>NC_136268.1:143882300-144152300 GCF_964187855.1 Myxine glutinosa | reverse complement strand
TCGCGTGTGCCGAACGTGGCGGACACACTCTGCCTCGGATGGCACATTTGAGAGCGTATTCATTTATTTCACGTTTGCAAACTATGTTGGCGCTATGTTGGCGTTAAACTATGTTTTAAAACTAATAAAAACCCCGGGGGGATTGTCACTGTACTCGCAAGCCGTTCGCCGTTCGCTTTGGCGTTGCGAATGGACCAAAACATTTCATGCACCAAACCATTTCATGTAAAGCGTTCGCCGTTCGCTTTGGCGTTGCGAATGGACCAAAACATTTCATGGACCAAACCATTTCATGTAAATAGAGGGGGGGATATAATTTTAGATATAGATATAGTACGGGCATGCCCTAGTATTCCAAGTTTCAGCTAATTTCAATGTATAACCCTTGAGATATGAGCCCCAACACATTTTGGGCGGACGGACGTATGGACAGACACCAACTGATTTCGAGGGTTTTCTAAATATAACTCAAGAATGTGGAAACAGACGTTCCTGAAATTTGGAACATATTACCTCAACATAAAAAGCATTTACTTCTGAAACGTGCAGCCGATTTCGTCCAGTAGAAGCCGAGAAACGTATTTTCAGTCCCCATGTTAAAGCTTGAAAGATGGAAAGCTTGATGGAAAACGTGAAAGATGAGGAAGTTGTTGTGGTGGGAGGAGACCTGAATGGACATGTGGGAAGGAGTATGGATGGTTTTGAGGGAGTTCATGGGGGTTACGGATATGGTGTGAGAAATGGAGAAGGTGTAAGGATTTTGGAGTTTGCTGATGGAGCTGATTTGTTGATTTGTAATACTCAGTTCCAGAAAGAGGACAATAAGCTTGTTACATACACGTCAGGTGGGTCGACGACAACCGTTGACTACCTGATGGTGCGTCGGCGAGATAGGGGGCACCTCCGGGACACAAAGGTGATCCCGGGGGAGGAGGCTGTTTCACAGCACCACTTGGTTGTCTGCGACATAAGGGTGAAAGGTGCGAGGAGAGCTCGGCGGGTGAAGTACCAACCGAGAATGAAGGTGTGGAGGTTGAAAGAGGTGACAGTAAGGGAGGCATTAAAAGAGAGGCTGAGTAGGGTAGAGGATAATGTGGTTGAGCTTGAAAGTGGTTGGATGTCAATGAAAGCTAGTCTGTTGGGAGCCGTTGGTGAGGTATGTGGATGGACAAAAGGACCACCGAGGCACTCGGAAACATGGTGGTGGGATGTTGAGGTTGGAAAGAGGATTGACGAGAAGAGGAAGAAGTTCAAAGAGTGGCAGAAGGCGAAGGGTACGGGAGCAGAAACAGCAGAGCATGAAAGTTATAAGGCAGCCAGGAAGGCTGCAAAGAAAGAGGTAGCAAAGGCGCAGGAGGCATGTAGGAAAATGTTCGGAGAACGCTTGGATTCGGAAGAGGGTCAGAAAGCAGTATTCAGGATTGCAAAGCAGATAGCGAAAGAGAGGTGTGATGTGATGGGGGTGAGTTGCTTGAAGGATGAAGTGGGACAAATCGTTGTCGACCCAGATGGAATTAAAGGAAGATGGAAAAGATATATGGAAATGCTGTTGAATACAGAGAATGAATGGGATGGCAACATAGAGAGTAACCCAGTTTTAGGACCGGCAGAGAAGATAACTGAGAAGGAAGTTGAGGAAGCGATAAAAGCAATGAAGAGTGGAAAAGCGGGAGGGCCGACGGGAGTTGTGGGAGATATGTTGAAGGCAGCAGGAAGTTGGGGTGTGAAGAGAATGACAGAGATCTGTAATCTGGTGGTGAAAGAAGGCCGCATTCCAGTGGATTGGGAACTGAGTACCCTCGTCCCTCTATACAAGGGGAAAGGTGACCCTCTGGAGTGTGGCTCGTACCGAGCGATAAAGTTATTGGAGCATGGAATGAAGGTATTGGAAAGGGTGTTGGAGAGGAGGATAAGGAAGAAAGTGAAGATCGACGAAATGCAGTTTGGATTTATGCCAGGAAGAGGAACGACAGATGCGCTTTTCATTGTGAGGCAGTTGCAGGAGAAGTACATGGATAAGAGGAAGAAGTTGTTTTTTGGGTTTGTTGATCTGGAGAAAGCATTCGATAGGGTTCCACGCAAAGTATTGACATGGGCATTGAGGAAGTTAGGAGTGGAGGAATGGTTGATCAGAGTAGTGATGGCAATGTACAAAAGAGCACGCACAGCTGTAAGGACGAAGGACGGGAACAGTGGTGAGTTTGAGGTGAAGGTGGGAGTGCATCAGGGGTCGGTACTAAGTCCACTACTATTTGTAGCTGTGATGGAGGTGCTGGCTCAGACCGTAAAGGAGGGTTTACCGTGGGAGTTGTTGTATGCAGATGATCTGGTGTTGATTGCGGAAAGTATGGATGGACTGAAGGAAAAGATGAACAAGTGGAAGGAATGTATGGAGACAAAAGGTCTGAAGGTGAATATCGGAAAGACAAAGGTGATGGCAAGTGGTAAAGCATGTGGTGAGGTGGAAAGAACTGGGAAGTGGCCGTGTGCTGTGTGCAGGAAGGGTGTCGGAGTGAACTCCATTCAATGTACAATGTGTGCTGAGTGGGTTCATCAAAAATGTAGTGGTCTGAGAGGGTCATTAACCAGTGTGGCAGCTACATTCAAATGTAAGGTGTGCACAGAGGGAGCTGCAGATGGAGGAAATGTTGAGTTGGATCTTGGAGACGGCGTGAAGCTGGAAGGTGTGAAAACATTTTGCTACCTCGGAGACATGCTGAATGGAGAAGGTGGATCAGACTCGGCAACGGTTGCTCGAGTGAGATGTGCATGGAAGAAGTTTCGGGAACTGAGTGGCGTGCTGATGAGGAGGAGAGTGTCGCTGAAGCTGAAGGGAAAGGTGTATGCTGCATGTGTGAGAAGTGTTATGATTTATGGGAGCGAGACATGGGTAATGAACGTAGAGCAGCAACGAAGGCTGGAAAGGGTGGAAATGTGAATGGTTCGATGGATGTGCGGAGTATCGTTGAGAGAGAGGAAGACAAATGATGAATTGCGAAAGATGATGGGAATATTGCCTGTGATTGATGCTGTGAAGAGGAACAGGTTGAGATGGTTTGGTCATGTATTGAGGAAGGATGAAAATGACTGGTTGAGAAGAGTGATGGAAGTTAATGTAGAAGGAAGTAGAGGGCGGGGAAGACCGAGAAAGACTTGGCTAAAGATGGTGGAAGAAGAAATGCGGGCAAGGGGGTTAACAAGGAGAGATGCAGAAAATAGGGCAAAATGGAGAAGATTGTCATGGGGACCGCAAGGCTAACCCCCGCTCTAGCAGGGAACATGGCCTTAAAATGCATGTTGTTGTTGTTGTATGTTAAAGCTGCACACAGAGAAACGATCCCTTATATAAAGGGAGGGGCGCTTTGCGCCTCCCTTTGATGTTTTTTGATTGGTGTTCCACATGATTAGTGCCTCGGTAAGTGCTGAACATGACAATCCCATGACAATAATGAAAACTAGTGTTGGAAAACGCACCAGGACACACAAACAAGTTTTAATTGATGTAATTCTCATACATTTGGGTCCCAGTATAATTGCCATACTGACGATAACAGATTTCGGCGTGCTGGAAGAGCACGAGGTGTTCCTGTGACGGTATCGGTCTGATTCACTAACCGTGGCTCCCACGTATGGAATTCTTCGGATGAGGCGGAAAAATGTATTTTTACAGCGACTGAGTAGAGCTGTGGTCACAGACAAGGAAAGGAGAAATGAGGAAAACAATATTCTGTGTAGATCGCAATTCAATAAAAATGAATGGTGATGGTGAAGCAAGGATTGTGTCAAGTGATGTAGAGAAGATAAAGAGCCAAGAAAGGGAGGTGCAGGGGTGAGCAGGTGAGGAAGCTGATGTGGAGGGGGTGAGATAGGGTGGTGAGAAGATTCACTGTGGAAAAGATGACGTGAGAAGGAGAGGGGATGTCATAGAAAAAATGAGGTGAACAGGTGAGGGAGCCACTGTGGAGATGATGACACGAGCATGGAAAACGACCCTCCATGGAGGCAAGGAGGGCTGGGAGCAGAAAAGTTGGATGTGAAGAGATGGCTGGGTGGTGATTATAGGGAAGTCTGATCTTTTAACGGAAGTGGTGATCTGAGTGGGTGTGTGGTTGGTGGGCTGAGGGGTGTGGGTGATGGTGGGGGTAGAGCTTGAGGGGCACGAGTGGTGGTGGCGGTGGGGGATGCGGGGTCATGGGTGGCGGTGGGAAGTTGAGGGGCCGTGGGTGCTGGTGGGGTGTTGAGGGGTCGTGGGTGCTGGTGGGGTGTTGAGGGGTCACGGGTGGTGGTGGGAGTTTGAGGATCACGGGTGGTGGTGGGGAGTTGAGGGGTCATGGGTGCTGGTGGGGTGTTGAGGGGTCACGGGTGGTGGTGGGGAGTTGAGGGGTCATGGGTGGCGGTGGGGGGTTGAGGAGTCACGGGTGGTAGTGGGGGGTTGAGGGGTCACGGGTGGTGGTGGGGGTTGAGGGGTCACGGGTGGTGGTGGGGGTTGAGGGGTCACGGGTGGTGGTGGGGGTTGAGGGGTCACAGGTGGTAGTGGGGAGTTGAGGGGTTGAGGGGTAACGGGTGGTGGTGGGGGGTTGAGGGGTCACGGGTGGTGGTGGGGAGTTGAGGGGTCATGGGTGGCGGTGGGGGGTTGAGGGGTCACGGGTGGTTGTGGGGGGTTGAGGGGTCACGGGTGGTGGTGGGGGTTGAGGGGTCACGGGTGGTGGTGGGGGTTGAGGGGTCACGGGTGGTGGTGGGGGTTGAGGGGTCACGGGTGGTGGTGGGGCGTTGAGGGGTCACGGGTGGTGGTGGGGGGTTGAGGGGCCACGGGTGGTGGTGGGGAGTTGAGGGGTCACGGGTGGTAGTGGGGAGTTGAGGGGTTGAGGGGTCACGGGTGGTGGTGGGGCGTTGAGGGGTCACGGGTGGTGGTGGGGGGTTGAGGGGCCACAGGTGGTGGTGGGGGTTGAGGGGTCACAGGTGGTAGTGGGGAGTTGAGGGGTTGAGGGGTCACGGGTGGTAGTGGGGGGTTGAGGGGTCACAAGTGGTGGTGGGGGTTGAGGGGTCACGGGTGGTGGTGGGGCGTTGAGGGGTCACGGGTGGTGGTGGGGGGTTGAGGGGCCACAGGTGGTGGTGGGGGTTGAGGGGTCACAGGTGGTAGTGGGGAATTGAGGAGTTGAGGGGTCACGGGTGGTAGTGGGGGGTTGAGGGGTCACGGGTGGTAGTGGGGGGTTGAGGGGTCACAGGTGGTGGTGGGGCGTTGAGGGGTCACGGGTGGTGGTGGGGGGTTGAGGGGCCACAGGTGGTGGTGGGGGTTGAGGGGTCACAGGTGGTAGTGGGGAGTTGAGGGGTTGAGGGGTCACGGGTGGTAGTGGGGGGTTGAGGGGTCACAAGTGGTGGTGGGGGTTGAGGGGTCACGGGTGGTGGTGGGGGTTGAGGGGTCACGGGTGGTGGTGGGGGTTGAGGAGTCACGGGTGGTGGTGGGGGTTGAGGGGTCACGGGTGGTGGTGGGGGTTGAGGGGTCACGGGTGGTGGTGGGGCGTTGAGGGGTCACGGGTGGTGGTGGGGGGTTGAGGGGCCACGGGTGGTGGTGGGGAGTTGAGGGGTCACGGGTGGTAGTGGGGAGTTGAGCCGTTAAGTGGTTGTGAGCAAAGACTTACACTCAGACTGCCAGAGGAATCCGTGGAGCCAACAAGCTGCAAGTGTCATTACAACCGATCCGAGCACCACCAACCACGGCGGGAACAAGTCCAAATACTTATCCACATCCTGCAGAGCGTCTTCAACCGCATCCCAGGCATGTTCGGCGACCACACACACCTGCGATCCACACAGGATTACTTGGTAGTTCTTTGGAAAACGAGAGGTTCAACCCTCGTCTTGGGTGTAGGTAGATCCGTGAGGGTCGAGAGGTCATTATGATCGCGGTCGGTCGGAAAAACAAGGAAAAACAACTCGGAAATGAACGACTCACCCATTCCGGAACGTGTTCCATGAAGCTTTGTTTAAATGAATAACAATGGATCCCTGTGTCGCTTCACTTCACTTATCGCACACCTTGTGGTGTGTTCTCGCTATGTCGCGTCCCCTGCCCGCCCTCGCACCCAATCTGCTCTGCACCGAAGCGTTTCAGATCCAGTCAGATGTTGATTGTTGATAAGATCATATCAGGAGAGTTTCTTCCTTTGTGAAAGTTATTCCTTCCCTGTTATCCTTCTCTCATGCAATCGTTACATATCTCTCCTTTGAACGAAAATGTTTGTTTTTAAGAATACTTGTCGTGCCGTTTGTGCTGCCACCGGTCCGTCACACCCCTAATGTTCGACGTCACCCGAGGACAGTAACCCCGAGTATGACGCGGCTCGTACAGTGACGCTGTGACGTCATTACGTTTCCGTGTCACGTGATGTACAAACTGAGATTGATTCGCGTGGATTGTTTTGATTTTCCTGTCCGTGTTCGTGCTCCCTGTGGGGACGTTGCCCGCGGGTCTCCTTGTGCTTTGTGCTGCGCACACCTTGGACTCGTCCTTTCTTTATCAACTGATGCTTCACAATGTGGCTGAAAGTGGTTTGTTATGCGTCATATACTCATATACCTGTTACCTACGTGAAGGTTTTTCTTGCTTATCTTTTGGAACTCAATATATTCCCGTGTGGTGTTGAGAACCAAATCCAAGACTGTCCCAATAAAAGGGTCATGTGTCTCCTCCACGAGTCCACGACCCCCGATTTGTTTTCTGTGCTTGGAAGAACAAATTCGATTGTAAAATCGATATAATCTAAATATTTGATTTCAAGGGTTGAGAACATAAAAAATGGGAGAAAGGTGATGGAAGGATCTTTGGAATGAGGTGGGAATGTGGTTGGAGTCCAAACTCCAGACTCTAAGATCTTAAGGCAGCCACCTTAACCGTGCCTCCAACACCTGGCTTGGCTGATGTGAAGGTATGAACTGATGAAGGACAGAGAGAGTCGTTTGTTGGGAAATGAGTCCAAGGCATTGTTTACATCCAGAGATGAAGATATAGATCGTGGGCAGTGGAATGCAGGAGAGGGTGAACCGTAGTTGGCAGGTTTGGATTACATGGTTTGGGGTAAGAGTGGAAGAGACAGGTGGGGATTGATGGGGTAGGATGGACCAGTACCTCTTCTATCTATTTCTGGGAAAATACTTGCCCGCATCATTCTTGATCACATGTCACCAACAATTGTCAACAGCATGACCCATGAAAGCCAAATGCGCTTTTCGTGCTGGACGTGGCACGACCAATATGATGTTCTCCGCTCGTCAACTTCAGGAAAAGACCAGAGAACATCATCGTGATCTATACATGGTCTTCGTCGACCTTACGAAAGCGTTTGATCTGGTTAGTCGAAGAGGCCTGTGGAGCTACTGTACAAAGTCGGCTGTCCCTCCAAGTTGATCAACATCCTCAGATCCTTCCACGATGGCGTGTTTGCTCATGTGAGGAACAGTGCATGCACCTCTGAGTCATTTCCTGTTACCAATGGCGCAACGCAAGGCTGTCTCCTAGTTCCTCTATTATTTAGCAGTGTGTTTTCCTCCATGCTTCATGGTGCCTTCGAAAATTGCACCTGGGGAGTGATGATCCAGTTTCACACCGACACCGACGGTAGTGCCTTTAATTTGCAGCTTCTGAAGGCCAAGACCAGAATCACAGAAATGTTGCTCCATGATCAACTTTTCACCGACGACTGCGCACTCTTCAGTCATAATATCGAAGATATTCAATTTATTGTCAACTCCTTTGTGCAATCTGCTCCTTTGCTATGGCCTTACGATTAGCCTCAAGAAGACCGAGGCTATGCTTCGGCCGAGACCAGAAGGTGCGTATACCGTCCCATTCATTACCATCGATGAAACCACTCAAGGTTGTAGATAAGTTCTGCTACTCAAAATGCAATGATTGATGAAGTAACATCAAGACTCGGAAAAGCATTGGTGTCCTTTGAAAGATTGACACATCACCTTTGGCATGAATGTGGCATTCACCTGGACACCAAGATCAGTGTCTATCGTGTCGTTGTCTTATCGACACTCCTGCACAGATGCGAATCTTGGACACCCTTTCGTCGCCATATGAAACGCCTTGATCAATTCCATATGTGATGTAAGATTCTTGGTATTACCTGGTGGGACACAATACATAAGACTTCAGTCCTATACCGCTGTCGTATCCAAGGAATTGAGTATTTCCTGCTGCAAGCCCAGCTTCGCTGGTCAGGACACCTCACAAGCATGGAAGACCAGAGAATCCCAAGAGCGCTTTTCGATGGACAACTCAAATTTGGTAAACGGATCATGTGATGGACAAATAAAGCGTTAAAGACGTCCTTAAGTCTACACTCAAGTATTGTGCCATTCCAGTAGTCACCTGGGAACACCAGGGCACAAACAGGTCAGCTTGGCGTAACTTCCTAACCCAAGACTTCAGTCCCAGACCGCTGTCGTATCCAAGGAATTGAGTATTTCCTGCTGCAAGCCCAGCTTCGCTGGTCAGGACACCTCACACGCATGGAAGACCAAGAGCGCTTTTCGATGGAACAACTCAAATTTGGTAAATGGATCATGTGATGGACAAAGAAAGCGTTAAAGACGTCCTTAAGTCTACACTCAAGTCTTGTGCCATTCCAGTAGTCACCTGGGAACACCAGGCCACAAACAGGTCAGCTTGGCATAACTTCCTAACCCAAGACTTCAGTCCCAGACCGCTGTCGTATCCAAGGAATTGAGTATTTCATGCTGCAAGCCCAGCTTCGCTGGTCAGGACACCTCACACGCATGGAAGACCAAGAGCGCTTTTCGATGGAACAACTCAAATTTGGTAAATGGATCATGTGTTGGACAAAGAAAGCGTTAAAGACGTCCTTAAGTCTACACTCAAGTGTTGTGCCATTCCAGTAGTCACCTGGGAACATCAGGCCACAAACAGGTCAGCTTGGCGTAACATTTGCCGCAAAGGCCTGGACCACTCTGAATGTGGGACACTTGCTATCGAGAGACGGCGGAGGGGAGAAAGGTAAACCTACAAACATCCATCTCCGCAAGGACCAGTCCATACCAGCGATGTTTGCGGTAGACGCTGTGGGTCCCGCATTGGACTATACATCCATCGCTCAATGCACAATGCTTGGTGAGCACGTCAACGGAGGGAAGAGATCTGTCGAAAGGGACGACTCACACAATCATCATCATATACAAGAAGACGCTTTCCATCTTAGGATACCTAAATCGGCATCAGGGCCGCACACATTGAATGTTTTCAAGAAGGCCACGCTATGTCGGTACCTGTGTAGTCGATCCTTCATACTAAAAAAAAATTCAAGTCATTAGATTTCAGATTTGTTGTTGTAAGTTGTTGTCCCCAAATGAATCTTTCAGAACTTTGAGCTTGTCTTATCTGGTAATCATTAAATATTATCGTACTTGTATGTACAACCATCTGGATTGTAAAACAGTTTCAGAATGTCTTATCTCCCAACATAAAGTGATCTCTCCTGTTTCGTGTGCGTTCACCTTTTTGGCAGGCCACTTGATTTTTTGCTCAATATTTTTCTCATTGTTGTTATCATCTATTTGTTAACAGTACTTTTCCAGGTCACCTTGTTTACTAATTCCTCCTGACATTCAAATCAATCTTCTGGGTATGGAGCACATCCCATCATGTGCAGGCCAAGTGGCATGCCCATTATGACACGTTGTAGATGCTCCTGGGGTGCACAAGTCATAAAGTCTTGCATTGGGTAACGCCATTTACTGAAGATTTTAAATTCCAACTGTTTTGTCACTGGAAGGTGTGGCATAAGGTATCCTGAAAACAAAATTGGCCAATGTGCTACCTCCAATCATGGCTTATACCGACTTCCTCCTCTCTCGTAGTCAGCGTGTGGCTCTTAATGGGATCATCTGTCTCCTCTCCTTGTCGAGGCCGAAGTTCCTCGAGGCACTGTCTTGGGCCCAGTCTTGTTCCGCATCTTAATCAATGATCTTTCTGATTCTCTGTAAAATCCGATACTTATCTCTTGGCAGATGACTCGACCTTCCATCCTTCAGATCGACAGGCAGCAAGTAGGAGGATTATGTCTTTCACTATGTCTCTGAAAGAACCATCTGGCTAATCCTCCACTGAACTTCTTACTAAGAGGTGCAGTCCATCAAATATTTAGGCGTCGCTATCTGCCATGATCTATTTTGGCCAAACCAAGTATCCAAGTTGGTCTACAAAGGCATCCTCTGTTGTACAGTGTCTTTCCTTGGCAAATCTGAACTTTTATCATCTTCCAAGGCCTTCATCCACAGCTCCATGGAGTACTGCTCTTCTCTTTGGGATGATGCCCTTGCCTCGCACCTTGCAATTTATGATGGTATGGAGGACAAGGCCCTCAAAATCACTGGGATCTCTGAACAATGAAGCTGATTATCTGGACCTGTTACTCTCACATTGTAGACAAGTAGGTGGTCTTTGACTTCTATCGTCTCCTTTCTTGGTCTGCCACCCTCTGCCATTTTCTTGCCCCTCCCACTCAGGTTGCCCCAGTTTTCCCCTTCCATGTCCTTTTGCATTCGTTTTCTCACTCTTCCACAAGCTTCAACTTTGTAAACAAAAAATCCTATGTCTAAGTCCTGATGCTGCATTATAAAAGGTGAAAACATTTTGCCTTTTCGGAAATAAAAGTCATTGGGGGTTTTTGTAAAATTCTTACTTGGCAACCCAAAACCCAATTTTTTCAGTTACACAATGATTTATTTTGTGTGGTATTTGATCTTCCATTGTAACCTAACCTTACGTTGAGCCTGTAAGAAGAAGAAAAGGAAGTAGACGAGGACGAAGAACCACTCCTTTGGCATCTTCAGATGCATCGGGTTGTCAAGGCAGTTTTTCCTTGGCTAGGGGCACAATCCTGGACGGGTCGCCACTCCGATACAGGCTACTCAAATGGTAGGGCCTGTAACAAGTCCAATCGGGTAAAACGGTCAATCGAGACAGGCTCAGTGGTGCCAAGGCAGCCCCATAGAAAGGATTACACTGGGTGGTTTAAATTGTCTTCCCATGACTAGTCAGGCCCAGAATTTGCAATTCGTTCAACGGGCTGGTGGTGTTGGTATACCTCGACTGGTCTTCGCGATGGACACCATGTGAGGCCTTTAATGTCCAACAACTCATGTTGGCAGACGCTCAATTTAACATCATCAAAATAAACATCAGGGGGGTGGGGGGGGGGGGTTAATAGCTGGATCGAGATCCAAACCCTGGCCAGACAGCTTAAAGGGGAGTGTGTGTACCTCTATGCCATCCAGCTAGGCCACAATGCTCAAAGGTCTACTCTTGTGAAATACATGTATGGAGTGTTTAACAAGCACATCGCAGAAAGGAGAACCGGTTTAACCTGCCATGAAGATTATAATGTAAATGAATAAGAATGAATCGAATCCATGCAAGTATGGTGTGAATAAGAAGGTACAGAAGTGAGTGTACTGCACGTAACAATCCATAAAAGTTGCTATGACTTTTATGAATTGCTGTGAATTTGCTTGAATTTATTTTTTTGAACTTTGCTCTGAAATTTGCTTTGAATTAAAACCATGCTGTAGCGAAAACGTGTTATCAGAACACATGATATATGAGGGTCGCCCGAATTTATTGTTTCATTTAAAAAAAAAAACTCACCAAATGCTTCAAACTGGACAGAGTGTCATTGCTGATAAAGCAGACAGTGGGAAAATGTAACGCTGGTTGGTTTGGTTATGCTGGTTGGTTTGGTTATGCTGGGTGGTTTGGTTATGCTGAGTGGTTTGGTTACACTGGGTGATTTGGTTACACTGGGTGATTTGGTTACGCTGGGTGATTTGGTTACACTGGGTGGTTTGGTTGTGCTGGGTGGTTTGGTTACACTGGTTGGTTTGGTTATGCTGGGTGGTTTGGTTATGCTGAGTGGTTTGGTTACGCTGGGTGATTTGGTTACACTGGGTGATTTGGTTACGCTGGGTGGTTTGGTTACACTGGGTGGTTTGGTTGTGCTGGGTGATTTGGTTCCGCTGGGTGATTTGGTTCCGCTGGGTGATTTGGTTATGTTGGGTGGTTTGGTTACACTGGGTAATTTGGTTACGCTGGGTGGTTTGGTTATGCTGAGTGGTTTGGTTACACTGGGTGATTTGGTTACACTGGGTGATTTGGTTATGTTGGGTGGTTTGGTTACACTGGGTGATTTGGTTACGCTGGGTGGTTTGGTTATGCTGAGTGGTTTGGTTACACTGGGTGACTTGGTTACGCTGGGTGATTTGGTTACACTGGGTGATTTGGTTACACTGGGTGATTTGGTTACGCTGGGTGATTTGGTTACGCTGGGTGATTTGGTTACGCTGGGTGATTTGGTTACACTGGGTGATTTGGTTACGCTGGGTGATTTGGTTACGCTGGGTGATTTGGTTACACTGGGTGATTTGGTTACGCTGGGTGATTTGGTTACACTGGGTGATTTGGTTACGCTGGGTGATTTGGTTACACTGGGTGATTTGGTTACGCTGGGTGATTTGGTTACACTGGGTGATTTGGTTACACTGGGTGATTTGGTTACACTGGGTGATTTGGTTACGCTGGGTGATTTGGTTACACTGGGTGATTTGGTTACGCTGGGTGATTTGGTTACGCTGGGTGGTTTGGTTACACTGGGTGATTTGGTTACACTGGGTGATTTGGTTACGCTGGGTGGTTTGGTTATGCTGAGTGGTTTGGTTACACTGGGGGATTTGGTTACGCTGGGTGATTTGGTTACACTGGGTGATTTGGTTACACTGGGTGATTTGGTTACACTGGGTGATTTGGTTACGCTGGGTGATTTGGTTACACTGGGTGGTTTGGTTGTGCTGGGTGATTTGGTTCCGCTGGGTGATTTGGTTCCGCTGGGTGATTTGGTTATGTTGGGTGGTTTGGTTACACTGGGTGATTTGGTTACGCTGGGTGGTTTGGTTATGCTGAGTGGTTTGGTTACACTGGGTGATTTGGTTACACTGGGTGATTTGGTTATGTTGGGTGGTTTGGTTACACTGGGTGATTTGGTTACGCTGGGTGGTTTGGTTACACTGGGTGATTTGGTTACGCTGGGTGATTTGGTTATGTTGGGTGGTTTGGTTACACTGGGTGATTTGGTTATGCTGGGTGGTTTGGTTATGCTGAGTGGTTTGGTTACACTGGGTGATTTGGTTACACTGGGTGATTTGGTTACGCTGCGTGATTTGGTTACGCTGGGTGGTTTGGTTACACTGGGTGATTTGGTTCCGCTGGGTGATTTGGTTCCGCTGGGTGATTTGGTTCCGCTGGGTGATTTGGTTCAGCTGGGTGGTTTGGTTACACTGGTTTTCACATTTTGTTTTGTTGAAGCCTGAATTTAAAATGGATTATATTGAGGCGTTTTGTTACTGATCTACACATAAAACCCCATAATGTTTATGGGGTTTTATGTGTAGATCAGTAACCAGTAACCTAACCTAACCCTAACCCTAACCCTAACAACCCGCAGCTATGCAGTGGAATTTTTTTTTTTTTTTAATTAATTACAAATTTAAAGCTGAAATGTCTTGAGTCGATAAGTATTCAACCCCTTTGCTATGACACTCCAAATTGAGCTCAAGTGCATCCAATTTCCTTTGATCATCCTTGAGATGTCTCAACAACTTGATTGGAGTCCACCTGGGGCCAATTCAATTGATTGGACATGATTTAGAAAGAAACACACTTTTATATATAAGTCCCACAGTTGACAGTTCATGTCAGAGCAGAAACTCTACCATGAAGTCCAATGAACTGTCCTCCTCAGATAGAATTGTGAGGAGGCATCGATCTGGGGAAGGGTATAAAACAATTTCTAGAGTGTTGAAAGCTCCCAAGAGCACAGTGAGCTCCATTATTACCCTGCGCTCGCGAAGCGAAAAGCAGGGTTATGCATTCATTTGAGTACGTATGCTGGGTGCCGTACGTGTGCTGTGTGCCGTGTGCCGTGTGCCTTTCCCCGCCATGTGTACATGTCTGCATTTTAAAAATTATTTTTTCCTCGACAATGGTTGATCCGATTGACACGAAATGTTACCATAGAAGCGCCTACGCCTGTATAATTTTTTATTCATAATTATGACGTCATAGGTCACGTGCTACAAGTGCCATCTTGGAAAAACTTCGCACCTCTATATCTCTGAAACCACTTCATGGAAAAAATTGAGACCTGGTTCATTGTCAATTACTCCCCATGGGGAATAAGATATTGTTGCAGATCTCGGGTTCGTCGACATACTAAGGGGGGATTAAGCCCTACTCCCCCTCGAACTCCGAGTCCACGAGGCCGCCACCCACACTACACACGTGATGGACAGATTGCCAATCAATTCCAGCCGCCGAGCCCGCAGCTATGCATGGAAGGGTTAACGGTCACGACCCGAGTACCTTCAACACACGCAGCTGTGAGAACGGGGACTGAACCTCGCACGAGTCACGCTGGTACTGAACGCCCGAGCGGTTGTGCGTCGTGTAACTCGTGCCGTTAATCACTATTGAACCTGATCGAGCGGTTTTAATTCGGGCAATGCTCGGCCAATGTTGAAAGGACGATGACGGCCAGGTTGGAAACGAACCACAGGATTTATTACAATGTACAATATTCACAGGAAAAGGACACAGCGAAGAATCGTAATGGCCTTACCTACGTTCCCAGACAAGGGCCCTCAGATTCGTTTGGGGAAGGGAAGGAAGAGGGGAATGCGCCCAAAGCGCGGCCGCTTCGTGCAGTTTGCCTGGACGGGCTCGTTGGCGGATACCCCCAAGGATCGCTCCAACCCCAGGACACTACAGCCGGGGATGTTCGCGGCAGGGTCGTTGATCACGGTCGTGCGCGTAGCAGGAATCCGAGGAGCGTATCTCAGGGTCAGCGAGGCAAAGCGTGCGTGGCAGAGAGCGTCTATGTGCAGGGAGTCCAGGCAGAGAGAGCGTCCGGGCAGAGAGAGAGTTCAGAGTGCCTGCAAGAGAGCGTCAGCCAGCATCTGCAAGAGAGAGAGAGAGCGGGGGTTCGGCCGGGTTTTATAGCCCCTTACGAACCCCCCCCCTCCTCCCCCACTCGAACGTTCCACGGGCCTCCATTGGCCACCTGGGGTCACGTGTCGTGACAGCCCCTTATTGGTCACCCTCGGCCACTCCCTTCAGCTCCCATTGGCTGCAACTTATTGGCCACTCCCTTCAGCTCCCATTGGCTGCTTGCTGCTCTCCGGCCACGCCCTCCAGCTTCTCCCTCGGGCCTGCAATGCCTGTCCTAGGCCCATGACCAGGCACTTTAGGCTTCAATGAGGCCTACCATTATCCTGCCTGCCTCAACGCATACTAACACTGGGAAGATGACTATACTTCACATTTAATAAGAAATAACTAACTATGCGAGGCTACATGTTGTGGTGTAACTAACTATGGGGGGGGGGGGTTCCCTTTATTCCCAAAACCGCAACAATATGTTAATGATGATGTCATTGGTGCCTTCGTTATGACGTCATAATTCGGCAAATACAACACTTATCCATCCGATCATTATTTTAAAATTTTCAGCAAGTGTTGGTCTGATGGACACAAATTTTTCACCATAGGAGCGCCTCCTCCTTCAGAATATTTTAATGATAATCATGACGTCATAGGTCATGTAATACAGGCGCTATCTTGGAAAAAAACCCGAAAAATGTTGCACCTCTATATCTCCAAAACCGCTGCTTGGAAAAAATTTAAACAAGCGTCATTGTAAAGAACTCCATATGGGGAATAGGTGTTGTTAACGATGACGTCATTGGTGCCCTAATTATGACGTCATAATTCGCCAGGAACAACACTTAGTCTGATCTTGTTTGAAATGTATTGAGCGTGATCTTTGCAACAATTATATTGGAGAATATAAATTTATGATGTCATCGCTCACGTGGTCTGGCAGCCATATTGGATCAAAGAAAAAAATGTTCAAAAACAGAAAAGTTGGCTCACAACAAGTTGACTGCGCAGGGTAAGTATTCTATGAATACCATCTAGTATTTTTTAATGTTTCGTGTCTTAAAAAAAACTACGAACATCAAAGCAAAAGAGAACAGAAGGCTTAATTTGGAACGCTTATGCCTCTGATTGTAGGTATGCTAAACTAAAGTATTTTATCAACAGATAGTTATGGTATGAGTCTCTTCCACTTCTCCTTCTTGTTCTTCTTATTCACACACCCTTCATTATTTAATTCCATCTAGCATCACAGGTATAATTGACCCTTTTCCCCCCATGCCATGCTTTGTCTTTGATCAATTTCCTTCATTATTTAACCCTTACCTCGTGACTGGCAAGAAAAGCAGGGCGGTTGCTGTGTGTCACCATCACAGTTGCCGCCCTGAGGAGGGATCATGTAGCTGAGAGTGCAGCGAATCGGGAGACCACTGATGACGTGGCGCATAGAACTTTTAAAAGTCACTTCTCAGCCATGCTCAAATAGTTGAGCCATGACAATTGAACCTGACAGTATGAGAGTTTAAATCAGGCCCAACAACCCGCGAGAAGGGAGCTGTCCTCATGTCTGGAGGGTACGAGCCCGTATGTCAACCTTTGCGGTCCACTAAAACCTCTACCTGTCCCCTCTGTCCTTCTCTTCTGTTTGTCCTGTTTTTCTGCATGAGTCTCGTGTGCTAAGATTAGTCTGTGAGGATAGGTATTGCGTCCTTCTTGGTTTAAATTAAACAAGTTCGGTCACATTCATCTCAATCTCTATTTTTTCATTGTGCTCCCTTGGAATAAATCCCATTAATTTTTCAATTCACATCAGTGTGGATTTTAAGTCACAATCAGGCCCGAGTGTTACTAAATCATGGATAGAGCAAAAAGCATGCCAAAGATATTGGCGTTGTCCAATGCTGTTCTAATTTTGTTTGAATTAGAGGCAAGAGGGGAAGGTAAGAGGGGAGGGAAGAGGAAGGCAGTGGAAGGGTGAGGGGAGGTGGGAGGTGAGGGGAGAGGGAGGGGAATGATAAACGACATATACATATTTTGGAGGGAGGGGAGAGGGCCTTTGGCAGGCCCCTCCGTCTTGGCGGCGGGGGGGGGGGGGGGGGGAGAGGAAGGGAAGGAGGAAAAATTTACCTGTGCGAAGAGTGCTTTAACCTGTGTTGCTCAGGTAAACAAGATGGTATTCACAGAATACTTACCCTGCGCAGTCAACTTGTTGCGAGCCAACTCTTCTGTTTTTCAACATTTTTTTCTTTGATCCAATATGGCTGCAAGACCACGCGAGTGATGATATCATAAATTTATATTCTCTCATATAATTGTTGCATAGATCACGCTCAATACATTTCAAACTGATCAGACTAAGCGTTGTCCCTGTTGAATTATGACGTCATAATTATGGCACCAATGACGTCATCATTAGCAACACCTATTCCCCATATGGAGTTCTTTACAATGAGCCACGTTTCAATTTTTTCCATGCAGCGGTTTTGGAGATATAGAGGTGCAACATTTTTCGATTTTTCCAAGATGGTGCCTGTACCACTTGACCTATGACGTCATGATCATTGAAATATTCTACAGGAGGAGGCGCTCCTATGGTGAAAATTTCGTGCCCATCAGACCAACAGTTGCTGAGAAAAAAAATTCACATTGATCGGATAAGTGCTATACTTGTCGAATTATGACGTCATAACGAAGGCACCGATGACGTCATCATTAACATATCTTATTCCGCAAGGGGAGTACTTGACAATGAGCCATCTTTAAATTTTTTCCATTGAGCGGTTTTGCAGATATAGAGGTGCAGCTTTTTTCTATTTTTTCCAAGAAGGTGTCTGTACCACATGAGCTATGACGTTATAATTATCATAAAAAATTTCTACAGGAGCCACACATATTCTGAAAATTTCGTGTCCATCGGACATACAGTTGCAGAGGAATTTTAGTATTATTCACACTGATCAGATCAAGCGTTGTACTTGTCGAATTATGACATCATAACTAAGGCACCGATGACATCACCATCAACATATCTTATTCCCCATGGTGAGTACTTGACAATGAGCCATGTTTCAATTTTTTCCATTGAGCGGGTTTCGGAGAAAGAGGTGTAACGTTTTTCCAAGATGGCGTCCGTACCACGTGACCTATGACGTCATAATTATGAATAAAAAATATACAGGGGGAGTCGCTTCTATGGTAAAATTTCGTGTCAATCGGACCAACGGTTGCCGAGAAAATGAATTTTTAAAATGCAGACACATACAGCACACGGCACACGGCCCACGTACGCACATGAATGCTTCACCCCGCTTTTTGCTTCGCAGGGTAAAAAGGAAATTGTGATACCCTCTGCCATCCAACACCAGGTGGCGCACACGGTATACATTTACCAAGAAAATGTAAGCCCCTCCCACGGCCCCCCACATCCGCACATGAGGCCGCGGACACATAGCCTATGTTATCCCCCACACAAAATTGTATTTGTATTTGTACCCCGAGTAACATACAGTCACGTGAAAAAGTAAGTACACCCCATGTAAAGTTTTGACTTTTCCAACATATTTCAACATACAGCTATTTGATCTTCATTTCAACAATATTGATAGATAAAGGTGATATAATATAACAAATATCATGAAACATTTACATTTTGTAGTCCATTGTATAATTTAAATAAACATAAATGCAAATTTCGCATGTGGAAAAAGTAAGTACACCCCTACATTTATCACTAATTCAAAATACCTAAAATTAGAATCAGGTGCACCAGCTCAGATGCAAATGATTACAACATCGTTAGACAGGATCTTGGAGGAACCTGTCTTATTTAAACCTCAGACATTAAGTTTGGTTTGCTCTTTGTTGTTGAAGTGTGCGGCGTCACCATGCCTAGATCAAAAGAGCTCTCTGAGGCCTTCAGAAAGAATGTGATAAATGCCTACGAGTCTGGGAAGGGATTTAAAAAGATCTCCAAACAATTTGAAATCAATCATTCGACTGTCCAGAAGATCATCTACAAGTGGAGAAGATTCCAAACAACTGCCAACTTGTTCCGGCCAGGCCGCCCCAGCAAGTTCAGCCCGAGAGCAGACCACAAGATGCTGAAAGAAGTCTCCAAGAATCCCAGAATATCATCACGGGACCTACAGGTAGCTCTTTCCACTGTTGATGTCAAAGTGCACGAGTCTACCATTAGAAAGAGGCTGCACAAATTTGATCTACATGGGAGGTGTGCCAGGAGGAAACCTTTGCTGTCCAGAAAGAACATCAGGGCAAAACTAAAGTTTGCCAATGCACACCTAGGCAAAGACCAGCACTCCTGGAACAATGTGCTCTGGACAGATGAGTCAAAGGTAGAGCTATTTGGCCACAGTACCAAAAGACATGTTTGGCGAAAACCAAAGACAGCATTTGACCACAAGAACCTGATACCAACTGTAAAGCATGGTGGTGGAAATATTATGGTTTGGGGCAGCTTTGCTGCAGCAGGGCCTGGGCAGCCCACCATCATAGATTCCACTATGAATTCTTCATTGTACCAGAGGGTACTTGAGGATAATGTGAGGCCATCTGTCGGAAAGTTGAAGCTCAACCGAAGGTGGACCTTGCAACATGACAATGACCCTAAACATACCAGTAAATCCACCAAGGAATGGCTGAAAAGAAAGAAATGGAAGGTTCTGGAATGGCCAAGTCAAAGCCCGGATCTAAATCCCATCGAGATGTTGCGGGGGGGATTTGAAACGAGCTGTGCATGCAAGAAACCCCTCAAACATCGCACAGGTGAAAGAAATCTGCATGGAGGAGTGGGCAAAAATTTCTCCCAGTCGATGTCAGAGACTGGTAGACAGTTATAAGAAATGCCTACTTGAGGTTGTTTCTGCCAAAGGGGGCAATACCACCTATTAGAGCCAAGGGTGTGCTTACTTTTTCCACAGAAGGAAATGTCATCTCTGTTAATGTTTCGTTGAATAAATTATTGCAAAGTCAATTTGTCATTGTTTTTTGTTCAATTAGAACACCTTTATCTATAGATACTGTTTAAATGAACATCAAATTTTGATATGTCCACATATGTTAAAAAGATTTTAAAAAACATTTCAGGGGGTGTACTTACTTTTTCCACATGCGAAATTTGCATTTATGTTTATTTAAATTATACAATGGACTACAAAATGTAAATGTTTCATGATATTTGTTATATTATATCACCTTTATCTATCAATAATGTTGAAATGAAGATCAAATAGCTGTATGTTGAAATATGTTGAAAAAGTCAAAACTTTACATGGGGTGTACTTACTTTTTCACGTGACTGTACATAAGCGTTTATAGCTGGAGTACCCGGCGTTGCTCAGGCGAAAAAGAAACAATACATATTTGATGACATTCAGGAGGAAGAAGACTTTCCACCAACTTCAATCGCTTCTGGAATTGTTTGATTGAATCTGATTTGTTTGATGTCATTAATCAAAAAGGCTTCGGCACTAAAGAACGATTTTTTTTAATCCCCAAAAAATCGACTTTTTCCGTGTGGTAAATACTGTACTGTAATAATAAATAATAAATAATGTAAATAATAATAAATAAAAAGTACTGTAAATAATAATAAAAATAATAAATACTGTACTGGTATTTTTACATTCTCCAGGTGGTAAATACTGTACAGGTGTCACCTTCGAGGTGGAATGAAATATTTTTCGTTGAATATATGCTGGTGAATGTGCCGGTGATCACGTTTTTGAGTTAAGTTTTATGACCATCATGAAGAAGAAGAAGCCCAACAACCGACTTCGACTGCTTCCAGAATTGTCTCATTGAATCTGATTTGTTTGTTTATTTGTGTTCAAATGTCTGGTAATTGTTTTGTATTTATTTATGCATATGTGTACTTCTTGTATATAACTGTCATTAATCAAAAATGTTTAGGCACCATTGAGTGATTTTTTTAATTCCCCCAAAAATCGACCTTTTAAAAACATTTCAATAAAAAACTTTTTTTTAAATTTTGTCTAAAACACTCCCAGGCACTCACTGAGAAACCCCTGAAAGTTTAGCGAAGATCCGTTCAGCTATCTCTGAGAAAAATGACGACACAGACAGACATCTCTCTTTAAAATAGAGTAGACGAGCTGAATGCACCGGGCGTTGCCCGGGTTCTTTTTGAATGAAATTAATCTTCTGTACATCGGTCTGACGTGAGCCCAGTGTCAGTTAGTGCTCAACGATTCCTTGTTCTTTCATCTGTCGAGCCCCGCGAGAGAGAATTTTGTAAGAAGAGGATTTATTGCGAAATGGGCCCAGGCCGGCCTCGACCGGCCTCGCCACCTCGTCTAGAACCTTCCCGGGGCCCGTCCCGACATTTTTTGTTTTAGAGGTTTCCTCCTATCTTTCACCGTTCAGATTAGCGCGTGCAGACAAACAAACAAACAAAAACTTTCTTATATATATATATAAATATATAGATATAGATTATATACATACATGTGGGTATATATATATATATATATGCACCATAGAGTGATATATATATACCGTATATATATATGCCGAGAACGAGGACTTAGGACTTGGGACTCAAAGACTCAGAAGAAAGGAGCAACGGATATATTTATTGGAACTCGAGTACTCAAGCTTGAGGACAGCAAAGTTGCATTGAAACTCACAAGGAATGACCAACAGTACAACAAGATGCTCTCAAATAATTCAATTAACATTGCTTTATATAAAGGAAAGTCAGGGGTGGAGTTAGCTCACAAGACACAGAGACAGAATGGGCTCATTGGGTCCCCCACCATAGTCCCATCCTGTTGTTCAGTTAATTAAAGGAAGTTCATCCAAGGCCAGTCATGGGTTAGCTTCTGATAAGGAGATGGTCAGCATTATGTGACAACATGTTTACAACTTTCTGTATAGCAGCTGGCTTGGGAAAGTACAAAGGGGAGTGGTCACTCGTAAAACTGTCAACTTGCAAGATAATGGCAAAACAGGAAAAAGGCAAAGAGAGATAAGAGTGGCCTCCAAGGCCTGGAAAGGGGAACTAGAGATTGTGCCCACGCAGGCCAGAGCACAAATGCAGAGAACTCCTTATTAGGATATTACACATCCTCAATGCAGTAGAAAGAACTCAGTATCATGAAAGAGTACAGTAGCAAGTCAAAACAAAACATATAATTGGTTATACTTGGTAATTGGTAAAGCAGCAAGGATATACAAAGGGGGAGGGGCATTACAGCTCCCTACATACCGCCCTTTTGGATCTAAGATACAAAGTTATCTACGAGCCAATCAAAGGCCTTTATTCAAACAAAAACAGAAAAATCATTCAACATATCACGCGAAGGCAGCCCCGTAAGAATGTCCCGTACCAAAGCACCACACAAACTCAGTAGGATGATTCGCGTCTGTATGTGAGTATGCAATGTAAGGCCGTAAAAGCAGAGTGATCAAATGGCACACAAAATCCACCAAAAGAGGTGGGAGAGAAAGAGAGTGTAACTAAACGTAACGTACCACACGAATGCAGCCCAGTGAGCATGTCCCGTACCCAGTACCGCACAACGAACCCAGCAGGCTGATCCGCGGGTGTGTGGGTGCAAGTGGGTGTAAGTGGATGTATGATGTAAGTCGGGTGTAGATGGGTGTATGAGGTGAGACCGTAGAGACATGAAGATCGAATAGCGCGCCAAATCCACAACGAAGACCTCTGGTTCCACCGGGGTCCACACCCAGGAAGATCTCCGACCCACCCTTGGACCACAGAGGTGCAGCCGGACTCCTCCCCAACTGGAGCTCGCCCAGGCTTCCCCAAGTGAAATCCTTGTCGATCTTCAGCGCTCAATCGATATTCATGTTCATGAGGTCTCTTACGTGCTGGTGATCTGGGGAAGACACAACATCGTCAGTATCAGGTGGCTCAAACCTATGGCCATGAAATAAAGCATAACGATCCAAAGGTGGGAGAGAAACTTCCTTTGGGTCAAAGTCGAGATCGTCCGAGGCGATGCTGCTTGCTTCGCTGTTATTCAAGGGCGAATCTCCAAAACAATCAGACTCGGAACTCAGAGTATTTTCACGATCGAGTTCCTCTCCATCCGGGCTTGGGTTCACAGCTGGGTCCAAATCCCGAACTGGGTCAGTGGCGTTTGACTCACTGTGGGCTTGTGAGACATAAAGGTGAGCTCGTGAAACATGGAGAGGCAGAGCCTGCATTGAAACATAAACATCAGCCGGGGACCCTCGCAAGTGGCCCACATCATCATTGGTAACATCAACAGTAACATTATTCTCAGGTGGCGTAGGCCTGCGGAGTGGACGGCCCATAGTCATAGCCACGGCATGGCATATCGTGAAGAAACGAGAGGAATCCTTCAGGAAATCGTCGATTTCTTCTTCCGACGTGTCGGGGCCCAGTTTAAACGGCCTCCTGGTAGCCTGAAATGCTTCGAGGTCCGCATAAGTGTACTCGACATCATTATCGGTAATATCAGCAATGGAAGAACAATCTTCGGAAGCGGAGATCTCATTGTCACGGCCCAGGGACTCGTTCAGGTCGTCGTTCCAGGATCCGCGACTGGCAGTTGAGTTGACAGCTGGTGTGTCATCCGGACCCACGGTCAGCTTTTCAAGCATCACCATGGCCCTTTCTGTTGTCGTCTTCAGTGTCCATCCTGTGGAAAACTTCCTCACACACGCAAGGACTAAAGCCTTGATTATTACACAACAAACCACGATTCCAAGGACTATTGCCAAGGCGGTTAGTACCCACTTTACAATTGTGCCTGTCCACCCCTTGAACCAGTCGGTAAGCCACTGGTGGGAGGCTTCCCGATCCATTCGATCCCTTGTCAATGAGTGAGCGCTTTCCCTTAACGTTATAATAGCAGCACTGACACCCTGTGAGGGGTCAGGAATAAAAGTGCAACATTTACCCTCAATTATCCCACATACCCCTCCTCGTTCTGCCAATAGCATATCTAATGCAACCCTATTTTGCATAACCATTGTACGCAGATGGACAACTGTGTCCAACATTTCGTCGTGTGCTGTAGCGGTGGCGTTGGCCACAGTTTCTAAGATTAACGCAATTTTGTCAATGCGGTAACTGTTCATGACCGTCCCAGCCCATGGGAAGAAGAAGCTAACGGCTTTCTCCCAATCAGCGCCGTGTAAAGTAGTGGTGTCGTCGTCGTGCCAATAGGTGCTTCGTTGTGTCCTTATGAGTGCGGTGGTATTATGCAAGTGCTGTCGCATTTCCATCTCTGGGAAAACTGATCCTAAATAGCAAATTCCTCCCCAATTATCAGGTAAATACGGGTAAGCTTTATTCCCGCATACAAACATGGTCCCGTGCGGGGCCACTAAATGGGTGGTCATGCAAGTGAGAAGACCTGGGATAGTGTTTGTCCCGTTTTCCCCTTTCCATGCCAACTGGAGGTGTGTGAGGTTATGCAAGGGCGAGCTTGTAACGTTCACTAGGAGCGTGTGTTTCCCTTTTCTCGGGTCCGCGGGAAGGGTATCTCTACACACGGATTTGCCTACCATTACTTGGCCCTTTCCTTCTAAGCAGAGGGCCCCCCATGCCGGCTTGACCCAAACCGGCGCCGGACGTTCCTCAAAGTGTCGGGACTGGATGGGGGGTGAATACTGGAAAACTCGTTTACACGCAGTTCCGTCAGAACCTTGGCTTGTCAGGGTTGTACTAATGCATTTGGTATCTAGTGGCTTCGAGCACAAATCATTGAGTGATAGGGGTAACACTACCATTGGTATGCCTGCTGTGCTGGTGCGGGGAAGGTGCATACACATCCAACACTGTGTCCTATTCTGTACTGTGGCCATATGCCGTGCGACCTTCCAGTATGTGTTCTCCTCTGGCTTCCTTCTTACTTCCTGGGCAGGAGGGGGTTTAATGACGTAGGCGGCACAACTAGGCCGGATTTGGTGTTGGGTATCTCCCCTCTTTTTGTTCCTTCTAATCAGCGTGCGCGGGGGCCATATTCCACATTCAAGTATTATCGTGGTGTGTGGGCCGACGAGGGCATGCGACAGTAGGAGAGTAGTATTGTCGATGCCCGTGCCCCATTGATATCCTGCGGCGGCGTGACTATTCACGGTCCCAGTAAGCCTTCCATTTTCCACCTGCCTAACTTTAGTTAAGACTATGCGTGGGGTTGTCATGCGTGCCTGTGGTGTCCCATTATGTACCACCATGGCTTCCATCCATCTTACAGATAACCACTTGAAATGTGTCTCCAACTCACAGCAATGTACTACTATCCCCTGTCCCCGGGGAGCCGTTATGTATTTGACGGAGTAAAGTTTAAATAACGTGTAGTTGTCGTGTCCTGGGTATTTGGGGAGATCCTCTCTCAGTGGGTTAAACTGCAGAAGCCTATCCTTGGCGGGGTTTGTTAGGCAGCTGCCCAGAATTCCCATCATCATGACCGTCATCGCCGCCCTTAGGAGACTGTGGTGCCCTAGACGGTGCATTGTCTTCAGCGGTGTGAGGTGTGGTGTCTGCAGCAATGTGAGGTGCGGTGTCTTGTGTGGCTTGTGGTGCGGGGATGGACAACTTACAATGGGTGGCGTGGATCCACGAAGGTTTACCCTCGCAGAAGACTGCCGTCGGTGTGACCAGTAGCACCTGGAATGGTCCCTTCCACCGTGGCTCCAAAGCAGCCTTGCGGGTGAAGTGCTTCACGAGCACCCAGTCGCCGGCCTGAAAGTTGTGGATGGCGTGGCCTATTGGTTCAGGCAGCGCCTCTCGTACTCGAGCATGGATGCTGCGTGCCACATTCGACAAGCCTATGCAAAATCTCAAAAGCATGTCATCCATTACTGGCAAAGCAAGGGTGGACATGTCTGTTGGTGCTGAAACGGGCAAGCTCATAGGTCGTCCCATTAATATTTCGTGGGGGGAAAGGCCCGTAGTGCGACCCGGGGTGGAACGAATGCTCATCAATGCAAGCGGAAGAGCCTCTGGCCACCTCAAGCCTGTGTCTGCGCAAAGTTTCGCTAGTTTATTCTTTAAGGTCTTGTTCGTTCGTTCCACAAGTCCTGAGGACTGTGGGTGGTAGACGCAATGGAAGGATTGTTTAACGCCCAACGCCTTCAGAATGCCCTTAACCACCTGCGCCGTGAAATGGCCTCCTTGATCTGACGAAATTATCTGGGGGATGCCAAATCTGCACATAAAATCCCGCACGAGGCGCTTCACTACTGTCGGAGCATCGGATTTGACGCATGGGTATGCTTCGACCCATTTGGTGAACGTATCTACGATTACCAACACATAGCGAAACGACATGCTTGGTTCCAATTCTGTAAAATCGAACTCAATAGTTGCGAACGGCCCACTAGGCGGGGGTCGTCCCCCATCATGTGCATGTCTCGGTGGCGCCCCTCTATTGTGTTGCTGGCAGACCACACACGATCGGCACACTTCGGATACAATCCGTGACAGTCCTGGCGCTGCCCAAGTGTAGTCTATCTGTCCCATCACCCCCCTCTGGCACACATGACCATTCTGATGAGCCATGCGTGCCAGCCAGGGCAGTAAAGCCTGGGGTGCTATAGGTTTTTCATCAAGGGTCCACATTTCCCCTGGCCCAGGGCGTATCGCTCCTCGTTTGAGCCAGACCTCGTGTTCGGCCGTCGGTGCAGCATTTTGCAAATTTATGATATCGTCCTTAGTTGGTGTGGCGGGTGGTCCCGCAGTCGGTATGTCAGCAATCTGTGCGGCTGTCTTCTGTGCTCGTGTCACCATCGGCATGTTGCGTTCTATCTGTTGGTTGGCGGCCTTTCCTGCCGCCTCGTCCGCCCTTGCGTTGCCCCGGGCAACGTCAGTGTCCGCCCTTTGGTGGCCACGACACTTAATTACCGCGATAGCGCGGGGAAGTAAAATGCTTCGGAGGAGCCCTTCTACCAACGCGCCATTCTTTATCACTGAACCGGCAGATGTGAGAAAACCTCTCATCTTCCAGATGGCTCCTTTATCGTGGACTACGCCGTGAGCGTAGGCCGAATCTGTGTAAATGTTGACGGCAAGGCCTTCCGCCAAGCTGCACGCTCTGGTCAAGGCGCACAGCTCCGCCTGCTGTGCGGAAAATGTAGGTGGAAGACGCCCGCTCTCTACCGTTTCGCTATCCGAGCACACGGCGTACCCGGACAACAGAGACCCGTCCCATGCGCGCCTAGCTGATCCATCGACATAATATATACAGTCGGGGTATTCTAAGGGATTGTCCTTTAAATCCGATCGCACCGTGGAGACTAGCTGCACAACGTCGGTGCACACATGAGGTTCGCCCTCCTCAGGAGTGGGCATCAGTGAGGCTGGGTTGAGCGTCGTGCAACGTTCGATCGTGATGTTGGCTGCAGTGATCAGTGCGGATTCGTATTGCATTAATCTAGTGTTAGACAAATGCTGTGTGCTTCGCTGTGACAACAGCGAAGTGACGCAATGTGGTACCCGTAGCGTTACTGGGTGTCCCATAACAATGTCCGCTGTTCTTTCTACTGCGTACCTGGCCGCTGCCACGGCTTGCAAGCACACTGGAAACCCTTGTTCGACCGGGTCTAACTTTTTACTAAAGTAGGCCACCGGCCGCTCCTTATCCCCATGGGTCTGTGTCAAAACTGACTGGGCGAAACCTCCCACGGCGTGAGTGTAAAGGGTAAATGGTTTCGCATAATCCGGGAGTCCTAATGACGGTGCCGTAACCAGCGCCTGTTTCAGCCCGTCAAAACATCGCCTCAATTCATCCGTCCATATCAATAGGTCCGGGGCATTTGATTTGGTCGCCTCGTACAGTGGTTTAGCCAGCAGCGCAAAATCAAGTATCCAAGTGCGGCAATATCCCGTCATACCTAGGAAGCGCAGCATTTGTCGTTGCCAGCGAGGGCGAGGCAGCTCCATGATAGCGGTCACCCGTCCAGCATCCAATTCTCGTTTTCCATGCGAAATGGCGTGTCCCAAGTAAGTTACAACCTGCCGCACAAACTGAAGTTTTGGTCTGCCTACTTTGTGGCCTTTGGCCGCCAAGGCCTTTAATAGGGCCAAAGAATCCATTTCGCACGCCTCCTTTGAAGGGGAGCAAACCAACAAATCGTCAACGTATTGCAGCAACACTGACCCTCCCTTCAATTCCACATCCGCCAGGTCGCGGTGCAGCGCCCGGGAAAACAGAGTGGGGCTATCTGAAAACCCCTGAGGTAGTACTGTCCAAGTATACTGGCGCCCCCTATGGGTGAAAGCGAATAAGTATTGTGACTCAGGCGCGATGGGCACAGAGAAAAACGCAGAACAAAGGTCGATGACCGTGAAGTATGTTGCATCCGGTGGAATTGACATCATGAGGGTTTCTCCGTTTGGAACTAGTGGGTGTATGCCCTGTATCACCTTGTTCACCTCCCTTAAATCCTGTACAAACCTCCATTTGTCCTTTGACGGCTTTTTAACTGGCAAAATTGGTGTATTACATGGGCTGTTAGTTTCCACGATAATCTTCTGTTCCACTAGGGATTGAATCACTGGTGCTATGCCTACGTCGGCCTCAGGTCGTAGCTTATACTGTTTTACATTTGGCAAGCGCATCCCCGGCTGCACTGCTATCACTAGAGGTTCGGCGTCTCGCATCCGTCCAACCTCACCGTCGCGTTTGGGCCATAAATTGTCTGGCACCTCCGCTAGGAGGTAATCTGACTCACCCGGGTCCGTCAGCACTGCCCTCATGGCATAGGTGCCCTTAGGAGGCAACTCTGTTGCTTCGAACGTTCCATCCCTCCGTTGTGTCTTGAAGTCAATTGAGAACCCTTCGCCATTTTGGAGCCGTTTCAAAGTCCAACGGCCCTTCTTACTCCGATAACCTTGTAGGGGAACTTCACGTAACCTCCCTACCATCCAACCTACACTTTCCGGCGGCCACCCCTTGGCAGTAGTGAGGGTAACATGGGCGGCCGCTCCTTCGGGGTATCGGGTCAATGCACGCTGACTCGAGGTTAGGACTGCCTCGATTCCTATTCCCTCGCGGCCGATCCACATCCGTGCCAAGTGTAGAGGCGTGCGCTCGCCCAGCTTTTCCTTAACCCTTTCTCGATAATTCTCGTCGTCGCCCGTTGCATCATAGTACGCAGTGCAATGGGGTGGACTATCCTTTAAGGTTTTTATCGAAATTTCGTGCAGTTGTAGCCAATCTCGCAGAACTGCGTTGTCCAAACACACATTATCTATGATATGCGTCCAGGTAGCCAGAGCCCCTTCATCCATGCGCCACCAATACACGGTGGGGCCGGGCCGAGACAATGCCGTCATTACCAAGTCGCGTTTAGATTCCGCGACGTCTACGAAAACTCCCTCCTCGGTACATGAGATCTGACAGCCCAAGCGGCACAATAAATCCCGTCCCAACAAATTGGTCGGGGCGGTAGTGGTCATCAAAAATGCATGTTTAGCCTCCAGCGGGCCGCATGTTACTCGCACTTCCTCCGAAATAGGAAGCGCTTGGGGTAAACCCGAAACACCCAGTATTTGAACGTTCCTGGCCGTCGGGCGCAAAGAGGGCAATTGCCCCTTGTTAATTGTGCTGCGAGTCGCGCCCGTATCTACGAGAAATTCTAATTGTCTTCCCTCCACGTCCAACATCATGGTTGGTTCCTCTGCCGGCGTCATGGTCAAGAGAGGACACTCCTTGGGCGACTCGCCAGCGTCCCGTCAATAGGCCCCTCTATTGTATTGGGGCTGAAACCCCTTACGAGCCTTTGGGCAATCACGTATCCAGTGTCCCATCTGCTTGCAATAATGGCACGGTTCCTGTGGAACCGGTGGTGCGGAGGGCATAGGTCGTCCCTCTACAGCGCCCCTTCCGCCCTGCCGGCGTTCTGGCGGCCCCCAATGTGACTGGTTCACTGGTTGCCACTGCGGCGGACCCCGAGGCGGGGCCCAGTTCCCCCTTGGTCCGTTCTGCATCCCACTATTGGGGGGTGGTCCGGGGTTTTGGAGAAGGGGTCTTGGTGGATACCAATTTTGGGGAGGGGGCCCTTGCACAGTCCAAGTTTGAGGGTTTTGAGGAGGAGGGGGAAGAGGGGGTGGTATTGTCCATTGTTGTTTCACCTCGTTCATATTAATTAGTCCAAAATCTTCCTCAGTACAACCGTCGCAGTTCTCATTTTCGTTGTGGATCCACTCTCCATTGGGGAATTGGCCCTTATAGAAAAGAGGATAACAACTCCTCCTATGTTCCTCTGGACCTCGAACAGGTCCCCACTTCTGGCACTGTTCGTGTATGTAGTTCTGACTCTGATCCCCCTTTTTATTCTGATTAAATTGAGCCCGTTTCTCTTGGACAAACATTTGCAATATTTCCTCCTTAATATCCTTCTTCTCCTCTAGGGAGGAGCCCGGGCATTGTTCCAGTTTGTCGCATAATTCGTTGGTTGTCATTCCCTTCCAGCCGAAGAGGACGGTCTGTACCTGTTTCTTTAACACCGGCCGAAGCCCCTCGATTAGATATTGATTTACCAATGGTTGGGGTAGCCCTCCCAGCTGCATCGGACCCAGTCCTCCCCAGCGCGCAATGGCCTTTTCCAACCTTTCTCGGTACTCTCCAATTGGTTCTCCTGCCTTTTGTTTTATGGCCCCAATTTTTCCCCAATCCGGACCTCCTGCTGGCAACAGCGCATGCTCGATGGCACCCAGCAGCCGGAGCTTCAGTGCGTCCCATTGTACTAGTGTTATCCGGGGGATTGCACCCACCGCCCTTGGGTCGTCGTGCGGCCAGTGTGCTCTTTGTCTAGCCCTTTCCCATACTTTGGGTGGGAGCACGGATACTCCCATATGAGTTATGTCTCTATAGTCGCACTCGCCAGCCATAAACCAATTCGACATGGTCGGCACTATCTGCCGCGGATCCTCAATAAGCAAATGTTGAATCCTTTCCCGCATTACAGTTAAAGAGGATTCTTTCCATGGTACTCTTTCCCGAACCCCATGACCTGCTGCGTCAACCCCGATAACTTGTACAGGGCACAATGTTTTCTTTTCCTCTATTTCCTGACATTCCGATGGGGTAGTTTGTGAGGTCCTTTTCCCTTTACAACCTACCAGTGAGGGGTATAACCCATCCGGTCCTATCGGTGGCGGGAACCCTGCGATGTCGGTCCCGTCATCTATTCCGTTAGCCCCGAGTTGTGCAAACGGCCTTCCCTGGCTCGGGTGGTTCTGGGGTATCTGGGGCGCGATGGTAGCGGGGTTATAGGGAGGTGGTAGCGGGGGCGCAGAAAGGATAGGTGGTGCCTGAAACCCTGGGACAGAGCTTAGGACTGGGGCTGGGGAGGGTAGATTGGTCACTGCCTCCCCTCTCGCGGGGTCTGGTTTTTCAACGAGCGGCATCAGTCGCGCGTTGGCCTGCCTCTCTATTTCCTTAAGCGCTTCATCCTGCTCTTTATTCGCCTGTTTCCTCAGACCCTTGAGTTTTGTTACCTCACCGGCCAAGCTGGCCTGTTTCGACTTTGCGTGTCGCTTCATCGCTTCTTCCTTCCACCAGCCAAAGACTTTCCAATAGTCAGGCGGAAAGTGTTTCGTGGCCTGTTCGAACTTTTCTAATGTCTCATACAATACGTCCAATTTTTCCAGCGCAAAAGACCCTCCTTCGGGCCACGGTTCTCCTAAATCCTTCGTCAATGCAACCCATGACTTCCCTGGTCTCACAGCAGCATAGCCATACCTCTTAAACATAAAAAATGCTGGGGTATGTCTAAGCGGTTCACCTGCCTTTACTGTCTTATTACCCATACTGTTACCCATCCTAGGAAAATTTAGTTTACCGACGTAGCCTTGTACTCGTGAGGATCGCCCGCCTCGCGTTTACAGCCGTCTACCTAACTCTGAGAGGCTCGCAGTCTTGTACTCGTGAGGTTCGCCCGCCTCGCGTGGTACGGCCGCGCTACCTACTCTCCTGAGAGGCTCGCCCGCCTACACAGCCGTCTATCCTACCCTTACTGCACTTTCCTGGCGTCCTACGCCCGTATAATAGTTCTGATCTTACTTAAAATCCCAACGTCTCCCGTGTAGGCCTCGGATCGGGACGCCGCCCTTATCCTTACCCTTACAACCCAGAGATCTATTACCCCTTAACCTCAGGCGCCCAACGTGGGGCACTTCTCCTTACGTAACGTTACCCTAACGAGTCCATAAACAATCAGTTGCTCCAGGACCCAAGCGGTCCGTAATTAAATTTAGGTTCGTGGAACAGGTATGAGCAGGGAACGGAACGTACGGCGACCGAGCAAGAGAGAGTGGGTTACAATTTGGACTGACCCCCGGGCTAAAAAGGAAAAAACAAAAGAAAACCACAGCTCACCTGACCCGGATCAATTGCCAGCTGGTCTCTCACCACTCCCTTGCCTGGGACCGCGTCCCGGACTGCCCAGACTGATCCCACCGCTGCCACCAGTTGCCGAGAACGAGGACTTAGGACTTGGGACTCAAAGACTCAGAAGAAAGGAGCAACGGATATATTTATTGGAACTCGAGTACTCAAGCTTGAGGACAGCAAAGTTGCATTGAAACTCACAAGGAATGACCAACAGTACAACAAGATGCTCTCAAATAATTCAATTAACATTGCTTTATATAAAGGAAAGTCAGGGGTGGAGTTAGCTCACAAGACACAGAGACAGAATGGGCTCATTGGGTCCCCCACCATAGTCCCATCCTGTTGTTCAGTTAATTAAAGGAAGTTCATCCAAGGCCAGTCATGGGTTAGCTTCTGATAAGGAGATGGTCAGCATTATGTGACAACATGTTTACAACTTTCTGTATAGCAGCTGGCTTGGGAAAGTACAAAGGGGAGTGGTCACTCGTAAAACTGTCAACTTGCAAGATAATGGCAAAACAGGAAAAAGGCAAAGAGAGATAAGAGTGGCCTCCAAGGCCTGGAAAGGGGAACTAGAGATTGTGCCCACGCAGGCCAGAGCACAAATGCAGAGAACTCCTTATTAGGATATTACACATCCTCAATGCAGTAGAAAGAACTCAGTATCATGAAAGAGTACAGTAGCAAGTCAAAACAAAACATATAATTGGTTATACTTGGTAATTGGTAAAGCAGCAAGGATATACAAAGGGGGAGGGGCATTACAGCTCCCTACATATATATGCACCATAGAGTGATATATTATATATACCGTATATATATATATGCACCATAGAGTGATATATATATATACCATATATATTGTTACAGACGCGGCTTTAGATGTTATATTGACCGAGCGGTGGTGTATTTAACCGCGTCCGAACAGTTACTCCCCGATTAGAACCCGATTCCACCCGACGTTGACCAGATCGCCCCACAGATATTCAATCGGGAAACCTCTACAGCGACCGAAAGAGAATGAAAAAGAAGAAGAAGAAGAATACGGAGGAAGAACAGATTTATTATACACACACAGCAATGGATGGAAGAAGCAGTAACACAGCGAATCGTTAACTTACACTATTCATTTTTACTTAACCCCAAGACACGAGCAGGACAGGACGTTCACACTTACACAGGGGATAATGCAGGCAGGTAGGGCTTGAGGTGGATTGCTTGAGAGGGAGGCAAAGTCGGGAGGCCGCAGCTCGCAATTCCTCGCGGTTTTGGCGGGAAACCCTCCGTCGTGTATCCGCTGCGGTAGACGTCACGCGCTGGTTCGGCACACCTACTCCTCTTCTTGGGGTGGAGCCGTCTCCCTCCTTTCAGCGCGTCTCTCCAAAGCTGGTTTCCTTGCCGAGTACCTCTCCTCTTTGGCTTGGAGCGTTTCGCATCTCACCTCTTGGTGCAGCCTCTTTGCTCATCTCCCAGGGTCATCTCCCAAGGCCTCTCTCAAGTCATCTCTCAAGGTCATCTCTCAAGGCCTCTCTTAAAGCAGTCCCTTACAGTCGCTTTTATCACCTCGGGCAAAATCAAGCCGCCGGCTCCGAGGGCACGCCTACCGGGTCACTCACCGCGGTGTTGATTGGCTGTTAGGGCTGGTTCACTCCTTCCCTCTTATGACGAGGTGGAGACACGCCTTTCTTCTCCGACTCAAAGCACATGGGCAATGGCGGTTGAAGAAAACCGCCCAAAATGCGGAAGGCAATTGGAAAGGAGGTTTTGGGGAAATTGGAAGGGCCTACGCTTATTTTGTTCGATACAATGCAAAGTCAATCTAGTGGGAAACACATATTTAGCCTACATGGAATAAGGAAATACACTATTTAAAAGATATATCGTGACCTGCGTGTAAGTTTCATGGAATTAACTAGGACGGCTGTGACCATTATTTACATTACGAGGATGTTACGATACTTTTGTAACGTTCACATTGTAACGTTTCCACATTCGTTACACTGCACCCTCCTTTCTTCAGGCCCGTCCTCGGGCCTATTAAACTTTAACTTAGTGTGACACGTAGGTGTAATTCCCTCTACAATTAACCTGACCCTGAGTGTGACAATTTTAAAACACAAATAAGTATGTCCCCCTATTGCATTGCACCCTGTCTAACAGACTCAAGCCCACAGCTAACCGAATTACGGAATTATTCTCAAACTATACATTTACGGTGGGGAGCATTATTTACAATGACGTGATTTCTTATTTACAACGCAACCCAGGACCTGTGTTTTTTTCTTTTTTTTTCTTTTTAGGGAACAAGAGAAAGAAATTCCTGTTGGGAGGGAGGAGACAGCACGCATTGCATCGATGCACCAGTACCAATACCACCAAAGCACCCAAAAGCACCCAAAAGCACCAAAAGCACCACAAAGCACCAAAAGCACCACAAAGCACCAAAAGCACCACCCGGTGCGCAGTCACCATGGTTCATAATAAACACAACAAAACAACTGGTGGTGGTCTTCTCTTTCTCTGCTGGGCCGATGTTCTTCCCGACGTCTCTGGCTTCATGCGGCCTAGTTGGAAATAATAAAAAGCACAACTTGTGTCCATTTTTATTTAGGGCCTCAGGGGCCAACTAAGGGTGGTCCACCTGTTTGGCATAGGTGCCACCTTACCGAGGTCCGCAAGCAAGATTCCCTGGCCACTATGGCCGGTCTCCAACAGAGGTGCCCTGCCCCAGAACCTGGGGTCCATCAAGTGGTACTTGGCCGCAGAACAGCGGTCCATACAGTGGTACATCAACGCAATGCATGCTTGTTCTGGGAATCTCGGGCGCACAATGGCCACCTCACGCACGCTCCCCTCGGCACCCAATGGCGCACAGGTCATGTGGGAGACAAAAGAAAGACAATTGAGCGAGGGGTAAGGTCACAAGGGTACACGTCAATAAGGCAATGCAAGGCGAAATGCGTACGGAGGGCGAAGTGAGAAAGCTCGTCCCTACCGTACGTCACCCCCCTGTCACCTACCCTACCCCTGCCCTTGCCCTTACCCCATATGTACAAAATCTACACATTACCAATTCGTCACTACTGTCACGTCTTCCCCATATTTCCCCTATACCAAATTCGTCACCACAATCCCTCTACTTCAAAATTTGCCATCACCAATTCATCATCAATCCTCATAAGGAGGGAGAGATGGAATTACGCACAATGTCACACCCACGTCATGATGCGTCTCACAATCCAAACATTTGCATCATAAAAAATAATCAAAACATGGCATGGTGTGGAGTACCTGTCACCTCAGGTGAGTGGATGCAGATGGTGCGAGGAGATCCTTCATCCTAACTATTTTCTAAATGACTTTAACACACTTTACACTACCCGGGGTCTTTCCCTGCCAATCCATTGGCCAACTTACACTATGGGTTCTAATAACCAATTCCCATTGACCAAACTGTGGTGCTTCTCAATTTGGGTTCTCACTCCCCCGATTCATCTCCCGGTGCTCTCGCACAATTTCTGGGCTGCGACGTCTAGCTCTCCCAACAGGTCTACCCACCTGCACACCTCCACCACTGTAGTTGCCACCCGAGCTTACCTAGCTCCTCACCCTAACCTAACTAACTGGGGGCAGCCCCTCTCCTGGCTCTGTCACCCCATGGTGCCCTCTGGCACTGGGCTACCCGGGTCCGTCCTCCGGATCCTCGGGCCCCATCCACAACAACTACTACCGGCTCCCAGAGCCCACCTGCGGCCTCACCTGGCCGACATCCTCACAGTGGTGGAGTGCCCAAACCAACTACACACACTAACAGGCTACACGCCCAGCCATTTCCACAACACTAATGCACCCATCCACATACCATTCTGCCACCCGCACCACAGATGCCAATATCCAACCACAATTTACCTGTACCCTCTACCTAACACTTACACTACCCGCCCCGGGTATCCGTGATGGGGGTCCACTCTTCCCCCATTCACACCTTCGCACCATCCACTCCACTCCACAATTTCCACCATTCTCACTCCACGACCATCCATTCCCCTACTCCAGATATTCCACACTACCATTTATTCCACACAGCCACATACACCTGTTGTTGCACACCTGTGCCCTCACACCTGGTGCCACCTGCACCCTCCTTTCTTCCTGGACCATTTGGTCAACACAACACGCAATCACCACTACTCCCTCATACACTGCTCCACACACCTGTTCAGTTGCACACCTGTGCAATCACACCTGTTCCATTCTCACCTGTTCAATCCTCACACACACGGCATCATCTCAGCTAACTACTCCCCTCTGAAACTTGCGCTTCCCAGTCGTCCCTTTAAACTATTGCGCTCCCACGTCATTATAATCCACACTAATCTACCTGCGTCCCCACTACAGGTATCAGTCACTAACTAACCTTAACGTTACCTAATGTCCTCTTCGCTAGATCCCTACAATTATCCAAGCCCTCCCTGGCTCGGTTGTCATAGCCACCCCATAAACTATTGCGCATTTGCCCCCACCTGTGAGGGATGGTGGATTTGCCATCCCACCACATCGGGGGTCTCTCACTATAAATTTTGTTCGTCCAGATTCCAACCAATTCAAAAATTTTCCATTTACTGCCAATTCTACTCACTTTTCTAAATTTCGTTTTAAATCACTATCACTATCACCCGTCTACTTATTACATCCTCTCGGTGCGCCAATTCACATCTACAGCCCGGCTTCGTACAGCCGAGCAATGAACGCGGATTCTTTTGTGCCGGCGGCTGGATGCGTCCCGCATTCGGGGCAGGGGCGGGGGCTTACCCGGGCCGAGATCCCACGCACCACCTCGGCGTGGAGCCATCCAATGTCCCGATCTCGACCTGCCGGCACGTCTCAACAAAACGTGGTCGCCATAACGACCCTTCCTATCCAGCTGCCCGCTCCGCCTAGTGGAGCCCGGCCGCGGCCGTTCCAAGCGAGGCACAGCGTGGATCGCGTACGGCGGTTCTTTCGAAACCGCCGTGGTTCGGATCCCCGCTGGTCCTCGCGGCACGCGAAGCTGCCCGACGCGCACCGAGGGCCCGATTCGGCTATAAGTCGATCTAACCTCTAACCTGGTTACCGTCGACGCTTCACCTGGATTCTTACAAGCATACGCTACCCCTTTCTTGCTCATACATGCAGCTGTTCCCATTCTCCTCGTACCTTTCCTTACACACCTCGGTACACTCATTCCGCTCGCCGACTTGGTCACACACCTGACCACCGAACACTTTGGCACACATTCGTTGGTCGCACACCTCACCAACACACCTCTTCGCGCCCCCTCCTCGGTCACTTCCTCTGTGACAATCACAGGTGTGCTCTCATTCGCACACCCAACCACGTGCCTCACTACCAACTCAAATGTGCCTTCCCACACACGCTCTACCATTCCAGGTGTGCATCCTTCCATTCCAGGTGTACATCCTCGCTCACCTGTCACAACCAACTCACGCTCCTTGTCACTCTCACTACTCTCACCACTACTCTTGACAACGCACTCTTTCCTCATGCACCTGTCCGTTACACACCTTTCTCGCGCACACTCTCCCGTTACACCCTCTGTAACACTCACCACAGGCATGCACTTCCTCGTTACATCCTCTGTAACACTCACCACAGGTGTACACTCTCTCGTTACATCCTCTGTAACACTCACCACAGTTGTACACTCTCTCGTTACTTCCTCCGTAACACTCCCCACACCGCGCTTCCATGTACCCCCTCGCACACGCGCTTCGACCAACTCACTCTTGACGGCACACTCACTCCTCGGCGTGCACTTTTTCCTCACACACCCCATGGTCGGACATTCTCGCACACCTCTTTTTTCGCACACCTGACCTGTCACACACTTCACCAACGGCCTTTCACGAACACCCGGATCCAAACCAATCCCCAAGCCGACTGAAGCTTTCCTCACATCATATACATTGCCACTCACCTCCGTACTTCGTCTCCGCACCTCCTCTGCCACCTGCAAACTTTTTATTTGGTTAGTGAGCACCTCATCATGATTTGAACACAGACCTTGTACATATTCCATGACTTCCTCCTTTATCTCCCTTTTAGTTTCCCTCCGTCTCTTCTTAATTTCACTCACCCCCTCTTCCACCTCCTCTAATTTTTCCTTTACCTCCTTCATCTCCCGGTGCGCCCCCTCTATCTCTTCCTCTAACGCCACCTTAACCGTTTCTATGTGCGTCCTCACCTCTCGGTCCTTCGTCTCCATCACTTCTGTCACCTCCTCCAACTTCTTCGTCAACCCCTCATGTACCATCTGACATTCCTTTTGTGTTGCTATTAATTCGTTTTTAATGTCCTTTTGTGTCGCTTTCAAACCCCCGATGATTGCAGTGTTCTTTTCCACTTGGTCCGCTAGTTCCCTTTGTCCGACTGTCAGCTGTTCTACTCCCTTCGTCAGATCTTCTATTCCCCCTTGTAACTTAGCCGTATTATTTCTCACCTCTTTCTCCATACGCTTCTCACCTCGCTTTACCTCCTCGCGCAGCCCCGAAACCTCCTCACTTACCCCTCGTCGTATTTCCTCCATCTCTTTTGTAGATGCCACCCTCATCTGTCCCAATTCATCCCTCTGAGCATCCAGTTTGGTTTCTACCCCGATTTTCACCTCCTCTATCTGCTCTCCCATTTGTTTGATTTCTCGGGCGGATTGCTCCCCTATCTCCCGCAATTTGCCTTCCATCCTATTTTCTAACCCCATTAACCCATTTTGCACCTCTTTTATCCCATTGTCTAACCCCTCAAATTTCTTGTCTAATCCCTCACCGGTACCCCTCGCTTCGTCCCTCATTACCCCCATTTGGCCCTCCAATCGCTCACCCTGAGCATCCATCCGGTTCCCCATTACCCCCATTTGGTTTCCCATTACCCCCATTTTTGCTTCTAGCCTCTCCATAAGGGCCCCCATTTGCAACATAAAAAGGTTCGAATCCACCAGCGGCGCTGCTGCGGTAGCGGCCGCGGCAAAATTTGGTGCCGCTACGCCCACGTGCGCGAGGACGCCATTTGGTGCGCCTGATACCCCCTCAACCGCCTCCTCATTGCTCTCCTCCTCCCTTTCATCCACATACATTTCCCCTAGGTCCTGGGTCGATTCCACCCTGTCTATCTCTCCCACCGACATCCGATCGCCTTGATTGTCCATGGCGCGATCTCAAAATTCGGGTTTTGCTTTAAAACAACACAAATTTCCAGCAGCTCCAAATTTTGAGCGCGTTAAGCGCGCTTCGGGTCCGATTTCGGGTACGATTTCACTCCTCGACACCAATTGTTACTCTAATAGTACAATTGGTGTTCCAAAATTTAGGCCTAACAAATTTAGTCCCAGGTCCGAATCCAACTCCTCGACACCAAATGTTACAGACGCGGCTTTAGATGTTATATTGACCGAGCGGTGGTGTATTTAACCGCGTCCGAACAGTTACTCCCTGATTAGAACCCGATTCCACCCGACGTTGACCAGATCGCCCCACAGATATTCAATCGGGAAACCTCTACAGCGACCGAAAGAGAATGAAAAAGAAGAAGAAGAAGAATACGGAGGAAGAACAGATTTATTATACACACACAGCAATGGATGGAAGAAGCAGTAACACAGCGAATCGTTAACTTACACTATTCATTTTTACTTAACCCCAAGACACGAGCAGGACAAGACGTTCACACTTACACAGGGGATAATGCAGGCAGGTAGGGCTTGAGGTGGATTGCTTGAGAGGGAGGCAAAGTCGGGAGGCCGCAGCTCGCAATTCCTCGCGGTTTTGGCGGGAAACCCTCCGTCGTGTATCCGCTGCGGTAGACGTCACGCGCTGGTTCGGCACACCTGCTCCTCTTCTTGGGGTGGAGCCGTCTCCCTCCTTTCAGCGCGTCTCTCCAAAGCTGGTTTCCTTGCCGAGTACCTCTCCTCTTTGGCTTGGAGCGTTTCGCATCTCACCTCTTGGTGCAGCCTCTTTGCTCATCTCCCAGGGTCATCTCCCAAGGCCTCTCTCAAGTCATCTCTCAAGGTCATCTCTCAAGGCCTCTCTTAAAGCAGTCCCTTACAGTCACTTTTATCACCTCGGGCGAAATCAAGCCGCCGTCTCCGAGGGCACGCCTACCGGGTCACTCACCGCAGTGTTGATTGGCTGTTAGGGCTGGTTCACTCCTTCCCTCTTATGACGAGGTGGAGACACGCCTTTCTTCTCCGACTCAAAGCACATGGGCAATGGCGGTTGAAGAAAACCGCCCAAAATGCGGAAGGCAATTGGAAAGGAGGTTTTGGGGAAATTGGAAGGGCCTATGCTTATTTTGTTCGATACAATGCAAAGTCAATCTAGTGGGAAACACATATTTAGCCTACATGGAATAAGGAAATACACTATTTAAAAGATATATCGTGACCTGCGTGTAAGTTTCATGGAATTAACTAGGACGGCTGCGACCATTATTTACATTACGAGGATGTTACCATACTTTTGTAACGTTCACATTGTAACGTTTCCACATTCGTTACAGACGCGGCTTTAGATGTTATATTGACCGAGCGGTGGTGTATTTAACCGCGTCCGAACAGTTACTCCCCGATTAGAACCCGATTCCACCCGACGTTGACCAGATCGCCCCACAGATATTCAATCGGGAAACCTCTACAGCGACCAAAGGAGAATGAAAAAGAAGAAGAAGAAGAATACGGAGGAAGAACAGATTTATTATACACACACAGCAATGGATGGAAGAAGCAGTAACACAGCGAATCGTTAACTTACACTATTCATTTTTACTTAACCCCAAGACACGAGCAGGACAGGACGTTCACACTTACACAGGGGATAATGCAGGCAGGTAGGGCTTGAGGTGGATTGCTTGAGAGGGAGGCAAAGTCGGGAGGCCGCAGCTCGCAATTCCTCGCGGTTTTGGCGGGAAACCCTCCGTCGTGTATCCGCTGCGGTAGACGTCACGCGCTGGTTCGGCACACCTGCTCCTCTTCTTGGGGTGGAGCCGTCTCCCTCCTTTCAGCGCGTCTCTCCAAAGCTGGTTTCCTTGCCGAGTACCTCTCCTCTTTGGCTTGGAGCGTTTCGCATCTCACCTCTTGGTGCAGCCTCTTTGCTCATCTCCCAGGGTCATCTCCCAAGGCCTCTCTCAAGTCATCTCTCAAGGTCATCTCTCAAGGCCTCTCTTAAAGCAGTCCCTTACAGTCGCTTTTATCACCTCGGGCGAAATCAAGCCGCCGGCTCCGAGGGCACGCCTACCGGGTCACTCACCGCGGTGTTGATTGGCTGTTAGGGCTGGTTCACTCCTTCCCTCTTATGACGAGGTGGAGACACGCCTTTCTTCTCCGACTCAAAGCACATGGGCAATGGCGGTTGAAGAAAACCGCCCAAAATGCGGAAGGCAATTGGAAAGGAGGTTTTGGGGAAATTGGAAGGGCCTACGCTTATTTTGTTCGATACAATGCAAAGTCAATCTAGTGGGAAACACATATTTAGCCTACATGGAATAAGGAAATACACTATTTAAAAGATATATCGTGACCTGCGTGTAAGTTTCATGGAATTAACTAGGACGGCTGCGACCATTATTTACATTACGAGTATGTTACCATACTTTTGTAACGTTCACATTGTAACGTTTCCACATTCGTTACACTGCACCCTCCTTTCTTCAGGCCCGTACTCGGGCCTATTAAACTTTAACTTAGTGTGACACGTAGGTGTAATTCCCTCTACAATTAACCTGACCCTGAGTGTGACAATTTTAAAACACAAATAAGTATGTCCCCCTATTGCATTGCACCCTGTCTAACAGACTCAAGCCCACAGCTAACTGAATTACGGAATTATTCTCAAACTATACATTTACGGTGGGGAGCATTATTTACAATGACGTGATTTCTTATTTACAACGCAACCCAGGACCTGTGTTTTTTTCTTTTTTTTTCTTTTTAGGGAACAAGAGAAAGAAATTCCTGTTGGGAGGGAGGAGACAGCACGCATTGCATCGATGCACCAGTACCAATACCACCAAAGCACCCAAAAGCACCCAAAAGCACCAAAAGCACCACAAAGCACCAAAAGCACCACAAAGCACCAAAAGCACCACCCGGTGCGCAGTCACCATGGTTCATAATAAACACAACAAAACAACTGGTGGTGGTCTTCTCTTTCTCTGCTGGGCCGATGTTCTTCCCGACGTCTCTGGCTTCATGCGGCCTAGTTGGAAATAATAAAAAGCACAACTTGTGTCCATTTTTATTTAGGGCCTCAGGGGCCAACTAAGGGTGGTCCACCTGTTTGGCATAGGTGCCACCTTACCGAGGTCCGCAAGCAAGATTCCCTGGCCACTATGGCCGGTCTCCAACAGAGGTGCCCTGCCCCAGAACCTGGGGTCCATCAAGTGGTACTTGGCCGCAGAACAGCGGTCCATACAGTGGTACATCAACGCAATGCATGCTGGTTCTGGGAATCTCGGGCGCACAATGGCCACCTCACGCACGCTCCCATCGGCACCCAATGGCACACAGGTCATGTGGGAGACAAAAGAAAGACAATTGAGTGAGGGGTAAGGTCACAAGGGTACACGTCAATAAGGCAATGCAAGGCGAAATGCGTACGGAGGGCGAAGTGAGAAAGCTCGTCCCTACCGTACGTCACCCCCCTGTCACCTACCCTACCCCTGCCCTTGCCCTTACCCCATATGTACAAAATCTACACATTACCAATTCGTCACTACTGTCACGTCTTCCCCATATTTCCCCTATACCAAATTCGTCACCACAATCCCTCTACTTCAAAATTTGCCATCACCAATTCATCATCAATCCTCATAAGGAGGGAGAGATGGAATTACGCACAATGTCACACCCACGTCATGATGCGTCTCACAATCCAAACATTTGCATCATAAAAAATAATCAAAACATGGCATGGTGTGGAGTACCTGTCACCTCAGGTGAGTGGATGCAGATGGTGCGAGGAGATCCTTCATCCTAACTATTTTCTAAATGACTTTAACACACTTTACACTACCCGGGGTCTTTCCCTGCCAATCCATTGGCCAACTTACACTATGGGTTCTAATAACCAATTCCCATTGACCAAACTGTGGTGCTTCTCAATTTGGGGTCTCACTCCCCCGATTCATCTCCCGGTGCTCTCGCACAATTTCTGGGCTGCGACGTCTAGCTCTCCCAACAGGTCTACCCACCTGCACACCTCCACCACTGTAGTTGCCACCCGAGCTTACCTAGCTCCTCACCCTAACCTAACTAACTGGGGGCAGCCCCTCTCCTGGCTCTGTCACCCCATGGTGCCCTCTGGCACTGGGCTACCCGGGTCCGTCCTCCGGATCCTCGGGCCCCATCCACAACAACTACTACCGGCTCCCAGAGCCCACCTGCGGCCTCACCTGGCCGACATCCTCACAGTGGTGGAGTGCCCAAACCAACTACACACACTAACAGGCTACACGCCCAGCCATTTCCACAACACTAATGCACCCATCCACATACCATTCTGCCACCCGCACCACAGATGCCAATATCCAACCACAATTTACCTGTACCCTCTACCTAACACTTACACTACCCGCCCCGGGTATCCGTGATGGGGGTCCACTCTTCCCCCATTCACACCTTCGCACCATCCACTCCACTCCACAATTTCCACCATTCTCACTCCACGACCATCCATTCCCCTACTCCAGATATTCCACACTACCATTTATTCCACACAGCCACATACACCTGTTGTTGCACACCTGTGCCCTCACACCTGGTGCCACCTGCACCCTCCTTTCTTCCTGGACCATTTGGTCAACACAACACGCAATCACCACTACTCCCTCATACACTGCTCCACACACCTGTTCAGTTGCACACCTGTGCAATCACACCTGTTCCATTCTCACCTGTTCAATCCTCACACACACGGCATCATCTCAGCTAACTACTCCCCTCTGAAACTTGCGCTTCCCAGTCGTCCCTTTAAACTATTGCGCTCCCACGTCATTATAATCCACACTAATCTACCTGCGTCCCCACTACAGGTATCAGTCACTAACTAACCTTAACGTTACCTAATGTCCTCTTCGCTAGATCCCTACAATTATCCAAGCCCTCCCTGGCTCGGTTGTCATAGCCACCCCATAAACTATTGCGCATTTGCCCCCACCTGTGAGGGATGGTGGATTTGCCATCCCACCACATCGGGGGTCTCTCACTATAAATTTTGTTCGTCCAGATTCCAACCAATTCAAAAATTTTCCATTTACTGCCAATTCTACTCACTTTTCTAAATTTCGTTTTAAATCACTATCACTATCACCCGTCTACTTATTACATCCTCTCGGTGCGCCAATTCACATCTACAGCCCGGCTTCGTACAGCCGAGCAATGAACGCGGATTCTTTTGTGCCGGCGGCTGGATGCGTCCCGCATTCGGGGCAGGGGCGGGGGCTTACCCGGGCCGAGATCCCACGCACCACCTCGGCGTGGAGCCATCCAATGTCCCGATCTCGACCTGCCGGCACGTCTCAACAAAACGTGGTCGCCATAACGACCCTTCCTATCCAGCTGCCCGCTCCGCCTAGTGGAGCCCGGACGCGGCCGTTCCAAGCGAGGCACAGCGTGGATCGCGTACGGCGGTTCTTTCGAAACCGCCGTGGTTCGGATCCCCGCTGGTCCTCGCGGCACGCGAAGCTGCCCGACGCGCACCGAGGGCCCGATTCGGCTATAAGTCGATCTAACCTCTAACCTGGTTACCGTCGACGCTTCACCTGGATTCTTACAAGCATACGCTACCCCTTTCTTGCTCATACATGCAGCTGTTCCCATTCTCCTCGTACCTTTCCTTACACACCTCGGTACACTCATTCCGCTCGCCGACTTGGTCACACACCTGACCACCGAACACTTTGGCACACATTCGTTGGTCGCACACCTCACCAACACACCTCTTCGCGCCCCCTCCTCGGTCACTTCCTCTGTGACAATCACAGGTGTGCTCTCATTCGCACACCCAACCACGTGCCTCACTACCAACTCAAATGTGCCTTCCCACACACGCTCTACCATTCCAGGTGTGCATCCTTCCATTCCAGGTGTACATCCTCGCTCACCTGTCACAACCAACTCACGCTCCTTGTCACTCTCACTACTCTCACCACTACTCTTGACAACGCACTCTTTCCTCATGCACCTGTCCGTTACACACCTTTCTCGCGCACACTCTCCCGTTACACCCTCTGTAACACTCACCACAGGCATGCACTTCCTCGTTACATCCTCTGTAACACTCACCACAGGTGTACACTCTCTCGTTACATCCTCTGTAACACTCACCACAGTTGTACACTCTCTCGTTACTTCCTCCGTAACACTCACCACACCGCGCTTCCATGTACCCCCTCGCACACGCGCTTCTACCAACTCACTCTTGACGGCACACTCACTCCTCGGCGTGCACTTTTTCCTCACACACCCCATGGTCGGACATTCTCGCACACCTCTTTTTTCGCACACCTGACCTGTCACACACTTCACCAACGGCCTTTCACGAACACCCGGATCCAAACCAATCCCCAAGCCGACTGAAGCTTTCCTCACATCATATACATTGCCACTCACCTCCGTACTTCGTCTCCGCACCTCCTCTGCCACCTGCAAACTTTTTATTTGGTTAGTGAGCACCTCATCATGATTTGAACACAGACCTTGTACATATTCCATGACTTCCTCCTTTATCTCCCTTTTAGTTTCCCTCCGTCTCTTCTTAATTTCACTCACCCCCTCTTCCACCTCCTCTAATTTTTCCTTTACCTCCTTCATCTCCCGGTGCGCCCCTCTATCTCTTCCTCTAACGCCACCTTAACCGTTTCTATGTGCGTCCTCACCTCTCGGTCCTTCGTCTCCATCACTTCTGTCACCTCCTCCAACTTCTTCGTCAACCCCTCATGTACCATCTGACATTCCTTTTGTGTTGCTATTAATTCGTTTTTAATGTCCTTTTGTGTCGCTTTCAAACCCCCGATGATTGCAGTGTTCTTTTCCACTTGGTCCGCTAGTTCCCTTTGTCCGACTGTCAGCTGTTCTACTCCCTTCGTCAGATCTTCTATTCCCCCTTGTAACTTAGCCGTATTATTTCTCACCTCTTTCTCCATACGCTTCTCACCTCGCTTTACCTCCTCGCGCAGCCCCGAAACCTCCTCACTTACCCCTCGTCGTATTTCCTCCATCTCTTTTGTAGATGCCACCCTCATCTGTCCCAATTCATCCCTCTGAGCATCCAGTTTGGTTTCTACCCCGATTTTCACCTCCTCTATCTGCTCTCCCATTTGTTTGATTTCTCGGGCGGATTGCTCCCCTATCTCCCGCAATTTGCCTTCCATCCTATTTTCTAACCCCATTAACCCATTTTGCACCTCTTTTATCCCATTGTCTAACCCCTCAAATTTCTTGTCTAATCCCTCACCGGTACCCCTCGCTTCGTCCCTCATTACCCCCATTTGGCCCTCCAATCGCTCACCCTGAGCATCCATCCGGTTCCCCATTACCCCCATTTGGTTTCCCATTACCCCCATTTTTGCTTCTAGCCTCTCCATAAGGGCCCCCATTTGCAACATAAAAAGGTTCGAATCCACCAGTGGCGCTGCTGCGGTAGCGGCCGCGGCAAAATTTGGTGCCGCTACGCCCACGTGCGCGAGGACGCCATTTGGTGCGCCTGATACCCCCTCAACCGCCTCCTCATTGCTCTCCTCCTCCCTTTCATCCACATACATTTCCCCTAGGTCCTGGGTCGATTCCACCCTGTCTATCTCTCCCACCGACATCCGATCGCCTTGATTGTCCATGGCGCGATCTCAAAATTCGGGTTTTGCTTTAAAACAACACAAATTTCCAGCAGCTCCAAATTTTGAGCGCGTTAAGCGCGCTTCGGGTCCGATTTCGGGTACGATTTCACTCCTCGACACCAATTGTTACTCTAATAGTACAATTGGTGTTCCAAAATTTAGGCCTAACAAATTTAGTCCCAGGTCCGAATCCAACTCCTCGACACCAAATGTTACAGACGCGGCTTTAGATGTTATATTGACCGAGCGGTGGTGTATTTAACCGCGTCCGAACAGTTACTCCCTGATTAGAACCCGATTCCACCCGACGTTGACCAGATCGCCCCACAGATATTCAATCGGGAAACCTCTACAGCGACCGAAAGAGAATGAAAAAGAAGAAGAAGAAGAATACGGAGGAAGAACAGATTTATTATACACACACAGCAATGGATGGAAGAAGCAGTAACACAGCGAATCGTTAACTTACACTATTCATTTTTACTTAACCCCAAGACACGAGCAGGACAAGACGTTCACACTTACACAGGGGATAATGCAGGCAGGTAGGGCTTGAGGTGGATTGCTTGAGAGGGAGGCAAAGTCGGGAGGCCGCAGCTCGCAATTCCTCGCGGTTTTGGCGGGAAACCCTCCGTCGTGTATCCGCTGCGGTAGACGTCACGCGCTGGTTCGGCACACCTGCTCCTCTTCTTGGGGTGGAGCCGTCTCCCTCCTTTCAGCGCGTCTCTCCAAAGCTGGTTTCCTTGCCGAGTACCTCTCCTCTTTGGCTTGGAGCGTTTCGCATCTCACCTCTTGGTGCAGCCTCTTTGCTCATCTCCCAGGGTCATCTCCCAAGGCCTCTCTCAAGTCATCTCTCAAGGTCATCTCTCAAGGCCTCTCTTAAAGCAGTCCCTTACAGTCACTTTTATCACCTCGGGCGAAATCAAGCCGCCGTCTCCGAGGGCACGCCTACCGGGTCACTCACCGCAGTGTTGATTGGCTGTTAGGGCTGGTTCACTCCTTCCCTCTTATGACGAGGTGGAGACACGCCTTTCTTCTCCGACTCAAAGCACATGGGCAATGGCGGTTGAAGAAAACCGCCCAAAATGCGGAAGGCAATTGGAAAGGAGGTTTTGGGGAAATTGGAAGGGCCTATGCTTATTTTGTTCGATACAATGCAAAGTCAATCTAGTGGGAAACACATATTTAGCCTACATGGAATAAGGAAATACACTATTTAAAAGATATATCGTGACCTGCGTGTAAGTTTCATGGAATTAACTAGGACGGCTGCGACCATTATTTACATTACGAGGATGTTACCATACTTTTGTAACGTTCACATTGTAACGTTTCCACATTCGTTACAGACGCGGCTTTAGATGTTATATTGACCGAGCGGTGGTGTATTTAACCGCGTCCGAACAGTTACTCCCCGATTAGAACCCGATTCCACCCGACGTTGACCAGATCGCCCCACAGATATTCAATCGGGAAACCTCTACAGCGACCAAAGGAGAATGAAAAAGAAGAAGAAGAAGAATACGGAGGAAGAACAGATTTATTATACACACACAGCAATGGATGGAAGAAGCAGTAACACAGCGAATCGTTAACTTACACTATTCATTTTTACTTAACCCCAAGACACGAGCAGGACAGGACGTTCACACTTACACAGGGGATAATGCAGGCAGGTAGGGCTTGAGGTGGATTGCTTGAGAGGGAGGCAAAGTCGGGAGGCTGCAGCTCGCAATTCCTCGCGGTTTTGGCGGGAAACCCTCCGTCGTGTATCCGCTGCGGTAGACGTCACGCGCTGGTTCGGCACACCTGCTCCTCTTCTTGGGGTGGAGCCGTCTCCCTCCTTTCAGCGCGTCTCTCCAAAGCTGGTTTCCTTGCCGAGTACCTCTCCTCTTTGGCTTGGAGCGTTTCGCATCTCACCTCTTGGTGCAGCCTCTTTGCTCATCTCCCAGGGTCATCTCCCAAGGCCTCTCTCAAGTCATCTCTCAAGGTCATCTCTCAAGGCCTCTCTTAAAGCAGTCCCTTACAGTCGCTTTTATCACCTCGGGCGAAATCAAGCCGCCGGCTCCGAGGGCACGCCTACCGGGTCACTCACCGCGGTGTTGATTGGCTGTTAGGGCTGGTTCACTCCTTCCCTCTTATGACGAGGTGGAGACACGCCTTTCTTCTCCGACTCAAAGCACATGGGCAATGGCGGTTGAAGAAAACCGCCCAAAATGCGGAAGGCAATTGGAAAGGAGGTTTTGGGGAAATTGGAAGGGCCTACGCTTATTTTGTTCGATACAATGCAAAGTCAATCTAGTGGGAAACACATATTTAGCCTACATGGAATAAGGAAATACACTATTTAAAAGATATATCGTGACCTGCGTGTAAGTTTCATGGAATTAACTAGGACGGCTGCGACCATTATTTACATTACGAGTATGTTACCATACTTTTGTAACGTTCACATTGTAACGTTTCCACATTCGTTACACTGCACCCTCCTTTCTTCAGGCCCGTACTCGGGCCTATTAAACTTTAACTTAGTGTGACACGTAGGTGTAATTCCCTCTACAATTAACCTGACCCTGAGTGTGACAATTTTAAAACACAAATAAGTATGTCCCCCTATTGCATTGCACCCTGTCTAACAGACTCAAGCCCACAGCTAACTGAATTACGGAATTATTCTCAAACTATACATTTACGGTGGGGAGCATTATTTACAATGACGTGATTTCTTATTTACAACGCAACCCAGGACCTGTGTTTTTTTCTTTTTTTTTCTTTTTAGGGAACAAGAGAAAGAAATTCCTGTTGGGAGGGAGGAGACAGCACGCATTGCATCGATGCACCAGTACCAATACCACCAAAGCACCCAAAAGCACCCAAAAGCACCAAAAGCACCACAAAGCACCAAAAGCACCACAAAGCACCAAAAGCACCACCCGGTGCGCAGTCACCATGGTTCATAATAAACACAACAAAACAACTGGTGGTGGTCTTCTCTTTCTCTGCTGGGCCGATGTTCTTCCCGACGTCTCTGGCTTCATGCGGCCTAGTTGGAAATAATAAAAAGCACAACTTGTGTCCATTTTTATTTAGGGCCTCAGGGGCCAACTAAGGGTGGTCCACCTGTTTGGCATAGGTGCCACCTTACCGAGGTCCGCAAGCAAGATTCCCTGGCCACTATGGCCGGTCTCCAACAGAGGTGCCCTGCCCCAGAACCTGGGGTCCATCAAGTGGTACTTGGCCGCAGAACAGCGGTCCATACAGTGGTACATCAACGCAATGCATGCTGGTTCTGGGAATCTCGGGCGCACAATGGCCACCTCACGCACGCTCCCATCGGCACCCAATGGCACACAGGTCATGTGGGAGACAAAAGAAAGACAATTGAGTGAGGGGTAAGGTCACAAGGGTACACGTCAATAAGGCAATGCAAGGCGAAATGCGTACGGAGGGCGAAGTGAGAAAGCTCGTCCCTACCGTACGTCACCCCCCTGTCACCTACCCTACCCCTGCCCTTGCCCTTACCCCATATGTACAAAATCTACACATTACCAATTCGTCACTACTGTCACGTCTTCCCCATATTTCCCCTATACCAAATTCGTCACCACAATCCCTCTACTTCAAAATTTGCCATCACCAATTCATCATCAATCCTCATAAGGAGGGAGAGATGGAATTACGCACAATGTCACACCCACGTCATGATGCGTCTCACAATCCAAACATTTGCATCATAAAAAATAATCAAAACATGGCATGGTGTGGAGTACCTGTCACCTCAGGTGAGTGGATGCAGATGGTGCGAGGAGATCCTTCATCCTAACTATTTTCTAAATGACTTTAACACACTTTACACTACCCGGGGTCTTTCCCTGCCAATCCATTGGCCAACTTACACTATGGGTTCTAATAACCAATTCCCATTGACCAAACTGTGGTGCTTCTCAATTTGGGGTCTCACTCCCCCGATTCATCTCCCGGTGCTCTCGCACAATTTCTGGGCTGCGACGTCTAGCTCTCCCAACAGGTCTACCCACCTGCACACCTCCACCACTGTAGTTGCCACCCGAGCTTACCTAGCTCCTCACCCTAACCTAACTAACTGGGGGCAGCCCCTCTCCTGGCTCTGTCACCCCATGGTGCCCTCTGGCACTGGGCTACCCGGGTCCGTCCTCCGGATCCTCGGGCCCCATCCACAACAACTACTACCGGCTCCCAGAGCCCACCTGCGGCCTCACCTGGCCGACATCCTCACAGTGGTGGAGTGCCCAAACCAACTACACACACTAACAGGCTACACGCCCAGCCATTTCCACAACACTAATGCACCCATCCACATACCATTCTGCCACCCGCACCACAGATGCCAATATCCAACCACAATTTACCTGTACCCTCTACCTAACACTTACACTACCCGCCCCGGGTATCCGTGATGGGGGTCCACTCTTCCCCCATTCACACCTTCGCACCATCCACTCCACTCCACAATTTCCACCATTCTCACTCCACGACCATCCATTCCCCTACTCCAGATATTCCACACTACCATTTATTCCACACAGCCACATACACCTGTTGTTGCACACCTGTGCCCTCACACCTGGTGCCACCTGCACCCTCCTTTCTTCCTGGACCATTTGGTCAACACAACACGCAATCACCACTACTCCCTCATACACTGCTCCACACACCTGTTCAGTTGCACACCTGTGCAATCACACCTGTTCCATTCTCACCTGTTCAATCCTCACACACACGGCATCATCTCAGCTAACTACTCCCCTCTGAAACTTGCGCTTCCCAGTCGTCCCTTTAAACTATTGCACTCCCACGTCATTATAATCCACACTAATCTACCTGCGTCCCCACTACAGGTATCAGTCACTAACTAACCTTAACGTTACCTAATGTCCTCTTCGCTAGATCCCTACAATTATCCAAGCCCTCCCTGGCTCGGTTGTCATAGCCACCCCATAAACTATTGCGCATTTGCCCCCACCTGTGAGGGATGGTGGATTTGCCATCCCACCACATCGGGGGTCTCTCACTATAAATTTTGTTCGTCCAGATTCCAACCAATTCAAAAATTTTCCATTTACTGCCAATTCTACTCACTTTTCTAAATTTCGTTTTAAATCACTATCACTATCACCCGTCTACTTATTACATCCTCTCGGTGCGCCAATTCACATCTACAGCCCGGCTTCGTACAGCCGAGCAATGAACGCGGATTCTTTTGTGCCGGCGGCTGGATGCGTCCCGCATTCGGGGCAGGGGCGGGGGCTTACCCGGGCCGAGATCCCACGCACCACCTCGGCGTGGAGCCATCCAATGTCCCGATCTCGACCTGCCGGCACGTCTCAACAAAACGTGGTCGCCATAACGACCCTTCCTATCCAGCTGCCCGCTCCGCCTAGTGGAGCCCGGCCGCGGCCGTTCCAAGCGAGGCACAGCGTGGCTCGCGTACGGCGGTTCTTTCGAAACCGCCGTGGTTCGGATCCCCACTGGTCCTCGCGGCACGCGAAGCTGCCCGACGCGCACCGAGGGCCCGATTCGGCTATAAGTCGTTCTAACCTCTAACCTGGTTACCGTCGACGCTTCACCTGGATTCTTACAAGCATACGCTACCCCTTTCTTGCTCATACATGCAGCTGTTCCCATTCTCCTCGTACCTTTCCTTACACACCTCGGTACACTCATTCCGCTCGCCGACTTGGTCACACACCTGACCACCGAACACTTTGGCACACATTCGTTGGTCGCACACCTCACCAACACACCTCTTCGCGCCCCCTCCTCGGTCACTTCCTCTGTGACAATCACAGGTGTGCTCTCATTCGCACACCCAACCACGTGCCTCACTACCAACTCAAATGTGCCTTCCCACACACGCTCTACCATTCCAGGTGTGCATCCTTCCATTCCAGGTGTACATCCTCGCTCACCTGTCACAACCAACTCACGCTCCTTGTCACTCTCACTACTCTCACCACTACTCTTGACAACGCACTCTTTCCTCATGCACCTGTCCGTTACACACCTTTCTCGCGCACACTCTCCCGTTACACCCTCTGTAACACTCACCACAGGCATGCACTTCCTCGTTACATCCTCTGTAACACTCACCACAGGTGTACACTCTCTCGTTACATCCTCTGTAACACTCACCACAGTTGTACACTCTCTCGTTACTTCCTCCGTAACACTCACCACACCGCGCTTCCATGTACCCCCTCGCACACGCGCTTCGACCAACTCACTCTTGACGGCACACTCACTCCTCGGCGTGCACTTTTTCCTCACACACCCCATGGTCGGACATTCTCGCACACCTCTTTTTTCGCACACCTGACCTGTCACACACTTCACCAACGGCCTTTCACGAACACCCGGATCCAAACCAATCCCCAAGCCGACTGAAGCTTTCCTCACATCATATACATTGCCACTCACCTCCGTACTTCGTCTCCGCACCTCCTCTGCCACCTGCAAACTTTTTATTTGGTTAGTGAGCACCTCATCATGATTTGAACACAGACCTTGTACATATTCCATGACTTCCTCCTTTATCTCCCTTTTAGTTTCCCTCCGTCTCTTCTTAATTTCACTCACCCCCTCTTCCACCTCCTCTAATTTTTCCTTTACCTCCTTCATCTCCCGGTGCGCCCCCTCTATCTCTTCCTCTAACGCCACCTTAACCGTTTCTATGTGCGTCCTCACCTCTCGGTCCTTCGTCTCCATCACTTCTGTCACCTCCTCCAACTTCTTCGTCAACCCCTCATGTACCATCTGACATTCCTTTTGTGTTGCTATTAATTCGTTTTTAATGTCCTTTTGTGTCGCTTTCAAACCCCCGATGATTGCAGTGTTCTTTTCCACTTGGTCCGCTAGTTCCCTTTGTCCGACTGTCAGCTGTTCTACTCCCTTCGTCAGATCTTCTATTCCCCCTTGTAACTTAGCCGTATTATTTCTCACCTCTTTCTCCATACGCTTCTCACCTCGCTTTACCTCCTCGCGCAGCCCCGAAACCTCCTCACTTACCCCTCGTCGTATTTCCTCCATCTCTTTTGTAGATGCCACCCTCATCTGTCCCAATTCATCCCTCTGAGCATCCAGTTTGGTTTCTACCCCGATTTTCACCTCCTCTATCTGCTCTCCCATTTGTTTGATTTCTCAGGCGGATTGCTCCCCTATCTCCCGCAATTTGCCTTCCATCCTATTTTCTAACCCCATTAACCCATTTTGCACCTCTTTTATCCCATTGTCTAACCCCTCAAATTTCTTGTCTAATCCCTCACCGGTACCCCTCGCTTCGTCCCTCATTACCCCCATTTGGCCCTCCAATCGCTCACCCTGAGCATCCATCCGGTTCCCCATTACCCCCATTTGGTTTCCCATTACCCCCATTTTTGCTTCTAGCCTCTCCATAAGGGCCCCCATTTGCAACATAAAAAGGTTCGAATCCACCAGCGGCGCTGCTGCGGTAGCGGCCGCGGCAAAATTTGGTGCCGCTACGCCCACGTGCGCGAGGACGCCATTTGGTGCGCCTGATACCCCCTCAACCGCCTCCTCATTGCTCTCCTCCTCCCTTTCATCCACATACATTTCCCCTAGGTCCTGGGTCGATTCCACCCTGTCTATCTCTCCCACCGACATCCGATCGCCTTGATTGTCCATGGCGCGATCTCAAAATTCGGGTTTTGCTTTAAAACAACACAAATTTCCAGCAGCTCCAAATTTTGAGCGCGTTAAGCGCGCTTCGGGTCCGATTTCGGGTACGATTTCACTCCTCGACACCAATTGTTACTCTAATAGTACAATTGGTGTTCCAAAATTTGGGCCTAACAAATTTAGTCCCAGGTCCGAATCCAACTCCTCGACACCAAATGTTACAGACGCGGCTTTAGATGTTATATTGACCGAGCGGTGGTGTATTTAACCGCGTCCGAACAGTTACTCCCCGATTAGAACCCGATTCCACCCGACGTTGACCAGATCGCCCCACAGATATTCAATCGGGAAACCTCTACAGCGACCGAAAGAGAATGAAAAAGAAGAAGAAGAAGAATACGGAGGAAGAACAGATTTATTATACACACACAGCAATGGATGGAAGAAGCAGTAACACAGCGAATCGTTAACTTACACTATTCATTTTTACTTAACCCCAAGACACGAGCAGGACAGGACGTTCACACTTACACAGGGGATAATGCAGGCAGGTAGGGCTTGAGGTGGATTGCTTGAGAGGGAGGCAAAGTCGGGAGGCCGCAGCTCGCAATTCCTCGCGGTTTTGGCGGGAAACCCTCCGTCGTGTATCCGCTGCGGTAGACGTCACGCGCTGGTTCGGCACACCTGCTCCTCTTCTTGGGGTGGAGCCGTCTCCCTCCTTTCAGCGCGTCTCTCCAAAGCTGGTTTCCTTGCCGAGTACCTCTCCTCTTTGGCTTGGAGCGTTTCGCATCTCACCTCTTGGTGCAGCCTCTTTGCTCATCTCCCAGGGTCATCTCCCAAGGCCTCTCTCAAGTCATCTCTCAAGGTCATCTCTCAAGGCCTCTCTTAAAGCAGTCCCTTACAGTCGCTTTTATCACCTCGGGCGAAATCAAGCCGCCGGCTCCGAGGGCACGCCTACCGGGTCACTCACCGCGGTGTTGATTGGCTGTTAGGGCTGGTTCACTCCTTCCCTCTTATGACGAGGTGGAGACACGCCTTTCTTCTCCGACTCAAAGCACATGGGCAATGGCGGTTGAAGAAAACCGCCCAAAATGCGGAAGGCAATTGGAAAGGAGGTTTTGGGGAAATTGGAAGGGCCTACGCTTATTTTGTTCGATACAATGCAAAGTCAATCTAGTGGGAAACACATATTTAGCCTACATGGAATAAGGAAATACACTATTTAAAAGATATATCGTGACCTGCGTGTAAGTTTCATGGAATTAACTAGGACGGCTGCGACCATTATTTACATTACGAGGATGTTACCATACTTTTGTAACGTTCACATTGTAACGTTTCCACATTCGTTACAATATATATATGCACCATAGAGTGATATATATATATACCGTATATATATATATATGCACCATAGAGTGATATATATATATATATACCGTATATATATATATATGCACCATAGAGTGATATATATATACCGTATATATATATATATATGCACCATAGAGTGATATATATATACCGTATATATATATATATGCACCATAGAGTGATATATATATACCGTATATATATATATGCACCATAGAGTGATATATATATATACCATATATATATATATATGCACCATAGAGTGATATATATATACCGTATATATATATATATATGCACCATAGAGTGATATATATATGTATACCATATATATATATATATGCACCATAGAGTGATATATATATACCGTATATATATTGTTGCGAATATGGAATTTGGCCTCCATATCCGCTTGTAAATATTCCCCTATTTCCCCAATACTCCCCAACTATCCCCAATCCCCCATTCCCTAGTCCCATTGTCTGTAAACAACACTCTGTAGAACCGACCTTCCCCTTTTTCCCCCATTAAATGTCGTGCCCAGGTCCACCGCATCTCACGTAGACAACTTTCGGACATCTTGCTAGTTATTCTTAGTCTATGTCAGTTAAGGACTCCTTTCCATTAATTCTGACTCTTCGTTGCACCAGAATGTGATTATATGGCACCAGTAGTGAGTTTAGGACCTTCCCATACCTCCTTCCATCTTCTTCCCCAAACAACAACAACAACAACAACTACAGCTACAACAACCACTACAACCACGGCGCGCGGGGGGAGTGTGCGTCCTCCCACCAGCTCGGTTAGCCGCCATGACCATGCGCTCCACGGGGTTACCACGAAGGGGCTGGCTGTCAGCTCCTCGTCAAGGGCGGAGCCTGGTAAACCCCCCGCACGCACCCAATGAGAAGCAACGTGCCGATTCCACGAGGCGGAGCTAACGAGCCGAGGGCGTGTCACTCCCCGCCGGATATACGAAGCGACTGACCGGATGTGAGGTCAGATGCGCCCCCAGCTTGAGACGACAAGACGCCACCTCGAGCGCTGTGAAACCTCCCGCATCTCTGGACCGGACCGGGTCGATTCTGCCCTGAGCCCAGGTGCACCTGGAGCCATCGCTACCTGCCTTTCCTTGCCATCAATCCCCGTGTGAGTCAGCCTTTTGTCCCGTTTATCTGTCGTCTGTTGGGGTTAATATAAGAGTGTGTCTAAGTGCTTGTCTTTCTATGCTGTACCTCTCGTCCCTGTAATCTGACCTTCCGCCCTAATATAATCTCCTCCGGAGGTCTTGAGAACCGTATCCCTGGTGTGTCATTTTAATCCCAGCCGTGTGTCTTTTCCTTCATTGACCTAGCGTAGCGCGATTAGTCAACGTTTGGGTATAATCGGGTAACTTGTGCAGACGTGGTCATACCAAACCGCTCGGTAAATAACATCTAAGCCACGTCTGTAACAATTGGTGTCGAGGAGTGGAATTCGAACCCGGGACTAAATTTATTAGGCCCAAATTTGTAGTAGAGTCGATTCGGAGCGCGTTTCCCGCGCGAAATTATAACGGCGAAATTTGATTTTGTTATACGGAAATAAAAACCCGAATTTTGAAAGTCGCGCTATGGCAGACCAAGACAGCTGGGGTCCGGTAGTGCAGAGTGAGGCAGGGTCGGTCCAGGACCAAATTGAGGGACGTGAGGAGAGCGAAGCAGCGAGGGTAGCAAACGCACAAAATGTCGCCTCGCTGGTCACCGCGCCCGCGACCGTAGCAGCGCCGCCGATGGATTGGGGCCTATTTATGGAACAAATAAAGGCGCTCATGGTCCGGACAAGTGAAGACCTGAGGAATGACTTGGGGGGCCAAATGGGGGTAATGAGGGACGAAGCGAGGGCTCAGAGTGAGCAATTGGGGGTAATGGGAAACCAAATGGGGGTAATGGGAAACCAAATGGGGGTAATGAGGGACGAAGCGAGGGGTACTGGTGAGGGATTAGACAATAATTTTAAGGGATTAGACAATAATTTTAGGGGATTAGACAATAATTTTAAGGGACTAGACGAGAAATTTGGGAAATTAGACAATAGATTAGGGGAAATACAGGAGGGGTTAATGGGGGTAGAAAACAGAATGGCCGCTCAAGAGAATCAAATGGAAGGGATGCAAAAAGGGTTAGAGGGGTTAGAAAGCAGTATGGAAGGCAAATTGAGGGACATGAGGGACCAAGCGGAAAGGGAAGTTAACCAAATGGGGCAGCAGATAGAGGGGGTCAGAATGGGGGTAGAAACCAAACTGGATGCTCACAGGGAGGAAATGGAGCAGATGAGGGTGGCATCTGGGCAGGAGATGCAAGTGATGGGAGAGGAGATCAGAAGAGGAGTGAGTGAGGAGGTCGGAGGAGTGCGCGAGGAGGTGAGGCACTGTAAGGAGCACATGGAGAAGGAGGTGAGAAAGGGGACTGTAAAGTTACAAGGGGGCATAGAGGACCTGACGCAGGAGGTGGAGCAGCTGACGGTGGGACAAACGGAGTTAGTGGAGCAGGTTCAAAGGAACACTGCGGTATTAGGAGGTTTAAAAGCGACACAAAACGACATAAAAAACGACTTGATAGCGACAAAGAGGGAATGTCAGATGGTACGTGAGGGACTGACAACGAGGTTGGACGAGGTGATAGAGGTAATGGAGACGAAGGACCGGCAGGTGAGGACGCACCTGGAAACGGTCAAGGTAGCCTTAGAGGATGAGCTTGAGGAGACGTACCGGGGAATAAAGGAGGTGAAGCAGAAATTAGAGGAAGTGGAAGAAGGGGTGAGCGAAATTAAGAGCGATCGGGGAGGGTCGCAAAGGTTGAGGGGCGGGGGCCTATATAACCCAAGGCAAGGGCGTGTCCAAAAAGGAGATGCGTTTTTACAGAGTCGAGCTTGGAAGCAGAAACGGAGATGCACTTTTGAGCCGAGACAAGGAGGGTCACAAAGAGCTGAGTTGGTCGTCAGTGGTTGCGTTCAGTGTGGTTGCGTTCAGTGATTGCGTTGAGGGGTTGCGTTGGAGACGGAGTGGTTGGACCAAACAAACGAAGAGAGGAGAGAACCCGTCACGCCAGACCCCCCACCAGCGCGTCGGCTCTGACCGTGATCCGACCCGTGATCCCACGCACACGACAGGATCGGTGGCATCAGCGGCCGTCGAGGTCCAGCCCGACGTCCCGTGCAGGATCAAGCTCCAGCCAGCTCCGTGCCGTCCTCCCCCTCCAGCCACGCACCTCCTTCCAGCCAATCCACTCTGCAATTCCCCGTGTGAGTCGTCTTTGTTTGTTCTGTCCTGGTGTTAATTAAGTCTGTATAACGATAAGCTAGTACTTCCCTGTGTCACCTGCGTCTTATGTGCTTGTAAATAAACGTCACTGCTTTCTTTTTGCTTGTGTGTAAATAGTAAATAAATGTAGTAGTATTTCCAACCTTTTTGTCTTCGTTTTCCTCTTTACATTGCGTCGCTTTTGTCTTTTCCCTCATTGAGCAGCTAGGGTGCGATACGGCCAAAGTCCTGGGTGAATCGGGTGAGTCAGGGATCCTGTAACGGTCGCGGAAATACCAAACCGCTCGGTAACTAACATCTTAATCCGCGATCGGTAACAATTGGTGTCAGGAGTGGGATGAGTGTCCACCTGTGGTGAGTGTTACAGAGGGTGTAACGGGAGAGTGTGCGCGAGAAAGGTGTGTAACGGACAGGTGCATGAGGAAAGAGTGCGCTGTCAAGAGTAAGGGTGAGTGCGCTGTCAAGAATGGAGGTGAGAGTAGTGAGAGTGACAAGGAGAGTGAGTTGGTTGTGACAGGTGAGCGAGGATGTACACCTGGGATGGAAGGATGCACACCTGGAATGGTAGAGCGTGAGTGGGAATGCACGCTGGAGTTGGTAGTGAGGCACGTGGTTGGGTGTGCGAATGAGAGCACACCTGTGATTGTCACAGAGGAGGTGACAGAGGAGGGGGTGCGAAGAGGTGTATTGGTGAGGTGTGCGAGCAACGAATGTGTGCCAAAGTGTTCGGTGGTCAGGTGTGTGACCAAGGCTGTGAGTGGAATGGGTGTACCTGGGTGTGTAAGGAAAGGTACTAGGGGCATGGAAACGGCTGGATGTGTGAGCAAGGAACGGGCTGCGGGGTGTAAGCGTCCAGGTGAAGCATCGACGTTAGACGGGGTAGAGTTTAGAACGACTTATAGCCGAATCGGGCCCTCGGTGCGTGCTGGGCCTCGCTTTGAACGGCCGCGTCCGTGCTCCACTAGGCGGAGCGGGCAGCCCGAGAGAAAGGGTCGTCATGGCGACCACTTTTTGTTGAGGCAGTCCGGCAGGTCGAGATCGGGACATTGGATGGCTCCGTGCCGAGATGGTGCGTGGGATCTCGGCCCGGGTAAACCTCCTTCCCTGCACCGAATGCGGGACGTATCCAGCCGCTGGCACAGAACAACCCGCATTCATGGCTTGGCTTTACGAAGCCGGGCTTTGGACAGGAATTGGCGCACTGAGAGGCATTAGTAAGTAGACGGGTTATGAGGATAGTGTTTTGGCCCCAAAATTAGAGAAAAACAAAATTTGATGATTGGCAAGGGATTGGCAGTAGTGATTGGCAGATGATGGGCAGTGATTGGCAAAATTTTTGATTTGTTGAAATTTGATGTGCAAAATTGGTAGTGAGCGATGTGCCCGGTGGGTAAGAGTGGCATCCCTGCCACCCTTCCCATGTGGGGGCAAAGGAGCAATAGATTATGGGGTGTATGGCAGTGAAAACTAGCCCGGGTGGGTTAGGTTATATTGATAGGGATCTAGCGAAGATGACAGTAGGTAACGTTAAGTTTAGTTAGTGACTGATACCTGTAGTGGGGACGCAGGTAGATTAGTGTGGATGATAATGACGAGGGAGCGCAATAGTTTAAAGGGACGACTGGGAAGCGCAAGTTTCAGAAGGGAGTAGTTAGCAGAGATGATGCTGTGTGAGAATTGAACAGGTGTGATTGCACAGGTGTGCAACTGGACAGGTGTGTGGAGCAGTGTGTGAGTAATGAGTGTTGTGGATCAGCGCGAATGCGCTTGGGGAGAGAAGGGTGCAGGTGGCACCAGGTGTGATAGCACAGGTGTGCAAGAACAGGTGTGTGGAGAGAGTTGGAGTAAGTGGTACGGAGTGGTGTGCATGGTGCGAAGGTGTGAATGGGGGAAGAGTGGACCCCCATCACGAGTACCCGGGGCGGGTAGTGTAAGTGTTAGGTAGAGGGTACAGGTAAATTGTGGTAGGATATTGGCATCTGTGGTGCGGTTGCAGAATGGTGTTGTGAATGGGTGCATTAGTGTTGTGGAAATGGCTGGGCGTGTAGCCTGTTAGTGTGTGTAGTTGGTTGGGCACTCCACCACTGTGAGGATGTCGGCCAGGTGAGGCCGCAGGTGGGCTCTGGGAGCCGTTAGTGTCAGTGGGGCCCGAGGATCCGGAGGACGGACCCGGGTAGCCCAGTGCCAGAGAGGGCACCGAGTGGGGAGAGTGCCAGAGGGCCTTCCCCAGGTAGTTAGGTTAGGGTAAGGAGCAGGTAAGCTCGGGGGCAACTGCAGTGGTGGAGGTGTGCAGGTGGGTAGACCCGCTGGGAGAGGTACACGCCACAGCCCAGAAATTGTGCGAGGGCACCGAGAGATGAATCGGGGGAGTGAGACCCCAAATTGAAAAGCACCACAGTTTGGCCAATGGGAATTGGTTTTTAGAACCCATAGTGTAAGAGGGCCAATGGTTTGGCCGGAGAAAGACCCCGGGTAGTGTAAAGTTGTTAAAGTCATTTAGGAAATAGTTAGGATTGATGAACCTGTCGCACCATACGCAGCCACTTACCTGTGGTGATGATGATGACTCCACACCTGTGTTTTCTTTGTTCTGTGTGCAGGAAATGAGAATTGCTGTGAGGATTTGTGAGACGCATCACGACGTGGATGAGACATTGGGGTGATTCCATCTCTCCCTCCCTAGGAGGGACTGAAGATGAATTGGTAATGGCAAATTTTGATGTGCAGTTGGAGATGGCAAATTTTGAGGAAAGTTGGAAATAGCAAATTTGATTGGTTAGGAGGGAGAGAAGACGAATTTGGTTTATGGGAGGAACGGGGAAGACAGTAGGGATGTTTGTTGATTTGTAAAGTAGATGTTTATGGGTAGTGTTGTGTTTTGTGGATACAGTCAGGGGTAAGGGAGGGGCCATGTAGGTTACCTGGTGGGGGGGGGGGGGGCGTACGGTAGGAACGTACCTGTCTCACCTGGTTCCCATGTGCCCCCAGTGTGCATTACCTTACATTGCGTGCACTTTTGCGCCCTTACCACCTTACTCACTTGTCTGCTTCTTTTGTCTCCCACCTCCGAGGATCTGGCTTTGGGGTAGAGAGAGAGGAGAGAGAGGTGCTGGCTTCGCAGTTGTGGGCCTGCACTTTCGCTGTTTGCTGCTTGGATCGATACACCATATGGACCGCAATGTTTGTGGCCACCCACAATGGACCGCAGCTCTTTTGCGGCCAAGCACCACCCGTGGAAGGACCTATGGGTCAACGTGGCACCTATGCCAAACAGGTGAACCACTAACAGTTGGCCCCCTGACGGCCACAATAAAGAAATGGACGCGGTTGGTGCCTTTCTTTATTTTTAAAAAGAAGTAAGAAGGCCAAGTGCACCACACGAAGGCAAGACCAGCGGCAGAACATCGGCCGGCTGCGACACCACACAATGATTCATAAACACTTTATTGGTGCACCGGATGGTGCTCACTGTGTGATGGGGTGGTGCTTGATGCTTGGAAGGGGTGCTCTGCACATTATTAAAGGCCGTAGGCCACAGAGCACTCGTGGGTTGGTGTATCGATGCTAGCATGCGTGCTCTCTCTATGCATAACATCTGCATGTGTTCCTCCAAAAACAGGTCCTGGATCGTAGTGTAAATATCAGCGTAGTCTTGTGTAAATAATGCTCCCTACCGGCTGTATGTTTAGTTTGAGGATTCTTTCCGGATTCGGTTATCCTGTGGGTGTGTTTCTGTGAGGAGAAGGGTGCAACGTCGCAGGGGGACATATTTACTCATTTGTGAATATCTGTAAAACTGTCGCACTCAGGGTAGAGTTAATAGTAGAGGGAACTACATTGCGTGCCACACTAAAGTAGGTAAAAATTTATCGGGTCGGGACGCCCCGAGGGTAGAGAAGGGTGCAATGTTGCGAATATGGAATTTGGCCTCCATATCCGCTTGTAAATATTCCCCTATTTCCCCAATACTCCCCAACTATCCCCAATCCCCCATTCCCTAGTCCCATTGTCTGTAAACAACACTCTGTAGAACCGACCTTCCCCTTTTTCCCCCATTAAATGTCGTGCCCAGGTCCACCGCATCTCACGTAGACAACTTTCGGACATCTTGCTAGTTATTCTTAGTCTATGTCAGTTAAGGACTCCTTTCCATTAATTCTGACTCTTCGTTGCACCAGAATGTGATTATATGGCACCAGTAGTGAGTTTAGGACCTTCCCATACCTCCTTCCATCTTCTTCCCCAAACAACAACAACAACAACAACTACAGCTACAACAACCACTACAACCACGGCGCGCGGGGGGAGTGTGCGTCCTCCCACCAGCTCGGTTAGCCGCCATGACCATGCGCTCCACGGGGTTACCACGAAGGGGCTGGCTGTCAGCTCCTCGTCAAGGGCGGAGCCTGGTAAACCCCCCGCACGCACCCAATGAGAAGCAACGTGCCGATTCCACGAGGCGGAGCTAACGAGCCGAGGGCGTGTCACTCCCCGCCGGATATACGAAGCGACTGACCGGATGTGAGGTCAGATGCGCCCCCAGCTTGAGACGACAAGACGCCACCTCGAGCGCTGTGAAACCTCCCGCATCTCTGGACCGGACCGGGTCGATTCTGCCCTGAGCCCAGGTGCACCTGGAGCCATCGCTACCTGCCTTTCCTTGCCATCAATCCCCGTGTGAGTCAGCCTTTTGTCCCGTTTATCTGTCGTCTGTTGGGGTTAATATAAGAGTGTGTCTAAGTGCTTGTCTTTCTATGCTGTACCTCTCGTCCCTGTAATCTGACCTTCCGCCCTAATATAATCTCCTCCGGAGGTCTTGAGAACCGTATCCCTGGTGTGTCATTTTAATCCCAGCCGTGTGTCTTTTCCTTCATTGACCTAGCGTAGCGCGATTAGTCAACGTTCGGGTATAATCGGGTAACTTGTGCAGACGTGGTCATACCAAACCGCTCGGTAAATAACATCTAAGCCACGTCTGTAACAATATATATATGCACCATAGAGTGATATATATATATATATACCGTATATATATATATATATACATATGTGCTCTATTCTCAAATGTTCAACATCAAAAGAGACCGTAGAATGAACCATTTAAATGGTCTTTGTGTGACTTGGCCAGACTCAGAACGGTAGACCTCGCAGACTCAAAGCGGCCATTACTCACACTGCATTTGTACTTTAAAAAAAAACAAAAAAACAAGGTCCCACCGAGATTTGAACTCAGATCACTGGATTCAAAGTCCAGAGTGCTAACCATTACACCATGGAACCAACACACAATTCAATGCAAAACAATGACCTTCCTCACCCGATATTAGGAGGGTTTGTTCTGCAGTTCCAGATTTATGCTTCCCACATGTGAGTGGGTAAGAGTGGGAATCGAACCCACACCACCACGTGCAGAAAGAAACAACTCTTGACGAAACAGGGAGGTGACGACACCGATTATTGAAACGAAATCTATACCATCAGGTAAATGTGAATAATGCACGAAACCTTAAAGGGGAACCCAAACGCTCAGATCACCTCGACGCTTCTATCCCTCGATACACTATAAAAAAAACTGAACATAAAAATAAACTTGTCACTTTCAGTTTTTGAAATGTGCAGCTTTACAAACACGTTTCTTCAATTGTAATGGCTGATTATGTAACGGGAACTTCACTTCAATCACCTGGTTGATCAACAATGGCATGCTTGAGTGGTTCTGTATAGGGATATTTCCCTTTAAATAATGACCCTCATAATGAAATCCTTCAGTTCTCGTGGTTAGACATTCATTTACTGCTGTCGATAGTCACTCTAGAGTCTAGAGGCTTCTGACAGGGAAAACAACAAGAAAATTCAGATGCCACGCCTGACATATGAACAACGTTTAAGGGCAATTGGGATGCTTGAGGCTGGTGTAAGCCAGCGAACAATTGTCCAACGTCTTGGTTGCTCACAGAGCCTGCCATCTCCAACCTGGCCAGGTGTTACGGTGAAACTGGAATTGTGAATGATGGTCCAGGAAGAGGAAGACCACGGGTAACCACCCCAAACCATGACCGCTGCATTGTGCTGCAGCATCTTCGTGATCGTTCCGCATTGCGACGCAAACAGCTGCAGTGACAAAAGGTCCCCACAACAACCGCATCAGTGTCTCTACTGTGCGGAGGTGCTTGAGAAGTCAGGACCTGGTGGCAAGACTTCCTTGTAGAGGTCCAGTGTTGAATGCAGTGCATCGGCGGAACAGACTAATATGGTGTCTGCAGCATCGCCGCTGGATACAGCAACAGTGGCGTGCAGTCTTGTTCAGCGATGAGTCCAGATTTTGCCTCCATGCTGCTGATGGGCGTCAACGGGTATGGCGCAGAGGTGGGGAAAGGTATGCATCATGCTGTATTTGCCAGAGCAATCGTTGGGAAGGACCCAGTGTGATGGTATGGGCCGGCATTTCCACCTGTTTCATGACACCTCTGGTCGTCATCGAAGGCAATCTCACTAGTCAGCGTTATGTCAATGAAGTTTTGAGACCCCATCTGCTGCCATTTCTCCAGGCTCATCCTGACATCGCAGTTTTCCAGCAGGACAATGCTCGACCCCATGCTGCTCACCTGACCACCAACTTCCTCCAGGAACAGGGTGTTGAAGTGGTGCCTTGGATGCCTTATTCCCCTGACCTCAATCCCATTGAGCATTTATGGGATGAGCTTTGTCGACGTCTTGCATCGAGGAGATCAATGGCTGTCAATCGGCAAATGCTCATTCAAGTCTTGTAGGAGGAGTGAGACAGACTTCCCAGGACCGCATCAGACGCCTGGTACAGAGCACGTGCCGGAGGTGTCCAGCCTGCATCACAGCTCAGGGAGGACACACACGATATTGAGGACTGCTGTCATTCTGTCCTTGACTGTTAGGAGTGTTGTGTCCATTCCTGTGTCATTTTGTTTTGACTATATTCAGGTGCGTGCCTTTGTGTTGCAGTGCTGTGACTTTTATTGCACCACCCCTTGTGATGTTCATGCTTTTCACCCCTCAGCCCAAATTGGGCAAAGGGGTATTGTCGTCACGGGCGTCGTCCGGGCGTCCGTCAACTTTTGGTTTCCGTCAATTTCAAGGAGAACGGCTTGTCCGATTAAATCCATTTTTGCAGTGTATGTTGAGGTTGAGTGGAGGAAGGTTTTTTTCGAAAATAGGCGCGCTGCGATTTTCAATATGGCCGCCATGGCAGCCATCCGGGCGTCCGTCAACTTTTGGTTTCCGTCAATTTCGAGCAGAACGGCGTGTCCGATTAAATCCATTTTTGTAGTGTGTGTTGGGATTGAGTAGAGGAAGGTTCCTTTCGAAAATGGGCGCGCTGCGATTTTCAATATGGCCACCGCAGCAACCATCTTGAAATTGGTTTCCGTCAATTTCGAGCAGAATGGCTTGTCCGATTAAATTCATTTTTGCAGTGTATGCTGGGGTTGGGTAGCGGAAGGTTCCTTTCGAAAATGGGCACGCTGCGATTTTCAATATGGCCGCCACGGTAGCCATCTTGAAATTGGTTTCCATCAATTTCGAGCAGAACGGCTTGTCCGATTAAATCCATTTTTGCAGTGTCTGTTGGGGTTGAGGTGAGGAAGGTTCATGGGCGCGTTGCGATTTTCAATATGGCCGCCACGGCAGCCATCCTTAAATTGGTTTCCACCATGCATGGGCTGAGGGGTTACGCCCGCTTTGCGGTGCTATTTATTGTTTTTTGTGATTGAGGCAACCTCTTGTTTATTGACATGTGTTTAGTAAAGAAAGCTGAACTTTACCTCTGTGTTCAAATATTTTTCATTTTTGCGTGGAGGATTTCAATGAGTGTCCTTCTAAAGATTTGATAAGTTTATTTTGATGTTGAGTATAGTATGATGTGTCTTTTCCCGATTTGTGATATATAAAGTTGGTAATTTTGTGATTAAATGCCGAATTATTCTTCTTATTCACGATTATTCGTGATGTCACACTGCGATGTCAGGTGCTACTTCCATATTGTTTATGGCCGGGTTACATCGTTGCCATAAATTCGACCAGGTTTGTCCGAAACACCCGAATGCAGTGGATCGGGCCTACAAAATATTCGGTTTTGTGAATTTTTGTTTTGTATTTATCAATTAATACAAGATCCCTAATAAACCGTCAGTTGAAGGGAAAAACAAAATCTACCAATCTGGAGTGATCATGTGACCGGCATTTTCATATGCACGACGAACATACCCCCTCAATCTTCTTCTTCACTAACAGCAGATTCGTCTGATTCCCGCTCAAAAGGCGCAAAACGATAAGGATCCACATACCTTCAAAAGTGTTTCTATCACAACTTTTGTCTCCAATAGTCTCTTCCCAATCCCACTGATCACTTTCAACCTACTCAGAACCTTCAGAGTTTCTAATGATGGAGGAATCAGTATCGGAATCAGAGCTCGACCTGCACTGTTTCTCAATGTAAAACCGCCATTTGGATCAAAGTGAGATCACAAGGTGACGTCTTTGGCAAAATCGAAAATCGACACTCTCGAGATTTTAGCAACACTTCATGATTGGCAAAAAAAATTCCCTTCAAATTAGACTGTGATTAATGATTTTCAATGCTTTTCCGAAAAAAAATTGTGTTTGGGTTTCCATTTAACCTGAATAATATATTCAAGTTTGTTTAAATTTATTACCCCGTGCGCAAAGCGAGGTTAAGCAATTGCTTCACTGACTGTGCGTCTGTCCACAGACATCAGTCTATGATTGAAGAACTACTCATTTTCAGTAATTGAATTCAATATTTTGGATTCATACATATGTATATATATATGAATATATACAGTCACGTGAAAAAGTAAGTACACCCCTACATTTATCACTACTTCAAATACCTAAAATTAGAATCAGGTGCACCAGCCCAGGTGCAAATGATTAAAACATCGTTAGAGAGGATCTTGGAGGAACCTGTCTTATTTAAACCTCAGACATTTAGTTTGCTCTTTGCTGTTGAAGTGTGCGGCGTCACCATGCCTTGATCAAAAGAGCTCTCTGAGGCCTTCAGAAAGAAGGTTATAGATGCCTACGAGTCTGGGAAGGGATTTAAAAAGATCTCCAAACAATTTGAAATCAATCATTCGACTGTCCAGAAGATCATCTACAAGTGGAGAAGATTTCAAACAACTACCAACTTGTTCAGGCCGGGCTGCCACAGCAAGTTCAGCCCGAGAGCAGACCGCAAGATGCTGAAAGAAGTCTAAGAATCCCAGAATGTCATCACGGGACCTACAGGTAGCTCTTGCCACTGTTGATATAAAAGTGCACGAGTCTACCATTAGAAAGAGGCTGCACAAATTTGATCTACATGGGAGGTGTGCCAGGAGGAAACCTTTGCTGTCCAGAAAGAACATCAGGGCAAGACTAACGTTTGCCAATGAACACCAAGGCAAAGACAAGCACTTCTGGAACAATGTGCTCTGGACAGATGAGTCAAAGGTAGAGCTATTTGGCCACAGTACCAGAAGACATGTTTGCCGAAAACGAAAGACAGCATTTGACCACAAGAACCTGATACCAACTATAAAGCATGGTGGTGGAAATATTATGGTTTGGGGCACCTTTGCTGCATCAGGGCCTGGGCAGCTCACCATCATATAATCCACTATGAATTCTTCATTGTACCAGAGGGTGCTTGAGGATAATGTGAGGCCATCTGTCGGAAAGTTGAAGCTCAACCGAAGGTGGACCTTGCAACATGACAATGACCTTAAACATACCAGTAAATCCACCAAGGAATGGCTGAAAAGAAAGAAATGGAGGGTTCTGGAAGGGCCAAGTCAAAGCCCGGATCTAAATCCCATCGAGATGTTGTGGGGGATTTGAAATGAGGTGTGCATGCAAGAAACCCCTCAAACATCGCACAGCTGAAAGAATTCTGCATGGAAGAGTGGGCAAAAATTTCTCCCAGTCGATGTCAGAGACTGGTAGACAGTTATAAGAAACGCCTACTTGAGGTTGTTTCTGCCAAAGGGGGCAATACCACCTATTAGAGCCAAGGGTGTACTTACTTTTTCCACATGCGAAATTTGCATTTATGTTTATTTAAATTATACAATGGACTACAAAATGTAAATGTTTCATGATATTTGTTATATTATATCACCTTTATCTATCAATATTGTTGAAATGAAGATCAAATAGCTGTATGTTGAAATATGTTGAAAAAGTCAAAACTTTACATGGGGTGTACTTACTTTTTCACGGACTGTAGATACTAGATACTAGTGGCCAATCCCACGGGCATGGACGTGTGTGACATTTGGACATCTTCATTTCGATGCTGCACATTCAGTTTTACAAAATGGTCACTGGCAATTTATCAGATCCACAAATGATGTAATCTTCACAATATATTTACTTCTGATAACATATGTGAATACATGTGTGTGCAAATGGGAAATACAGATCATGTAAAATGTCACTTCAAGAGCTCAAATCCTCTCCCTCGCACATCATGCACACTGCACCGGGGAGTGGGTAACACACGTGGGAGTGGGTCACACAAGTGGGAGAGTGGGTCACACACGGGGGAGAGTGAGTCATACACGGGGGAGAGTGGGTCACAAGCTGTGAGAGAGTGGGTTACACACGGGGGAGAGTGGGGGTCGTTTTACTCCTCTCCACTCATTCCTTTCCAACTCCTCCTCACTACTCTCCCCCTCCCCCAGTCTCCTCTCCCCCTCCCCCAGTCTCCTCTGCCCCTCCCCCACCCTCCTCTCCCCCTCCCCCAGTCTCCTCTCCCCCTCCCCCACTCTCCTCTCCCCCTGCCCCAGTGTCCTCTCCCCCTCCCCCAGTCTCCTCTCTCTCCTCCCCCAGTCTCCTCTCCCCCTTCCTCAGTCTCCTCTCCCCCCTTCATTCCGGCAGTTGTTCCAATCGAGCAGGTACGGTAAATATTAGAGGTAATTGAACTTTTCTCTTGGAGCAACACAGTGAAAATCGCCCCCTTGTCCTGTTCATTCATTAGTGAAATGTTTCACAGAACAGTACACGCATGGTGACATCATTGGACTCGCACCGCAATGATGATATTTAACAATATTATTCAATACTTCATCCGGATTCATTACAGATGCTGTTGTATATGTTTGCTGAGCACTTATATACCTTCCAATGTCGTTGTTGCTCAGCATCCCGTGCAAGTCTGTGTTAACATTCATTGGCGGTCTTATTCTGTTCCCTCATTATTTTATTCATTTTGGAGACAGCATTTACAAACACGCGTGGGGACATGTAAACGATGCTCCGCCCTCTCCCCACGTGCAGAGTACCTAATTGTAACTTTATATTGTGACTTCGTCTAAAGAATGTAACATTCCGACAATATGAAGACTACAGCTCAAATGGAAAAGTCCCTGGAAAAAAGTCTTATGGGTGGTGTATAAGAACATTACATTGCACCTTTCTGTCCCACGAAAACCAATGTTACTCTTTTCGTTACAGCGGACAAAATGCCTTTTTTTAAATTAAAGATTTCAATTAAACTTATTTAAAGTGTACGTGGACATAAGTAAAAAAATAAGAATGAAAAAATATCTCTCGGCAATTTCCCATCTGTTTATTTATTTATTTTACAAATGTGAATTACATGTCCATGCACACGTGAAATGGAGTTTGTTTATTAATGCTGGATGTGAACACGATTCAGCCTTGAAAACTCGTGCGAAAAAAAATATATCGATGGAATGAATGGAGTGTGAACAGGATTTACCTCTACTTCCATATAATAATATAAAAAAATAAAAATAACCACCTTTAGAGGCCATTTTTCCCCGCAAGCGGGGGTTGGCCTTTTTCGGGGACCGTGGTTGTTGGTGTTTTTGGTCCCCTTTTTGAAGCAATGTTTTACGGCCGGATGCCCTTCCTGACGCCAACCCTTTTTGTCGCCTTTTTATGACAACCAGGGAATTACCAGTGAAACTGGTACTCAATTAGCCGACCTCGGAGGGAATGACAGGCTGAGTCAACCCCCCGGCGTTAATTACAGCGATTGACCGGGATTCGAACCACGGGATTCTGAACCCAGGATCCTAGGTTCTTGTTGTAATATTTTATCCTAAGCCCTCACCCTAGCCGCTTGCCCAACACCAGAGCTAATAATTCCATATAATTCCATAATAACTTCCATATAATAATGATGAATGAAATTAGAATGAAGAAATATATTGGCAATTTCCCGTCTTTGGTGATACGTGAACTATGCACTGCCCCTCTCCCCACATTGTTGACTTTTTATTGTGACTATGTTGGAACCCATCTGTGGATCGGTCCCATCGGCCGATGGGTCTGACCCATCTGTGGATGCACGAGAAATGACAATGCAGACCCATCGGCCGATGGGTCTGACCCATCTGTGGATGCACGAGAAATGACAATGCAGACCCATCGGCCGATGGGTCTGCGCCATCTGCGGATGTGTTGTTCTCCTTGAAGGTGAACCCATCTGTGTTTCCTATGCATCAATGGTGGATGAGTATGTTTATTTGAACCTAAAAATAAGCAATTGATGTCATAAATGTTTATAAAGCAGTCCGTGACATGTGGTTTAATCTTTAAACATTTTAAAATCATCTCTGTTAAATTCCTACCACATGTAATTCCAATGACTGTGTACCTGATTGAAGAGCACCATTCTGTCAACACATTCCTTCAAGGTGAACAACACATCCGCAGATGGCGCAGACCCATCGGCCGATGGGTCTGCATTGTCATTTCTCGTGCATCCACATATATGGGTCAGACCCCATCGGCCGATGGGACCGATCCACAGATGGGTTCCAACAACTACGTCCAAATTAAATATTTCATCGTGATGACTGTCATCAAATGGAAAAGTCCGCCGTGAATTTTTAATATATCTCGGCATTTTCCCGTCTGTCATTTCAGGCAGTGTATAATATACCGTGCCGCGAATTTCTAAAATGTCTCAGCGATTTCCCTTGTGTGCGTGAATTTTCTCAATTATTGCTGATACGAGTCTCAAACCGTTGATAAAAATGAAATCAGATGGTGAATTAGGGTCGAGATAAAGCTGTGAGAGAGTCTCAATGGTCTTCATATTACAGGCCTTTGAAAATGCATTTCGTTCTATAAACGGTAGCTTTCATCGAATTTTATTCCCGTTTTTTTTCAAACGAGTCTAAAACCATGTAAGCGACTGTGAAAAATGAAATGACATATCGAATTAGAGTTGAAATAAAACTGTCAGAGAGAGCAAGACACCGCGGGCCTAACAAAACAGGCCTCAAAACTATGCGAGTAAACAAAATGGTGGATATTTGTTTTCGAAGCCCCTCCCAGACTGGGTGTAGCCACACCCCCAGGCAGCCTCACAGACAGACAGAATCACCTACGGAGAATATTATATAGATATATTAAAGCGCGGCGTTACGCGCGCTGCTTGCGAGCAAGGAGGAAGCGGACAAGCGGTAACTTATAAGCGTCTTTATTTCAGGAGCTCACTGTAACACAACCGCGCTCTGGGCTGCGCACCCCGTGTATATCCTCAGGCCACGCCTACCCCTTGGGCGTGGCCGCCGCCCACTTGGTGCGCGGAATGATGTCACCACGCCAGTGGGCTTTCGTGTCCGCCACACGCGCCCCCCCAGAATTCCCGTGCACCTGGAGGGCCAGTTTGCGGGGCAAACGGATGACCCGGCCGAAGCGCCCACTGGCGATCGGCGGCGTCCGGGGTGCAGGGATGCCAGGTGGGATGCCCCTGGCTGCCCCTGGGATGGGTGCAGGACCGGGGGGCAGCGTGGCAGCGGGGCTGGGTGGTGCCGGGGGTCCGCCCGCAGGGGGGCGGCCCCGACGCGGGGGTCGGGCCACTGGCGGTGGATGGTCCACGTCGAGGTGGGCCGGCTTGAGGCGGTCTACAGAAACGCGGTCAGGAGTACCGCCGATGTCCAGGGTGAAGTGCTTCGCCCCGGTCTCCAGCATGCGGAAAGGCCCGTCGTACGGGGGCCGCAGTGGTGTCCGGTGGGCATCATGGCGGACGAAGACGTACTCCGCCGTGCGAAGCTCCGGGGCGACGTGCGTCGGTGGGTGCCCGTGGCATGCCGTTGGCACCGGGGCGAACCTCTGGGCGGTCTCTTGCAGAGCGGAGCGCTGCTGTGCCGCGGACCATGGTGCCGTGGAGTCGGGGAGGAACACGCCCGGCACCCGCAGCGGTTGCCCGAAGACCAACTCCGCCGCGGATGCGCGCAGGTCCTCCTTGGGCGCCGTCCGGAGGCCCAGCAGGACCCAGGGGAGCCTGTCGACCCAGCCGCCGTCGCGGAGGGTGGTCCGGAGCGCGGCCTTCAATGAGCGGTGAAATCGCTCACACAGGCCGTTAGCCTGGGGGTGGTAGGCCGTGGTTCGGTGCAGCCGGACCCCGAGACCCTGCGCGACCGCCCCCGAGAGCTCCGGGGTGAACTGGGGGCCGCGGTCGGACGAGATGTCTGAGGGGGCGCCGAACCGGGCGACCCAGGTAGCGATGAAAGCCTGCGCGACGTCCGCCGCCGTCGTCGACGCCAAGGGCACGGCCTCCGGCCACCGGGTGGTGTGGTCCACCATGGTGAGGACGTGGGTGAAACCCGGCGAGGGGGGCAGAGGTCCCACCAGGTCCACGTGGACGTGGTCAAACCGGCGTTCCGGCACCGTGAACGGGGCCAACGGGGCCTGGGTGTGCCGGTGCACCTTGGCGCGCTAGCACGCGAGGCACGTCCTGGCCCAGCCACGGACGGCCTTCCGGAGGCCATGCCAGACGAACTTGTCGGCGATCAACCTTTGGGAGGCCCTCGCGCCCAGGTGGGAAAGGCCGTGGATGGCGTCAAACACCTGGTGCTGCCAGCCCGCGGGCACGATGGGGCGAGGCCGCCCGAGGGAGACGTCGCACAAGAGGGCCGCGCCCGCGCCGTCGAACGGCACCTCAGTGACGCGGAGGCCCGTGACGGCGGTCCGCAAGGCCTGGACGTCGGGGTCAGTGGCCTGGTCCGCTGCCATCCGGGCATATTCGATGCCGAGGTGGACTGCATGGGCGACGGCCCGGGAAAGGCAATCCGCCACCGGGTTGTCCTTCCCCGCAACGTGCCGGATGTCCGTCGTGTACTCGGACACGGCCGAGAGGTGACGCTGCTGCCGGGCCGACCACGGCTCGGTGACCTTGCCCATCGCGAAGATCAGCGGCTTGTGGTCGACGAAGGCCGTGAACGCACGGCCCTCGAGCAGATGGCGGAAGTGCCTGACCGCCAAGTGAAGCCCGAGCAACTCGCGGTCGAAGGTACTGTAACGGCGTTCGGGCGGGCGAAGCTGCCGGCTAAAGAACGCCAGCGGTTGCCAAGCTCCACGCACCCATTGCTCGTGCACCGCGCCCACCGCGTAGTCCGAGGCATCGGCGGTGAGGGCGATCGGTGCATCGGGCGCCGGGTGCGCGAGCATGGTGGCGTTAGCCAAGGCGAGCTTCGCGCCCGTGAACGCCGTGTCCATCTGCTCGGTCCAGGTAACGTCGCCTTTGCCCGGCTTACCTCGGAGAGCTTCGTGCAGGGGGCGCAGGAGCTGGGCGATACGGGGCAGGAACCGATGGTAAACGTTCACCATGCCCAGGAACTCCTGCAGCCCTCTGATCGTGCGGGGGCGCAGAAACCCCTTCACCGCCTCCACCTTGGCCGGCAGGGGGACGGCTCCGTGCCTGGTGACACGGTGCCCCAGAAAATCGATTACGGCGACGCCGAACCGGCACTTTGCGGGGTTCACAATCAGGCCATGCTGGCCCAGGCGTTCGAAGAGCGTGCGGAGGTGGCGTAGGTGCTCTTCGCGGGACGCGCTGGCGACGAGGATATCGTCCAGGTAGACGTAGACAAAATCCAAGTCGCGCAGGATGCTGTCCATCAGTCGCTGGAACGCCTGAGCCGCATTCTTCAGACCGAAGGGCATCCGCAGGAACTCGAAGAGTCCGAATGGCGTGATGACCGCCGTCTTCGGGACGTCCTCCGGCCTGACGGGGACCTGATGGTAGCCGCGTATGAGGTCCACCTTCGAGAAGAAGGACATGCCCGCCAAACGGGCGGAAAAGTCCTGAATGTGGGGGACGGGGTAGCGGTCGGGAGTGGTGGCGTCATTGAGACGGCGATAGTCCCCGCACGGTCGCCATCCCCCGCCGGGCTTCGGCACGATGTGCAGCGGCGACGCCCAAGCACTCTCCGAGCGCCGAACGATGCCGAGTCGCTGCAGGGTAGCGAACGCCGCTTTTGCCACCGCCAGCTTCGTCGGCTCGAGGCGACGTGCCCGGGCGTAGACCGGTGGCCCGACAGTGGGGATGTGATGGGCCACCCCATGCTTGACGGCCCCCACCGAGAAGGTGCGCCACGTGAGGGCCGGGAAGCAGACGAGGAGGCGGGTGAATTCGTCCGCTGCCGGAAGCGTACAGATCAACGTGGCCGGAACCAAACCGTTCGGCAAGCCGCTTGGCAAGCCGCTCGGCGAGCCGCTCGTTGAGCTGCTCGACGAGCTGGGCAGCACACAAGCGAGCGAGCTGAACGTCTCGGCCTGGACAAGACGTCTGCGCTTTACGTCGACCAGGAGCCCATTAGCGCACAGGAAGTCCGCGCCAAGCAGTGCCATGGGCACGTCGGCGGTGACGAACGTCCATCGGAAAACCTGCCCTCCGAACCACAGAGAGAGGCAGCGTTTTCTGTATGTACGGATGGGCGTCCCGTTCGCGGCAAGCAGCGCGGGCCCCCCGCCCGCGGCGTGCTTGTCTGACGTACCGGCGGGAACGACACTCACCTGCGCTCCCGTGTCGCACAGGTAACGGCGCCCGGATAAGGTGTCCGTTATGAACAGCAGGCTGCTCGAACGGCCGGCGCTCATCGCCACTATTGAGCGCTGGCCCGGGCGTTTCCCGACCTATTGAAGGAGCATGGTGGATGACACTGCCGAGCCTCGTGGCCGAACTTGGCGTGGAACCAGCACCAGGTGGTGGAGCTGGAGGAGTGCGGCTGGCTCCGCCAGGCCGGTGGAGTTGGCGGTGTTCCCCGCGGTGGCGGTTTTCGCCGCGGCGGTGGGCGGGGCGTGGCGGCGGTCACGAGGTGCGTATCAGCATGCTGCGTATGCTGTGTAAGCTGATGCTGTGGATCAGCATCATCAGCAGGATCAGCATCATCAGCAGCATCAGCCTCATCAGCAGCAGCAGCCTCGAGGTCCGTGACGGCCGCACCGACTCTCGCCCGCGTGTCTGCAGCCGCGAAGTACCTGTCCGCCTCGGCTGCCAATGCTCGGGGTTCCGTTAGCACGGTCCCGGCCAATGCGAGGCGAACCTGCGCTGGAAGTTGGCGACAGAAAAGCGCCCGGAATAGAGAACCGGGGGCTTCGTCGCCCAACAGTGACAGCATATGGTCCATTCGGACCGACGGGCGCGTGTCGCCGAGCTCGGGGAGATCCAGGAGGCGGTCGGCCCGTGCGTCGTCCATGAGGCCGAACGTGGCTAGGAGTAGCCGCTTGAGTGCCTCGTACTTGTGGCCGTCCGGTGGGTGGCGAAGGACGGACACAACTCGAGCGGCCGTGCCGGGCCCGAGGGAGGCGACGACGTGGCAGTAGCGCGTGTCGTCGCCGGTGAGGCGCCGAAGCTGAAATTGGGCTTCGGCTTGGACGAACCAGACTTCGGCCTGGGCCTCCCAAAATTCGGGAAGTTTGATGAAGTTGGCCATGGCAATGGCGTCGTGTGTGGAAGGATCGCTCTGGCAGATCCAACGTCGAGGGTCACCAGTAAAGCGCGGCGTTACGCGCGCTGCTTGCGAGCAAGGAGGAAGCGGACAAGCGGTAACTTATAAGCGTCTTTATTTCAGGAGCTCACTGTAACACTAGCGCGCTCCGGGCTGCGCGCCCCGTGTATATCCTCAGGCCACGCCTACCCCTCGGGCGTGGCCGCCGCCCACTTGGTGCACGGAATGATGTCACCACGCCAGTGGGCTTTCGTGTCCGCCACAATATCTTACTATAATTCACCAAATGTCTGTCTGTCCATTCGAAGGTACCGTAAAAACTGCTGAACTGATCGCAAAGATATTTTGGGTGGATAATCCTGGCATCCCCAGGAGTAAAATAGGCTATTTAGTTTTCCCAATTTCAGCTTTAGTCTCCAGCATTCTCAGGTTTGGACTCCCGCATAACATTCGCGTTTGCATGACGTTCATTGTGATGTCTTCTTACGTCGAGCAATGGTACCCGCCCTATGGGTGGGGCTTCAATTGGGAGACCCAAATGAAAAGGCTAAATATCAGAAATTGAAGGCTTTTTTTTCTTTTAAACAATTTATATAAACATCCGTTAAATCTCGATCGGTGCAGTCGTTTGTGCGGCACCCGCGAAAATAACGTCATGCGGGAGCAAGTATCAACAGGATGTGGCAGTGTGGGAGTCCACGTTTGCACCGATCGCTGCACCGTGTGCCGCACAAACGGCTGCACAGATCGCTGCACCGTGTGCCGCACAAACGACTGCACTGATCGCTGCACAGCTGCATCGATCGCATGTGGCATGAAGGAGGATCTGCACTTCGGCATGAAGGAGGATCAGATCTAACAGATCGCTGTCTCCATCGATCTTGCCAAGGCCGTAACACCTATCGGCTCAAAATGCTTTTAACTGTTGATTTGGTACATTTACACATATCGGGAATTTGGTACACGTATCGGGAGTACATACGACATAGCGATTGTGAACACTATTATCGATCACGATTCAAGATTCACGATCACGATCATAGTGTGTCGATCACAATTTGAAACACGATGGAATAATATTTCCCGATATGAACAGTGATGTGGCTTTTATTGAAATTCGAAAGATGCTGTTTAGATTTTGATGATTTGCGTGTGATATGATTCAACGAATGTTTATATGAATCGTTTAAAATTTAAAAAGCCTTCAATTTCTGATATTTTCCCATCGCCATATCCAGATTCGCCACGGTCCCACGATCGATGTTTCTCGACATGAACGTACCCGTTTGTTTGCGAACAGGTACGTTTTTCATGGAAGTCCTTCACGAACTTGCTGTCCATGTCTGACGTGCGACTGAAGGTGCTACAGGAATGTGGAATTTACTGGTTTCATGCTTTAGCATTCACCATATCTGCATTGCCTGTTTGCTTCTGGCCTCCCACCCGTGCGTAGCATGGGTATTTCTCGAGTATATTGTTAGGGATTCGTCACTTCCGTTGTTGTGGTTCTAATCCACTGCAAACATTTTTGGTTGCATGTACTATTATTGTTATCGTTTAAGTGAGATAGAAATAACTGTTTTCAAAAGGTTAAAAAAAGTTAGTGTTTTAAAAGAAACCGGACACCCAGATCGGGAACCGGACAAAGAGGAAGAGGAAGAAGAGGCGGAGCGAGTGAGGTCGGAGAAGGATCCGAGTTGCGTTGAGGTTTTGAGCAAACGCTGGCGAACGAGGGTCACAAGTGAACTTTGGGGTTTCCTGGGAAAGGGATTCCTGCGACAGAGTTGTTATCGCTGTGACAGATAAACCTGTGTGACAGGTTTTGTGGTTGATTCTGAAGAGAATCATTGGAGTGCCGTCACGTCTCGAGAACGGACCGTTGGCCATTTTGCTCGCGCCTGTTTCGCATCGCTCCAGGTTTTTCACCTCGTTTCAACCATTTCACCGCATCCAGACGTAACCTGGTGTGTGTGTGTAACGTGGATTTTGAGTGGGAAATTGCGGTTCGCCGATTGGGAGCCGTTGAACATCCATACCCGAAGGTTTGATTTCCCAGCCGCCTCTTGAGGACACTTTTGCCTATCCTTGGCAGTGTGACTGTCAACCGAGCGGGATTCTGGTCTCGATACAACATCGTTCAGTCGATCACTGGAGCGTGGATCGATTTTGGTTTGAAGCTGGGACAGAGACATTGGGAATGTTATTTTCGCTCACTTGGAGCACAGTGAGTTATATTGTACGAAATTGATGGTACCATCATAGAAATGATATATTGGTTGTACAATTGATTAATATTGTTATTGTACTGTTATTCTTGTGTGACCTTAATACAATACTTGTTTGTTGGTAACAATTGGTGTGGTTTAACCATTGATCTTTGACACACAGAATAACACATCTTTCTGCCGTGACTCCTCTCGGGGCTCGGAGGTATACAGTGACCGGGGTTTGGGGAGGAGCACGTAACAATATGTAAATGCATATATATATATATGTATATATATATATATATATATATATATATATATATATATATATACTGTATATATATATATATATATATATATATATATATATATATATATATATATATATATATACATATGATAAAATATATATATATATATTGTTGCGGTTTTGGAATAAAGGTTAATCTCCCCTCGTAGGTAGACGCACCACAACATGAAGCCTCGCGATAGTTCAGTTATTTCTTCGTGAATGTAAGTTAGTCCTTTCCTGTGTTTAATTTTGCGTTGAGTAGGCCAATGAGCTTTGGTGTTCTTTTGGCGCTTTGCTTTGGTGCTTTTGGTTTGGCGCTGTAATGCCACGTGGTAGGCCTTCTGCAAGTCTGGCAAGGCTGAAGGGACGAGCTGCAGGGGGAGTGGTCGGTAAGCAATGAGCCGCCAATCAGAGCTCGAGGGGAGTGGTTTACCACTGCGGCAGGTGGCGGGGATTGGAACATTCGGGTAAGATCGGGGAGGTGCCATATAAGGCCCAGCCCCGAGCCCATTAAGAAGAACAGCAGCAGAACATGTGTGGGTCGGAACGCACGAGAACACACGAGAGGAGAGAGCTGTGAGAGTTAGTGGGTGGCAAAACGGGTGAGATCAAGAACGAGAGACGAGGAGTGAAAGTCGCCCAGCCCTGAACAAGCCGAAGTGCTTGAATTGACTGTTGTAATTGCCTCGTTGTACACGAACTTGCCCCTTGCCCTGTACCCTGCGCTCTGCCACTGTATTAATCGCGCGCTCGAGAGGACGACCCATGCGGGGCCACAGACAAGCGATATCCTCCTGCCTGCCTTCACCTGATACGTGCCGTGAACATCCGAGGGCCACACCGGGCGAGCTGCCCCAGGGCGACCGATGGCAAAGCGCGCCTGGCGCGCGAACTTCTCTTCCTCCATTTCCCCATGTGAGTGATTGGGCCCGTGTCTGGGAAATAAGTTAAACTGGTTAAGCTTCTGCTCTGTGTCCCCCCTTTCCTTCATCATTATCATTGTTCATAATAGTGTAAATAAACATGTTCTTCCTCTGATTTGACCGTCCTGTCCCTTCCATCCATTGGCTTCGCATGGTACAAATAAAACCGCTCGAATCGGGTTCCAATAAAAGTAACAGCACGAGTCACGTGATACGCATACCGCTCGGGCATACTCGATTAAGCGTGGCTCATGCGAGGCTCGATCCCTGCTTTCGTGGCAGCGTGGGTTAAAGGTACGTGCGAATTTGTCCCGATACCCTTTTTCACGTTTGCCCAGAAGTGGCGATTCGTCCTCGCGGACCCGAAGACCCAGGGGGAGAAAGGGGTTTAACCCCCCCTTTGTAATGGGAACGGGCTTCGGGAGATCCGCAACAATATATATATATATATATATATATATATATATATATATATATATATATATATATATATTGTTGCGGAGATGAGGACTGTATTTTTTTGATTGTGTGCTGTATTATTATTATTATTGTTTATTCTGCGCCCCCCTACCTCCGGAGCTGTGTAAAGGTGAAAGAGCATCCCATAATTAGTCCACAAGCATACACGTCAGCCAAGTAATAGAATACCCCTGTTGATAGTTATCTCTTATTCTGTGTTTTAGGGTAAGGCTGTGTCTCCCATTAATTGAAGTACTCCATTGCACCAGTGAAAGAGAATAGATCCCCTTTCATTCCCATCCCCAAAATCTCCGTTTCCTTTTACATCCCCTTCCGTCATTGCCAAGCCTCGATTGCCCATATTACATCCCCTCTCGTCATTGCCGAGCCTCGATTGCCCATATTACATCCCCTCCAAAACCACCATTGACCATGTGCTCTCGTCGGAGAAGAAAGGCGTGCCCGCCCGTCGTCATCAAGGGCGGAGCCAGAGGGTCGCGCGACCAACCAGGGCCGAGGTGAGCACCCCGATGGGCGTGTCCAAAAGGCCGGCGGCTTAATCGCCGGAGGCGTTATAAAGGCGCGCACGCAGGAAGCAAGTGAGTCGGTTGCAAGAGAGAGAGTCGTGAGGAGTCAGTCAGTGGAGTCAGTGGAGTCGGTGGTCAGTTGGTTGCGTTGGTTGCGGTGAGGAGTCGGTGGTGGTGGTCAGTTGGTTGCGTTGGTTGCGGTGAGGAGTCGGTGGTAAAGAGTGAACGAACGCACAAGAAAGAGTTGAGGGTTTGGACCAGACGCGTCAGACGAGGCCTGGCAAAGCACGCGACGTCCACAGCAGCCACAACAGCAGCGTGGGGCCTGAACGGCGGCTGCTAAACGCGCCGGTTGTGCTGCAGGACCCCCTTGGACCTCCCTCTCCCTCCAGCCATCCACCTCCTGCCTTTCCACCCTTCTTGTGTACGTGAGTTTGTTTTGTTTGTTCTGTCCCTGGGTATTTAATTAAGTCTGTAGGTAAGCTAATAATTGCACTGTGTCTCTGATCCTTCTGTATATTATTTTATTATCTTTCCTTCTCCTTGGTTACTTTGAGCATGTAAATAGTAGGAATAAATTTAGTAGTATTTCCAACCTTTTTGTCTTCTTCTTCTTCTTCTTCACATCCGTGTCGCCTTTGTCTTTTCCCTCATTGAGCAGCTGCGGTGCGATCCGGCCAACGTTTGGGTGTGTAGAAGAATTGGAAGCTGTGGACTCACAGGACTCCAATGACCGGACACAGGTTTACAAAAGGTCTGGTTTATTATTCACTTCATTCCATTTACCACATAATACCGCATTATTCAATGGCTGAGATTAACTCTTTTCCATGGTCCTTCTCGTTCGGCTGATGTTCCTCCGACACTCCCGTTCGTCAGAGCTCCTCGCAGCAAGTACTCCCGACTTCCACGTTTGCTCCCGTTATATGGACAAACTGGATTTTAATCCCCTCTCCGCTGGTGCCCCGAGGTCATGCATGTACCAAGTCCTGGTATCAGCTCGCTCCCCTCCTGTTGTGAGTTCCGTTTACCAAACGATAGGGGGGTGCTTCAGCCAGGGGCTGTGACCAGGTGGACAAAAGATTATCATGTTCGGGCGCATTCCTGACTCATTTACAAACTCGTCTTTCACAGAGTTTGCATGTAAAATATATCTGCTTTGTTACCAGGTTAATTAATAAGTTACCAGTGCCAATTAATAAGTTACGCTGAGTTACACTTCCACAGGTGGAATCGGGTGAGTCGGGGATCCTGTAACGGTCGCGGTCGGACCATCCGCTCGGCCCATCATAACATCTAGACCGCGATCAGTAACAATTGGTGTCTGGGAGTGAGATTCGGGGCCCGAACCAAATTTTTAAAACATCTAAAAAAAAAAAATTTGGTCAAAATTTGGAGCGGCCGAAATTTGTTTTGTTTTACAAAACCTGAACTTTGAAATCGCGCCATGGCTGGTCAAGGCGACGGGATGCCGGTGGGAGAGATAGAGGGGTTAGGAGTAACCCAGGATCAAATGGAGGGGAGCAATGAGGAGGCGGTTGAGGGGGTATCAGGCGCGCAAAATGGCGCCTCGCACATAGCTACGGCGGCCGCACCCGCTGCACAAGTGGGAGGGATGGCCCAAATGCAGGCCCTCATGGAGCAATTTATGGCGCAAATGCAGGCATCCCTCAACCTGCAGAAGGACGATATGAGGGCTAATAGTGAGCAAATGAGGGCTGATAGTGAGCGATTGAGTGAGCAATTGGGGGTAATGGGGAACCGGATGGAGGCTCAGAGTGAGCAAATGGGGGTAATGAGGGACGAAGCGAGGGGTACTGGTGAGGGGTTAGACAAGAAATTTGGGAAGTTAGACAATAATTTTGAGGGGTTAGACAACGGGATAAAAGAGGTGAAAAATGGGTTAATGGGGCTAGAAAATAGGATGGAAGGCAAATTGCGGGAGATAGGGGAGCAATCCGCCCGAGAAATTAAACAAATGGGAGAGCAGATAGAGGAGGTAAAAATCGGGGTAGAAACCAAATTGGATGCTCAGAGGGATGAATTGGGACAGATGAGGGTGGCATCTACAAAAGAGATGGAGGAGATGAAAGAGGAGATACGACGAGATGTAAGTGAGGAGGTTTCGGGGCTACGCGAGGAGGTAAAGCGAGGTGAGAAGCGTATGGAGAAAGAAGTGAGGAATAATACGGCTAGGTTACAGGGGGGCATAGAAGATCTGACGGAGGAGGTGGAACAGCTGACGGAGGGACAAAAAGAACTAGTGGAGCAGGTTCAAAAGAACACTGCGGTACTAGGAGGGTTAAAGGCGACACAAAAAGAAATTAAAAACGAATTAATAGCGACACAGAGGCAATGTCAGATGGTACGTGAGGAACTGACAATGAGGGTGGACGAGGTGACAGAGATAATGGAGACAAAGGACCGGCAGGTGAGGACGCACATAGACACGGTCAAGGTAGCCTTAGAGGACGAACTTGAGGAGACGCACCGGGGAATAAAAGAGGTGAAGCGAAAATTAGAGGAAGTGGAAGAAGAGGTGAGTGAAATTAAGAAGGGACGGACAGAAACTAAAAGAGAAATCCAGGAGGAGGTGATGGAATATGTGCAAGGTCGGTGCTCAACTCATAATATGATGCTCACTAACCAAATAAAGAGTTTGCAGGTGGCAAAGGAGGTGCGGAGACGAGGTACGGAGGTGAGTGGCAATGTATATGATGTGAGGAAAGCTTCAGTCGGCTTGGGGATTGGTTTGGATCCGGGTGTTCATGAGAGGCCGTTGGTGAAGTGTGCGACAGGTCTGGTGTGCGAAAAAAGAGGTGTGCGAGAATGTCCGACCATGGGGTGTGTGAGGAAAAAGTGCACGCCAAGGAGTGAGTGTGCTGTCGAGAGTGAGTCGGTAGTAGCGCATGTGCGAGGGTGTACATGGAAGCGCGGTGTGGTAAGTGTTACGGAGGAAGTAACGAAAGAGTGTGCGCAAGAGGATGCGCGAGAAAGGTGTGTAACGGACGGGTGCATGGGGAAAGCGCATGCTGTCAAGAGTAAGGGAGAATGCACGCCTGTGGTGAGTGTTACAGAGGATGTAACGGGAGAGTGTGCGCAAGAGTGTGCGCGAGAAAGGTGTGTAACGGACAGGTGCATGGGTAAAGAGTGCGTTGTCGAGAGTAAGGGTGAGTGCGCGACCGAGAGTGGAGGTGAAAGTAGTGAGAGTGACACGGAGCGTGAGTTGGTTGTGACAGGTGAGCGAGGATGTACACCTGGAATGGAAGGATGCACACCTGGAATGGTAGAGCGTGTGTGGGAATGCACACTTGAGTTGGTCGTGAGGCACGTGGTTGGGTGTGCGAGTGAAAGCACACCTGTGATTGTCACCGAGGAGGTGACCGAGGAATGGGCGCGAAGAGGTGTGGTGGTGAGGTGTGCGAGCGACGAATGTGTGCCAAGGTGTTCGGTGGTCAGGTGTGTGACCAAGTCTGTGCGCGGAATGAGTGTACCGAGGTGTGTAAGGAAAGGTACGAGGAGCATGGGAACAGCTGGAGGTATGAGCAAGAAAGGGGTAGCGTATGCATGTAAGCATGCAGGTGAAGCATCGACGGTAACCGGGTTCGAGGTTAGAACGACTTATAGCCGAATCGGGCCCTCGGTGCGTGCCGGGCTGCGCGTGCCGCGAGAACCAGCGGGGATCCGAGCCGCGGCGGGTTCGAAAGGACCGCCGTACGCGATCCACGCTGGGCCTCGCTTGGAACGGCCGCGTCCGGGCTCCACTAGGCGGAGCGGGCAGCCCGATAGGAAGGGTCGTCATGGCGACCACTTTCTATTGAGACGTGCCGGCAGGTCGAGATCGGGACATTGGATGGCTCCACGCCGAGGTGGTGCGTGGGATCTCGGCCCGGGTAAGCCCCCGTCCCTGCCCCGAATGCGGGACGTATCCAGCCGCTGGCACAAAACGACCCGCGTTCATTGCTCGGCTGTACGAAGCCGGGCTGTAGACGTGAATTGGCGCACTGAGAGGATGTAATAAGGAGACGGGTGATGAGGATAGTGTTTTGGACTCAAAATTAGAAAACGGCGAAATTTGATGATTGGTATGGTGATTGGCAGATGATCGGCAAATTTTTGATTTGTTGAAATTTGATGTGCAAAATTGGTAGTGGGAGATGCCCCATGTGGTGGGATGGCAACTCTGTCATCCCTCACAGAGTGGGGCAAATGCGCTATAGTTTATGGGGTTGATGGCAGTGAAAACTAGCCCGGGTGGGTTAGGTTATATTGATAGGGATCTAGCGAAGATGACATTAGGTAACGTTAAGTTTAGTTAGTGACTGATACCTGTAGTGGGGACGCAGGTAGTTTAGTGTGGATGATAATGACGAGGGAGCGCAATAGTTTAAAGGGACGACTGGGAAGCGCAAGTTTCAGAGGGGAGTAGTTAGCTGAGATGATGCCGTGTGTTTGAAGATTGAACAGGTGTGATTGCACAGGTGTGCAACTGAACAGGTGTGTGGAGCAGTGTATGAGGGAGTAGTGGTGATTGCATGTTGTGTTGACCAAATGGTCCAGGAAGAAAGGAGGGTGCAGGTGGCACCAGGTATGATTGCACAGGTGTGCAACGGCAGGTGAATGGAGGACAGGTGTATGGAATAAATGGTATGGAGTATTGGAATGGATGGTCGTGGAGTGAGTATGGTGGAAATTGTGGAGTGGAGTGGATGGTGTGAAGGTGTGAATGGGGGAAGAGTGGACCCCCATCACGGATACCCGGGGCGGGTAGTGTAAGTGTTAGGTAGAGGGTACAGGTAAATTGTGGTTGGATATTGGCATCTGTGGTGCGGGTGAAAGAATGGTCTTTGGATGGGTGCATTAGTGTTGTGGAAATGGCTGGGCGTGTAGCCTGTTATTGTGTGTAGTTGGTTTGGGCACTCCACCACTGTGAGGATGTCGGCCAGGTGAGGCCGCAGGTGGGCTCTGGGAGCCGGTAGTTGTGGATGGGGCCCGAGGATCCGGAGGACGGACCCGGGTAGCCCAGTGCCAGAGGGCACCGAGTGGGGTGACAGAGCCAGGAGGGGCTGTCCCCAGTTAGTTAGGTTAGGGTGAGGAGCTAGGTAAGCTCGGGTGGCAACTACAGTGGTGGAGATGTGCAGGTGGGTAGACCTGCTGGGAGAGCTACACGTCGCAGCCCAGAAATTGTGCGAGGGCACCGGGAGATGAATCGGGGGAGTGAGACCCCAAATTGAGAAGCACCACAGTTTGGTCAATGGGAATTGGTTTTTAGAACCCATAGTGTAAGTGGCCAATGGATTGGCAGGGAAAGACCCCGGGTAGTGTAAAGTGTGTTAATGTCATTTAGAAAGTAGTTAGGATGAAGTCTCCTCGCACCATCTGCATCCACTCACCTGAGGTGACAGGTACTCCGCACCATGCCATGTTTAATTATTTTTACTGTGCAAATGTTTGGATTGTGAGACGCATCATGACGTGGGTGTGACATTGTGCTTTGATGTTCCATCTCTGCCTCCTTATGAGGATTGATGATGAATTTGGTGATGGCAAATTTTGAAGTAGAGGGATTGTGGAGACGAATTTGGTATAGGGGAAATATGGGGAAGACGTGACAGTAGTGACGAATTTGTAAATGTGTAGATTTTTGTACATATGGGGTAAGGGCAAGGGTAGGGTAGGTGACAGGGGGGTGACGTACGGTAGGGACGAGCTTTCTCACTTCGCCCTCCGTACGCATTTCGCCTTGCATTGCCTTATTGATGTGTACCCTTGTGACCGTACCCCTCGCTCAATTGTCTTTCCCCTTTTGTCTCCCACATGACCTGTGCGCCATTGGGTGCCGAGGGGAGCGTGCGTGGGTCGGCCATTGTGCGCCCGAAATTCCCAGAACCAGCTGTCTGCATCGATGCACCACATTATGGACCACATGCCTGTGGCCGAGCACCACTTATGGACCCCATGGGTTGGGGCATGGCCCCTCTGCTGGAACCAGCCATGAGGGCCCGAAATCTTGCTGGCGGACCTTGGCCACAGGGCACCGATGCCCCACAGGTGAACCACACTAGTCGGCCCTGTGGGCCATAAATAAAATAAATAAAAAGGACACATTGGGTGCAAGTTTTAATACAAATAGGCCGCCAGTAAGCAAAGCAAAAGAATGACAACATCTGGAAGACCAAATAATAATAACCAGCAGAGGGAGCCGAAGAGCAAGAGACCACCTGCAGGGTTAGGGGTTGTTGAATTTATTTTTGTTGAACACTCTTGAACAATGGTGACTGCACCGATTGGTGCTTGGGTGCTTGTATTGGTGCGTTTTTGGGTGCTTTAATGGTGCATTGATGCAGAGCAGACTGTCTCCCCCCCAGAAAGAACAATCACAGGTCCTGGGTTAGTTTTGTAAATAAAAATAGCGCCATTGTAAATAATGCTTCCCACCGTCAGTGTATAGTTTGAAGACCATTCCGCAATTCGGTTAACTGTGGGCGTAAGTCTGTTAGGCAGGGTGCAATGGAGCAGCGGGACACATTTATTTATGTTTTAAAACTGTCGCACTCAGGGTCAGGTTAAAAGTAGAGGGAACTACACCTACGTGTCACACTAAAAATAAAAGTTGTAGGCCCGGGACGTGCCTAAGAGGAGGAGGGTGCAGTGTTGCGGAGATGAGGACTGTATTTTTTTGATTGTGTGCTGTATTATTATTATTATTGTTTATTCTGCGCCCCCCTACCTCCAGAGCTGTGTAAAGGTGAAAGGGCATCCCATAATTAGTCCACAAGCATACACGTCAGCCAAGTAATAGAATACCCCTGTTGATAGTTATCTCTTATTCTGTGTTTTAGGGTAAGGCTGTGTCTCCCATTAATTGAAGTACTCCATTGCACCAGTGAAAGAGAATAGATCCCCTTTCATTCCCATCCCCAAAATCTCCGTTTCCTTTTACATCCCCTTCCGTCATTGCCAAGCCTCGATTGCCCATATTACATCCCCTCTCGTCATTGCCGAGCCTCGATTGCCCATATTACATCCCCTCCAAAACCACCATTGACCATGTGCTCTCGTCGGAGAAGAAAGGCGTGCCCGCCCGTCGTCATCAAGGGCGGAGCCAGAGGGTCGCGCGACCAACCAGGGCCGAGGTGAGCACCCCGATGGGCGTGTCCAAAAGGCCGGCGGCTTAATCGCCGGAGGCGTTATAAAGGCGCGCACGCAGGAAGCAAGTGAGTCGGTTGCAAGAGAGAGAGTCGTGAGGAGTCAGTCAGTGGAGTCGGTGGTCAGTTGGTTGCGTTGGTTGCGGTGAGGAGTCGGTGGTGGTGGTCAGTTGGTTGCGTTGGTTGCGGTGAGGAGTCGGTGGTAAAGAGTGAACGAACGCACAAGAAAGAGTTGAGGGTTTGGACCAGACGCGTCAGACGAGGGCTGGCAAAGCACGCGACGTCCACAGCAGCCACAACAGCAGCGTGGGGCCTGAACGGCGGCTGCTAAACGCGCCGGTTGTGCTGCAGGACCCCCTTGGACCTCCCTCTCCCTCCAGCCATCCACCTCCTGCCTTTCCACCCTTCTTGTGTACGTGAGTTTGTTTTGTTTGTTCTGTCCCTGGGTATTTAATTAAGTCTGTAGGTAAGCTAATAATTGCACTGTGTCTCTGATCCTTCTGTATATTATTTTATTATCTTTCCTTCTCCTTGGTTACTTTGAGCATGTAAATAGTAGGAATAAATTTAGTAGTATTTCCAACCTTTTTGTCTTCTTCTTCTTCTTCTTCACATCCGTGTCGCCTTTGTCTTTTCCCTCATTGAGCAGCTGCGGTGCGATCCGGCCAACGTTTGGGTGGAATCGGGTGAGTCGGGGATCCTGTAACGGTCGCGGTCGGACCATCCGCTCGGCCCATCATAACATCTAGACCGCGATCAGTAACAATATATATATATATATATATATATATATACATATATATATATATATATATATATATATATATATATATATATATATATTGTTGCGGTTTTGAGAACCCCTCACTTGTAAATACTTATAAATAATAACTTTTGTAAATATCCCATCATTTAATAAGGTCGCACCCATAGCTAGTCCATATGCAACACGTAGGTCACCATAGGACTTTAGTTATTTCCTTAGTATGTGTTTCAGATACGGCTGTGTTCCCAATAGTTGAATCTGCGTTGCATTAATTAAATAAGAATAGGTTCCTTTCATTTTCCAGCCTCCACCCCCCCAAAAGCTACCCTACCCCAACAGGCGCAATCCATCTTGGTCTAGCCTTTTGGCTGCCACTAGTCAAGGAACACGAGGTAGGCCCGAAAAGGGGGGGGGGGGGTGGAGAGGCGTTGAGGTGAAGGGTCACAGCATTGGGGGACGGTAAGGTCCACCAGCCAATCAGGGCTGAGGTGGGATGGCCTGGTAAGGGCGTGGTTGGAGCTTCCAAAGGGTTCGCTGGGCTTGCCTATATAAGCGCGCACGCAAAGCCCTCTGAAGAACTGCGTGAGGGAGCTCCATTGTTTGGGAACTGCGAAGGGGACCGTGACTGCTTTGAGGACCGCGAGGGGAGCTCCATTGTGAGAGAACGGCGCCACGGACTCCTTGCTTATTGTAACGAGATCTGCGCGAGGGTACCCTCTGAGATGAACGTTGAGAGAGAGAGAGTTGGCATGAATATTACGTACGCGGCATTCCAGCCCTCGCCTAGCCATATGTAAGGTCCGGTCGTGCGCCAACGACACGCGAAGCTGCCTGCCATTCTTCGCCGCGGACCCGGAGCCTGGACCGGATCCCATCGCCTGAACCATCTGCTTGGACCTTCTCCTCCTACCACTACCCTCCCGTGTAAGTCTGTTTGTTTGTCCGGGTTGTAAGTAAGACTGTATAGTTAAGCTTGCCCTGTGTCCTTTTGCTCTGTATATTGCTTTCATTTCCTCTTCTTTTGGATTTTTGTATATAGTTAATAAACCCACTCTTTGTTCTTCCCTTACTCTGGTTTCCTCTCATTCGATCGCCTCCGTCTTTTCTTCCAATTGAGTACCTGTGGCACGATTTCAGAACCGCTCAGGATCGGGTTTAGTGTTTGTTAACGGCCCGAGTCGCGGCTCGCTCCGCTCGGCGTATCCATTAACGCTGCGGCTCGGGTGGGAGTTATCTCCTCGCTTTACGGTCGGGTTAGTAAGCACGTATTTGGGACGCCATTGACCAATCACCCTGGCTAATACCGACCGGAAGTGACGTTATAGCTTCCAGGATTGGGGGACGGCCAGCTTAAAAGACAAGGGGATTAACCCCCCCACCCCCCTTGGTAAGGGGAGAGCCGACCCCCGAATCCACAACAATATATATATACGATATATACTGTATATACACATACATAATTTTACACACTAACAAACTAACACTGCGTCATAATTATCATTAAAAAATTATACAGGTGGAGTTGCACCGATGGTGAAAATTTCCTGTCAATCGGACCAACTGTTGCAGAGAAAAATCAGATTTATTCTGTGTTGACAAACAGACAGACAAATGGACTCGAATGCAATACCCTCTCCTCAGGTGAGGGTATATATTAAATGATTGACATTGAGTAGATCATCGGTAATGGGTTGACATCTGTAGACAGACACAGAGACAAAGTAAACCAAGTGCAATGAACCTCGCTTTACGCTTCGTGAACGGGGTATTAAAATGAATACAAACTTGGACATATAATTATTCAGGTTAAGGTTCGTGTATTATTCACATTTATTCTTGGATGGGACAGATTTCGTTTCAATAACCGGTGTCGTCAGCTCCCTGTTTAGTCAAGAGCTGTTTATATCCGCACAGGGAAGTGTGGGTTCGATTCCACCTCTCACCACCTCACACGTGACAAGCAGAAGGAGGTAAAAGGTTTAGAAATAAATTTACGTTCTGTGGTGCAGTGGTGGCCCCATGGTGTAATGGTTAGCACTCTGGACCTTGAATCCAGTGATCCGAGTTCAAATCTCGGTGGGACCTTGTTTTTTTTATTAAAGCAGAATTGGAGTATGAGCTCTAACCGCTTTGAGTCTGGAAGGTCGATGGTTCGAGTTTGGCCAAGCAAGTCATACAAAGACCTTTTGAATGCTTCATGCTGCGACTTATTTTGAAGCTAAACTTTTGAGAAAGGAGCACACATATTCAAATGTTTATATAAGTATATCTGTATATATGTGTATATATGTAGATACATATCTATACATTAAAAAAAAAAAAAAAAAGAAGAAATATATATGTATATATATAACTATATACTAGCATGGCTCGGCTCGCTGCGCACGCCTCACCAAGCATCGATACTGAGGAGCGGGATTATTTTAGCTGAGGATAATGACTGGACCTGAGTTGCTGTGTTGTCATGATTTTCACCAATCATAATACAAACATTTACTTTGCACAAATGTATTTGTTGTGTTTGTGATATTACATTTTTATAGGCAATTTAGGTTGAAGATTTAGGTTGAATGTTTTTTTTTCAAGAAAGAACCCCTCAGTACATACATAGGGGAGGGGTAGGTGCAGACTGGAAGTTTGGGACGATTACACCTCACCACCAAGCAATTCAAAACACCTCACCACCACGTAATTCAAAACACCTCACCACCAAGTAATTCAAAACACCTCACCACCAAGTAATTCAAAACACCTCACCACCAAGTAATTCAAAACACCTCACCACCAAGTAATTCAAAACACCTCACGACCATAAAACACATAATAAAAACACCTCACCACCACGTAATTCAAAATTCCTCACCACCACGTAATTCAAAATACCTCACCACCACGTAATTCAAAACACCTCACGACCATAAAACACGTAATAAAAACACCTCACCACCACGTAATTCAAAACACCTCACCACCAAGTAATTCAAAACACCTCACGACCATAAAACACATCATAAAAACACCTCACCACCACGTAATTCAAAATACCTCACCACCAAGTAATTTAAAATACCTCACCACCAAGTAATTCAAAACACCTCACCACCACGTAATTCAAAACACCTCACGACCATAAAACACGTAATAAAAACACCTCACCACCACGTAAATCCAAAACACCTCACCACCAAGTAATTCAAAACCCCTCACGACCATAAAACACATAATAAAAACACCTCACCACCACGAAATTCAAAACACCTCACCACCACGAAATTGAAAACACCTCACAGCCATCAAGCACGTAATAAAAACACCTCACAGCCATCAAGCACGTAATAAAAACACCTCACAGCCATAAAACACGTAATAAAAACACCTAACAGCCATAAAACACGTAATAAAAACACCTCACCACAACGAAATTAAAAACACCTCACAGCCATAAAACACATAATAAAAACACCTCACAGCCATAAAACACGTAATAAAACACCTCACCACCATGAAAATAAAAACACCTCACAGCCATAAAACACGTAATAAAAACACCTCACAGCCATAAAACACGTAATAAAAACACCCCACAGCCATAAAACACGTAATAAAAACACCTCACCACCACGAAAATAAAAACACCTCACAGCCATAAAACACGTAATAAAAACACCTCACAGCCATAAAACACGTAATATAAACACCTCACAGCCATAAAACACGTAATAAAAACACCTCACAGCCATAAAACATGTAATAAAAACATCTCACAGCCATAAAACACGTAATAAAAACACCTCACAGCCATAAAACACGTAATAAAAACATCTCACAGCCATAAAACACGTAATAAAAACACCTCACAGCCATAAAACACATAATAAAAACACCTCACAGCCATAAAACACGTAATAAAAACAGCTCACAGCCATAAAACACATAATAAAAACACCTCACAGCCATAAAACACGTAATAAAAACACCTCACAGCCATAAAACACGTAATGAAAACATCTCACAGCCATAAAACACGTAATAAAAACACCTCACCACCACGAAAATAAAAACACCTCACAGCCATAAAACACGTAATAAAAACACCTCACAGCCATAAAACACGTAATAAAAACACCTCACCACCACGAAATTAAAAACACCTCACAGCCATAAAACACGTAATAAAAACACCCCACAGCCATAAAACACGTAATAAAAACGCCTCACAGCCATAAAACACGTAATAAAAACACCTCACAGCCATAAAACATGTAATAAAAACACCCCACAGCCATAAAACACGTAATGAAAACACCTCACCACCACGAAAATAAAAACATCTCACAGCCATAAAACACGTAATAAAAACACCTCACCACCACGAAAATAAAAACACCTCACAGCCATAAAACACGTAATAAAAACACCTCACAGCCATAAAACACGTAATAAAAACACCTCACCACCACGAAAATAAAAACACCTCACAGCCATAAAACACGTAATAAAAACACCTCACAGCCATAAAACACGTAATAAAAACACCTCACCACCACGAAATTAAAAACACCTCACAGCCATAAAACACGTAATAAAAACACCCCACAGCCATAAAACACGTAATAAAAACGCCTCACAGCCATAAAACACATAATAAAAACACCCCACAGCCATAAAACACGTAATGAAAACACCTCACCACCACGAAAATAAAAACATCTCACAGCCATAAAACACGTAATAAAAACACCTCACCACCACGAAAATAAAAACACCTCACAGCCATAAAACACGTAATAAAAACACCTCACAGCTATAAAACACGTAATAAAAACACCTCACCACCACGAAAATAAAAACACCTCACAGCCATAAAACACGTAATAAAAACACCTCACAGCCATAAAACACGTAATAAAAACACCTCACCACCACGAAATTAAAAACACCTCACAGCCATAAAACACGTAATAAAAACACCCCACAGCCATAAAACACGTAATAAAAACGCCTCACAGCCATAAAACACATAATAAAAACGCCTCACAGCCATAAAACACGTAATAAAAACACCTCACAGCCATAAAACATGTAATAAAAACACCCCACAGCCATAAAACACGTAATAAAAACACCCCACAGCCATAAAACACGTAATAAAAACGCCTCACAGCCATAAAACACATAATAAAAACACCCCACAGCCATAAAACACGTAATAAAAACACCTCACCACCAAGTAATTCAAAACACCTCACGACCATAAAACACATCATAAAAACACCTCACCACCACGTAATTCAAAATACCTCACCACCAAGTAATTTAAAATACCTCACCACCAAGTAATTCAAAACACCTCACCACCACGTAATTCAAAACACCTCACGACCATAAAACACGTAATAAAAACACCTCACCACCACGTAAATCCAAAACACCTCACCACCAAGTAATTCAAAACACCTCACGACCATAAAACACATAATAAAAACACCTCACCACCACGTAATTCAAAATACCTCACCACCAAGTAATTTAAAATACCTCACCACCAAGTAATTCAAAACACCTCACCACCACGTAATTCAAAACACCTCACGACCATAAAACACGTAATAAAAACACCTCACCACCACGTAAATCCAAAACACCTCACCACCAAGTAATTCAAAACCCCTCACGACCATAAAACACATAATAAAAACACCTCACCACCACGAAATTCAAAACACCTCACCACCAAGTAATTCAAAACCCCTCACGACCATAAAACACGTAATAAAAACACCTCACCACCACGTAAATCCAAAACACCTCACCACCACGTAATTCAAAACACCTCACGACCATAAAACACGTAATAAAAACACCTCACCACCACGTAAATCCAAAACACCTCACCACCAAGTAATTCAAAACCCCTCACGACCATAAAACACGTAATAAAAACACCTCACCACCACGTAAATCCAAAACACCTCACCACCAAGTAATTCAAAACCCCTCACGACCATAAAACACATAATAAAAACACCTCACCACCACGAAATTCAAAACACCTCACCACCACGAAATTGAAAACACCTCACAGCCATCAAGCACGTAATAAAAACACCTCACAGCCATCAAGCACGTAATAAAAACACCTCACAGCCATAAAACACGTAATAAAAACACCTAACAGCCATAAAACACGTAATAAAAACACCTCACCACAACGAAATTCAAAACACCTCACCACCACGAAATTGAAAACACCTCACAGCCATCAAGCACGTAATAAAAACACCTCACAGCCATCAAGCACGTAATAAAAACACCTCACAGCCATAAAACACGTAATAAAAACACCTCACAGCCATAAAACACATAATAAAAACACCTCACAGCCATAAAACACGTAATAAAACACCTCACCACCATGAAAATAAAAACACCTCACAGCCATAAAACACGTAATAAAAACACCCCACAGCCATAAAACACGTAATAAAAACGCCTCACAGCCATAAAACACATAATAAAAACACCTCACAGCCATAAAACACGTAATAAAAACACCTCACAGCCATAAAACACGTAATAAAAACACCTCACCACCACGAAAATAAAAACACCTCACAGCCATAAAACACGTAATAAAAACACCCCACAGCCATAAAACACGTAATAAAAACACCTCACAGCCATAAAACACGTAATAAAAACACCTCACAGCCATAAAACACGTAATAAAAACACCTCACAGCCATAAAACACGTAATAAAAACACCTCACAGCCATAAAACACGTAATAAAAACACCTCACAGCCATAAAACACGTAATAAAAACACCTCACAGCGATAAAACACGTAATAAAAACACCTCACAGCCATAAAACACGTAATAAATCACCTCACCACCATGAAAATAAAAACACCTCACAGCCATAAAACACGTAATAAAAACACCTCACAGCCATAAAACACGTAATAAAAACACCCCACAGCCATAAAACACGTAATAAAAACGCCTCACAGCCATAAAACACATAATAAAAACACCTCACAGCCATAAAACACGTAATAAAAACACCTCACAGCCATAAAACACGTAATAAAAACACCTCACCACCACGAAAATAAAAACACCTCACAGCCATAAAACACGTAATAAAAACACCCCACAGCCATAAAACACGTAATAAAAACACCTCACAGCCATAAAACACGTAATAAAAACACCTCACAGCCATAAAACACGTAATAAAAACACCTCACAGCCATAAAACACGTAATAAAAACACCTCACAGCCATAAAACACGTAATAAAAACACCTCACAGCCATAAAACACGTAATAAAAACACCTCACAGCCATAAAACACGTAATAAAAACATCTCACAGCCATAAAACACGTAATAAAAACACCTCACCACCACGAAAATAAAAACACCTCACAGCCATAAAACACGTAATAAAAACACCCCACAGCCATAAAACACGTAATAAAAACACCTCACAGCCATAAAACACGTAATAAAAACACCTCACAGCCATAAAACACGTAATAAAAACACCTCACAGCCATAAAACACGTAATAAAAACACCTCACAGCCATAAAACACGTAATAAAAACATCTCACAGCCATAAAACACGTAATAAAAACATCTCACAGCCATAAAACACGTAATAAAAACACCTCACCACCACGTAAATCAAAATACCTCACCACCAAGTAATTTAAAATAGCTCACCACCAAGTAATTCAAAACACCTCACCACCACGTAATTCAAAACACCTCATGACCATAAAACACATAATAAAAACACCTCACCACCACGAAATTAAAAACACCTCACCACCACGAAATTGAAAACACCTCACAGCCATCAAGCACGTAATAAAAACACCTCACAGCCATCAAGCACGTAATAAAAACACCTCACAGCCATAAAACACGTAATAAAAACACCTCACAACAACGAAATTAAAAACACCTCACAGCCATAAAACACATAATAAAAACACCTCACAGCCATAAAACACGTAATAAAACACCTCACAGCCATAAAACACGTAATAAAAACACCTCACCACCACGAAAATAAAAACACCTCACAGCCATAAAACACGTAATAAAAACACCTCACAGCCATAAAACACGTAATAAAAACACCTCACAGCCATAAAACACGTAATAAAAACACCTCACAGCCATAAAACACGTAATAAAAACACCTCACAGCCATAAAACACGTAATAAAAACACCTCACAGCCATAAAACACGTAATAAAAACACCTCACAGCCATAAAACACGTAATAAAAACACCTCACAGCCATAAAACACGTAATAAAAACACCTCACAGCCATAAAACACGTAATAAAAACACCTCACAGCCATAAAACACGTAATAAAAACACCTCACAGCCATAAAACATGTAATAAAAACACCTCACCACCACGAAAATAAAAACACCTCACAGCCATAAAACACGTAATAAAAACATCTCACAGCCATAAAACACGTAATAAAAACACCTCACCACCACGAAAATAAAAACACCTCACAGCCATAAAACACGTAATAAAAACACCCCACAGCCATAAAACACGTAATAAAAACACCCCACAGCCATAAAGCACATAATAAAAACACCCCACAGCCATAAAACACGTAATAAAAACACCCCACAGCCATAAAACACGTAATAAAAACACCTCACAGCCATAAAACACGTAATAAAAACACCCCACAACCATAAAACACTTAATAAAAACACCCCACAGCCATAAAACACGTAATAAAAACACCTCACAGCCATAAAACACGTAATAAAAACACCTCACAGTCATAAAACACGTAATAAAAACATCTCACAGCCATAAAACACGTAATAAAAACACCTCACCACCACGAAAATAAAAACACCTCACAGCCATAAAACACGTAATAAAAACACCTCACAGCCATAAAACAACACGTAATAAAAACACCTCACAGCCATAAAACACGTAATAAAAACACCTCACAGCCATAAAACACGTAATAAAAACACCTCACCACCACGAAAATAAAAACACCTCACAGCCATAAAACACATAATAAAAACACCTCACAGCCATAAAACACGTAATAAAAACACATCACAGCCATAAAACACGTAATAAAAACGCCTCACAGCCATAAAACACGTAATAAAAACACCTCACAGCCATAAAACACGTAATAAAAACACCTCACAGCCATAAAACACGTAATAAAAACACCTCACAGTCATAAAACACGTAATAAAAACATCTCACAGCCATAAAACACGTAATAAAAACACCTCACCACCACGAAATTAAAAACACCTCACAGCCATAAAACACGTAATAAAACACCCCACAGCCATAAAACACGTAATAAAAACACCTCACCACCATGAAAATAAAAACAACTCACCGCCATAAAACATGTAATAAAAACACCTCACAGCCATAAAACACGTAATAAAAACACCTCACAGCCATAAAACACGTAATAAAAACATCTCACAGCCATAAAACACGTAATAAAAACACCTCACCACCACGAAAATAAAAACACCTCACAGCCATAAAACATGTAATAAAAACATCTCACAGCCATAAAACACAGAATAAAAACACCTCACAGCCATAAAACACGTAATAAAAACACCTCACAGCCATAAAACACGTAATAAAAACACCTCACAGCCATAAAACACGTAATAAAAACATCTCACAGCCATAAAACACGTAATAAAAACACCTCACAGCCATAAAACACGTAATAAAAACACCTCACCACCACGAAAATAAAAACACCTCACAGCCATAAAACACGTAATAAAAACACCTCACAGCCATAAAACACGTAATAAAAACACCACACCACCACGAAAATAAAAACACCTCACAGCCATAAAACACGTAATAAAAACACCTCACAGCCATAAAACACGTAATAAAAACACCTCACCACCACGAAAATAAAAACACCTCACAGCCATAAAACACGTAATAAAAACATCTCACAGCCATAAAACACGTAATAAAAACACCTCACAGCCATAAAACATGTAATAAAAACACCTCACAGCCATAAAACACGTAATAAAAACACCTCACAGCCATAAAACACGTAATAAAAACATCTCACAGCCATAAAACACGTAATAAAAACACCTCACCACCACGAAAATTAAAACATCTCACAGCCATAAAACACGTAATAAAAACACCTCACCACCACGAAAATAAAAACACCTCACAGCCATAAAACACATAATAAAAACACCTCACAGCCATAAAACACGTAATAAAAACACCTCACAGCCATAAAACACATAATAAAAACACCTCACAGCCATAAAACACGTAATAAAAACACCTCACCACCACGAAAATAAAAACATCTCACAGCCATAAAACACGTAATAAAAACACCTCACCACCACGAAAATAAAAACACCTCACAGCCATAAAACACGTAATAAAAACACCTCACCACCACGAAAATAAAAACACCTCACAGCCATAAAACACGTGATAAAAACACCTCACCACCACGAAAATAAAAACACCTCACAGCCATAAAACGTAATAAAAACACCTCACAGCCATAAAACACGTAATAAAAACACCTCACAGCCATAAAACGTAATAAAAACACCTCACAGCCATAAAACACGTAATAAAAACACCTCACAGCCATAAAACGTAATAAAAACACCTCACAGCCATAAAACACGTAATAAAAACACCTCACAGCCATAAAACGTAATAAAAACACCTCACATTCATAAAACACGTAATAAAAACACCTCACAGCCATAAAACACGTAATAAAAACACCTCACAGCCATAAAACACGTAATATAAACACCTCACAGCCACGAAATAAAAAACACCTCACCACCAAGTCATTTAAAACACCTCACCACCACCTAATTAAAAACACTTCACCACCACGTAATTATAAATACCTCACCACGTAATTCAAAACACCTCACCACCATGTGATTTAAAAACACCTCACCACCGCATAATTCAAAACACCTCATCACCAACTAATTCAAAACACCTCACCACCACCTAATTCAAAACACCTCACCACCATGTGATATTAAAACACCTCACCACCACGTCATTTAAAAACACCTCACCACCGCATAATTCAAAACACCTCATCACCAACTAATTCAAAACACCTCATCACCAACTAATTCAAAACACCTCACCACCACATAATTAAAAACACTTCACCACCACGTAATTATAAATACCTCACCACCATGTAATTCAAAACACCTCACCACCACATAATTCAAAACACCTCATCACCAACTAATTCAAAACACCTCACCACCACATAATTCAAAACACCTCATCACCAACTAATTCAAAACACCTCACCACCACGTAATTCAAAACACCTCACCACCACATAATTCAAAACACCTCATCACCAACTAATTCAAAACACCTCACCACCACCTAATTAAAAACACTTCACCACCACGTAATTATAAATACCTCACCACCACCTAATTAAAAACACTTCACCACCACGTAATTATAAATACCTCACCACCACCTAATTAAAAACACTTCACCACCACGTAATTATAAATACCTCACCACCACCTAATTAAAAACACTTCACCACCACGTAATTATAAATACCTCACCACCACGTAATTCAAAACACCTCACCACCATGTGATTTTAAAATACCTCACCACCATGTGATATTAAAAACCCTCACCACCACATAATTCAAAATACCTCACCACCACGTGATTCAAAACCACCACAACGTTATTAAAAACACTTCACAACCACGGAAACAAAAGTTTGAGGGAGTCGTTAAGTGAGAACACAGACACTGCCCAGATGTGTAGATATATAGATAAATGACTGCACCCGAGTTGCCGTTTTGTCATGGTTTAAAGCAATCATAATTCAAACAATTATTTTGCACAAATGTATTTGTAATATACGTGATATCACATTTTAGAAACAATTGAAATTGAAAAAAATTTTTTTCCCCCAAAACAATTCCAAAAAATTTTTTTTTAAATTGGAAAAATTTTCAAAAAAAATACCCCTAGGACATACCGACGGGAGAGATATGTGCATTCCAGAAGTTTGGTACGATTTCACAAAAGTTTGAGAAAGTAGTTCAGTGACAACACAACACAACACAGGACAGACGCTGCACAGATATATATATATATATATATATACACGGATTTCCTGGGTCAAAACCAAGATCCAGGCTTTCAAGTTTGCTGCTGTCTTGTCTGTGCCTGTTTGTGCCGAAGATGTTGAGGTCACGAAGAGATTCACTTACCTTGGCAGTGTTAATATTCATGTTGTGAGCCAGAGGTTGATCGACGTCTGGTCGGGCCTGGGGAGTCATGGATTCACTGGATCATGGTGTGTGGCACTGTCGGTATCTATGCAGGAGGACGAAAGTCTGAGTCTTTAAGTCCTTGGTGCTTCCAGTCTTGCTCCACGGATGCGAGACTTGGACCCTCACCAAGGGCCAGATAATGAGAATTTGGAAATGAAAAGACTCCTTTGGAACCAAATCTCTTCGGAGAATCCTTGGCTATTGCTGGTCGGACTTTGTGTCCAACGAGCGGTTGTTGAGAGAGACTCAGATGAGATTTGTTTCCTGTATGGTCCGTGAGCATGAGCTGCGGCTGTATGGACATGTGGCTCGTTTTCCGGACGCTGATCCAGCTCACCAGATACCCTCAGCAAGGGAGCCTCGTGAGTGGAGGAGGCCAACGGGCCGACCGTGTAGTGTACCTCGTGGTTGCAGCAGTTTGATAGGCATCTCAAGGAGATAGGGATGGGCCGGGAATCAGCCTGGGGGATGGCCATACGAAGACCCCTGGAGTACCGACGGAAAGTGGATGCGGCGACGCGCTGCTCCGGCGCAAGCTCCCATACTTGACTTGACTTGATGACCCAGGTACTCAACCTCAGGGGTCATGAAGACACATTTCTCATGACGGAGATGAAGGCCTACACTGGAGAGACAGTTTAGCACTTCATTCAGGTTCTGGAGGTGTTTCTGGGCTGACCGACCGGTCACCAATACATTATCCTGAAACACAACCGTGCTGGGTACGGTTCTTAATAATTACCCTGCGCTTGCGATGCGAAAAGCGGGGTTAAGCATTCGTGTGTGTACGTGTGCCGTGTCTGCATTTTAAAAATTCATTTTCTTGGCAACTGTTGGTCCGATTGACATGAAATTTTACCAAAGGAGCACCTCCGCCTGTAATTATGACGGTCACGTGGTATGGACGCCATCTTGGAAAAACGTTGCACCTCAAAATCTCCCAAACCGCTCAATGGAAAAAATGAAACATGGCTCATTGTCAAGTACTCCCCATAGGGAATAAGATATGTTAATGATGATGTCATCGGTGCCTTCGTTTTGACGTAATAATTCGACAAATACAACACTTATCCATCCGACCATCATTTAAAAAAATTCAGCAACTGTTGGTCTGATGGACACGAAATTTTCACCATAGGAGCGCCTCCTCCTTTAGAATATTTTAATGATAATCATGACGTCATAGGTCATGTGTTACATGCGCCATCTTGGAAAAACCGAAAAACGTTGCACCTCTATATCTCCAAAATCGCTCTGGAAAAAATTTAAACGTGGCTCATTGTAAATAACTCCATATGGGGAATCGGTGTTTTTAACGATGACGTCATTGGTGCCATAATTATGACGTCATAATTCGACAGGGACAACGCTTAGTCTGATCAGTTTGAAATGTATTGAGCATGATCTATGCAACAATTATATTAGAGAATACTAGTACCCGACTGCAAAGCCGCAATGAGCCGGCGAAGCCAAAGCCTCTTGCCACTATTTTACCCATCACTGTGGCGTCAGTAGGTTAGGTAGTTGGTTGTAGGTAGGTGTAGTAGGTACCGTACCTAGTTCAAAATGACACTGTGATGAAATCGTCATCCAAGTTACGACACTGATGTTATTCTCCTCATGGCCGCTACGCGACACCTTCGCGGCTCTTATATATAAGAGACTGCCTTTCAGCGCGGACAGGAGATGTACATCCATTAATACCATGTAACTCTATAGCTCCTCTGGGCTTCCATAGAAAGGTAACGATTCTGCTATATATATATCATAAGCTCATTTATGATTATACCACCTGTACGCACCTGTATTCACCTGTAATATTAATACAATGTTTATTGGTTTCTCTCTAGATGCTGTTGAGAACGAATTTCGATTAAACCTACCTTTTGGGTCGATGTTGTATCTTGATTTCACAACACTTAATCGAAATTCCTCTCCTGACATCGCTCGGAATCAAGATAATGCCCACGCTCCTGCAATGCTCGCCTCGGAGAAGAATGCCCAGCGGAGGACCCGTCGAGCTAGCTCCAGCGACGGAGCTCCGACTACTCTCGCCACCGGTCTGCCTCAAAAGGGCCGGATGTGATGGGGACCTCGCAAGCCTTTTGCGGGACCACGTCGTCCAAACGCAAACTGCTCTCCTGCGGCCCGAACGCCGGAGCAGGCACGACGGACTCCGGCAAGGCGCCTGCTGAAGGGGGCCACTGGGAAATGTCCTGGGCCGCAACCCCGAACAACGGACCCGCTTGGAGCCGAAGGTACGAATCTAGCCTCGGTTGCTCGAAACGCTAACGGCTCCGTCCGAGAGAATCATCCTAGATTTGAGTGCCTCGGCCCGAGATGAGATCCCACGCGAGTGATCACGACTCCCATGTCGGCCATGCCTCCACACGGCCAGCACACTCCGACCACTCGCTGCTCAGTGGAACTCGTCGGGATCACGCCGCGCCTCACACGGCCGGCTCACTCCGACCACTCGCTACTCGGTGGAACCACCTCCTCCGCGCGAATCGCGCACTGCTCATCGGAATCACGCCGTGCCTCTCACGACCGGCTCACTCCGACCACTCGCTACTCGGTGGAACCATCTCCACCGCGCGAATCGCTCACTGCTCGTCGGAATCACACCGTGCCTCTCACGACCGGCTCACTCCGACCACTCGCTTCTCGGTGGAACCATCTCCTCCGCACGAATCGCGCACTGCTCGTCAGGATCACGCCGTGCCTCTCACGACCGGCTCACTCCGACCACTCGCTACTCGGTGGAACCACCTCCTCCGCGCGAATCGCGCACTGCTCGTCGGAATCACGCCGTGCCTCTCACGACCGGCTCACTCCGACCACTCGCTACTCGGTGGAACCATCTCCTCCGCGCGAATCGCGCACTGCTCGTCGGAATCACGCCGTGCCTCACACGGCCGGCTCACTCCGGCTGCTCGGTGGAATCACCTCCTCCACGCGAATCGTCGTGCACTGCACCCATCGCGTGCTAATACTCTGGGAGGCCCGCGATTCCATTCTAATTCCGATCGCTGCTCGGAATCACCTCCTACGCGAAGCCACACGTGGCACCCATCGCGGGCACTCTGCGACGCCGCCGATTCCTATCGCTGCTCGTCGGTACCCCTCTTACGCGCGAATCACGCGCCGCACCATCGCTGGATGGAATCCCTACTATGCACGACGCGCCAGTTGCGCGCGCCGCATCTTCGCTGGATGGACCCCTTCGCATGCGATTCCTCTCGCAGGCCCTACTCTGTGAGGCCGGCGATTCTGATCGCGGCCGTCGAAATCCCACCTACATGTGGCTACTCAACGAGGCCGGCGAACTCCGCTGCCCGGAATCGCCTCAATGGAGGCACGCTTGGCACCATGCGAGGACTCGTCGCAGCACGGATGAGTTTCTAAGGACGTCGAGCGGGACCTTCATAGCCTTCCACGACACTCGGGCTTATGCTTATGATAGATGATCGTATACCATGTGTATTCTATAAGATGATCGTTCTTCTTCGTCCTTTGTTTTACCTGATTTGTTGTTCCCGATCTTCAAACGGCGTATTCGTTAAACACCTGCGACCATTGTACACCGACTGCTTTCATTTCTTTTTCCACACCCCGCGTTTCACCCAATTAATTTAATTTGATAAACTGTTGGATTGAATTAATGTGGTGTTGATGTAGAGCAGGCTTGACGGACCAAATGGCCTCCTCTTCATCCTTCATGCTCAATCACCTTAAACGAGACGCTACTTCAGGGCGTGATATGTATTCGCTCCTTTGACCCGACAGCAAACCAAACGAGACGCTACTTTAGGTCGTGCAGTCTATCGCTGCCAAGCATGCTCACCCTCTCGACTTGGCGTGCTCGCCCCTCGACTCGGCGGGCTCACCCTCTCGACTCGGCGAAGCCGCACTGGTTCAACGGGCCGAGCTCAACTTTCGGTTTCCCTCGTACGCGGTGCGCCCTAGATAATACTTTTCGCTCGTCGGCCGGGTTCGTATTCCGTATACCGATCACGAGCCCGCTCGAATGCTGCTGCCCAATGGACGCGAGACTTTAGATTTCGGAGTGCTACTTTACTCCGTCTGGGGATACCGCTCGAACCAATCGATGACGTCATCGACTGAATCACGCGTTTGCTTTACGGCGTCATTAACGTAATTGCGTGCTTCATCTCATCGGGGATTCGTTTACATTCCATGTACCTTGGTAAACTACGTACCAAATGTCCTTTACGTAAACGACGTAAACTACGTATCGCGGCGCTACCTCAAGGTCGCGCGCCCGCGCCGTTTAGGGAGTACACGGTGACCTCGTGAAATGGTGACATTGAGCGTCGCGCCTGACTCCCTTGTCACCTGCGCAGGTAACGGGGGCCCCGTACTGCCTGCTCGCCCTTGACTCTGGGCTTGTTGTTTATCGGACAGAGTTCTTGGCTCGTATCCACGCACATTTCGAGACTGCGAGACGCCTCGTCTGATTCCATTTTCCCTCTGCCCAGACTGACTGTGGCTCAGACTGACCCGGACTGTGAAGGTCGTCTGACTTCGGTATGCAGACGCCTCATCTGATTCCAGTTTCCCTCTGCCCCAGACTGACTGTGGCTCCGACTGACCCAGACTGTGAAGGTCGTCTGACTTCGGTATGCAGCGCGCTGCTGCCACCTCGGTGGGGGGGGGGGGGGGGGGGATCCCTGGAGGTTATTGTTGCTCCCCCGAATGCTGTCCGGTATACCGCCTCCCACCTCGCCCCGTTGCTCCCCCGAATGCTGTCTGGTATACCGCCTCCCACCTCGCCCCTCGTGGGGACCCAGGATGACGTCCATGGATGATGGATGTCTTTGTGTCTTTGTGTCTTGTGTCTTTTGAGTCTTTGAGTCTGTGGATGGTCAATCCATCCGGGACATCTTGCATGGATGGACAGTCCATCCGGGGCGATGGGTGTCTTTGGGTCTCTGCGTCTTTGCGTCCGTGGCTGGTCGTGTGGCGATCCGTGCCATGCAATGGAGGCGTTGAATGGATGGATCGGTCGGACATCCGTGGATGGTTTGTCCAGCCGGGACTCTCTCTCAGTTTGTGCATGGGACAATTCAATTCGCGAGAATTTGACCGATGTCTTTGTCTATCTGGACAATCTTACGGTTTGTGGGTATGACCAGGAGCATCACGACGCTAATCTGAAACGCTTCCTCGAGGTCGCGCGGAAATATCGCTTAACCATGAATGCGGCGAAGTGTCAATACTCTCTACGCACGGACCTTTTGGGGTACACCGTGACCCATGGCTCCGTCTCTCCGGATAAGGAGCGTCTGCGCCCTTTGCTCGATATGGCTCCGCCTAGCGATGTATGCATCGCGGAGGTTCTGCACGCTCCGCTGCGGAGGCGCGTTCCGGACGTTTTGTGCGTCGTCGTAATCAGTCATGCCGGTCGTTCGGGCAGCCTACGTAGGGCACCCGTGGCAAACGTTTTGCTTGAAACTATTCGCCGGAGCTCGAGTCTCGTGATTTCAACACAGGGGGACTCCGGGGTATCGCGTAACTCTCGTTATGGCTCTCGTCGGTTCTCTCCCTCGGCAATTCCATGACATGGATCGTATGTGGATCGACCATGTACCCTTGGGAGCCAAGGCGGGTACAGACTTACTGTACTTGACTTACACTGTCATGGCCTCCTGTCATGTAATCTTACTTACTGTTACAGCTTACTGTAAAGAGGCTTACTTATTTACACATCTTCCACATCGACACATCTTCCTGTAATGTGTTGCCTTGCGACGAATGGACATTCGCTCTTCGACAAGGCACACCTTATGTAATGAGTTGCATATCGCAAAGGTACACCTTATCCATCTAGCTACTGTGCCGACTACCCCACTGTTCAACGAGGTACAAATTATCTAATCTAGCTACTGTGCCGACTACCCCACTGTAAGACTACTGCTACCCACGGGCTCCGTCTTCTCCCTGGGATGAACACTGCTTGCTCGGTCCGATATCTTCTTGATTGGGATTTCCTACTCGATACATCTATATCTGGGGATTGATTGCTAACCAGGCTAACAGGTTGAAATGCAGTAACCCTGCCATCGGGATTGATGGCCCCTGGACGTTCGACTGGCAGTAATATCCTTCCGATGTATTTCGTTCTTTGCATTCCTATGTATCCCTCTGCTGAATTATCAGTATGTGTCTGCTGTTCATTACCGCCTAGTTAAGTTCTAAGCACGGGGAGAATGTGATGAAATCGTCATCCAAGTTACGACACTGATGTTATTCTCCTCATGGCCGCTACGCGACACCTTCGCGGCTCTTATATATAAGAGACTGCCTTTCAGCGCGGACAGGAGATGTACATCCATTAATACCATGTAACTCTATAGCTCCTCTGGGCTTCCATAGAAAGGTAACGATTCTGCTATATATTGTTGCGGAGATGAGGACTGTATATTTTTTTGATTGTGTGCTGTACTATTATTATTATTGTTTATTCTGCGCCCCCCTACCTCCGGAGCTGTGTAAAGGTGAAAGGGCATCCCATAATTAGTCCACAAGCATACACATCAGCCAAGTAATAGAATACCCCTGTTGATAGTTATCTCTTATTCTGTGTTCTAGGGTAAGGCTGTGTCTCCCATTAATTGAAGTACTCCATTGCACCAGTGAAAGAGAATAGATCCCCTTTCATTCCCATCCCCAAAACCTCCATTTCCTATCACATCCCCTCTCGTCATTGCCGAGCCTCGATTGCCCATATTACCTCCCCTCCAATAACCGCCATTGACCACGAGGCAGGGTCGGAGAAGAAAGGCGTGTCTCCACCTCGTCATAGAGGGGAAGAAAGGCGTGCCCGCCCGTCGTCATCAAGGGCGGAGCCAGAGGGTCGCATGACCAACCAGGGCCGAGGTGAGCACCCCGATGGGCGTGTCCTGAAGGCCGGCGGCTTAATCGCCGGAGGCGTTATAAAGGCGCGCACGCAGGAAGTGAAGAGTGAGTCGGTTGCCAGTAGAGGGTCCGTGAAGAGTTGGTCACAAAGAGTTGGTCACAAAGAGTTGGTCTGAGTTGGTTGAGAGTCGGTCGTCAAGTGGAGAGTGGTGAAGAGTCAGTCAGTAGAGGTGGTGGTCAAGTGGTTGCGTTGGTTGCGGTGAGGAGTCGGTGGTAAAGAGTGAGGGACCAAGAAAGAGTTGAGGGTGTGGACCAACGAGTCAGACAAGTCCTGGGAACGCAGCGGAGGCCGCAGCAGCAAGAACACCCAACAGCCAAAGGGGGCCTGAACGGCGGTTTGGAGCAGGACCGTAAAGGAACGGCGGCTGCTAAACGCGCCGGTTGAGCTGCAGGACCCCCTTGGACCTTTCCTCTCCCTCCAGCCATCCACCTCCTGCCTTTCCACCCTTCTTGTGTACGTGAGTTTGTTTTGTTTGTTCTGTCCCTGGGTATTTAATTAAGTCTGTAGGTAAGCTAAAATTTGCACTGTGTCACCTGCGTCTTATGTGTTGTAAATAAACCTTGATTGCTCCTTTTTGCTTGTGTAAATAATAAATCCAATTACTCTTCTGTCCGTCTATTCGTTTTATTCCTTTTCCTCTTTGCATTCGTCGTTTTAGTCTTTTCCCCTCATTGAGCAGCTGCGGTGCGATCCGGCCAAAGTTCTGGGTGAATCGGGTGAGTCAGGGATCCTGTTAGGTCGCGGTTAAATACACCACCGCTCGGTCATCATAACATCTAAACCGCGATCTGTAACAATTGGTTGTCAGGAGTTGGATTCGGACCTGGGACTAAATTTGTTAGGCCCAAATTTTGGAACACCAATTGTACTATTAGAGTAACAATTGGTGTCTGGGAGTGAGATTCGGGGCCCGAACCAAATTTTAAAAACATCTAGGAAAAATTTGGTCAAAATTTGGAGCGGACGAAATTTGTTTTGTTTTAAAGCAAAACCCGAATTTTGAAATCGCGCCATGGCTGGTCAAGGCGACGGGATGCCGGTGGGAGAGATAGACGGGGTAGAATCGACCCAGGACCTCGGGGAAATGTATGTGGAGAAAATGGTGGAGGAGAGTAAAGAAGGTGTGGTTGAGGGGGTATCAGGTGCACAAAATGGCGCTCTCGCGCACGAGGTTTCAGGCGCGCAAAAAGGCGCCTCGCACGAGCGCGGGGTAGCCGCGCCCGCTGCGCAAATAGCGGGAATTGATGTGCGGGACCTCATGGCGCAGATTAATGCAACCATACTAATGGCAAATATGGGGCTAGAAGCAAAAATGGATGCTCAGGGTGAGCGAATGGGACAAATGGGAAACCAAATGGGGGTAATGAGGGACGAAGCGAGGGGTACCGGTGAGGGGTTAGACAAGAAATTTGGGAAGTTAGACAATAATTTTGAGGAGTTAGACAAGAAATTTGGGAAGTTAGACAATAATTTTGAGGAGTTAGACAAGAAATTTGGGAAGTTAGACAATAATTTTGAGGGGTTAGACAACGGGATAAAAGAGGTGAGACATGGGTTAACGGGGGTGGAAAATAGAATGGCTGCCCAGGAGAATCAGTTAGAGGGGGTGAAAAATGGGTTAATGGGGCTAGAAAATAGGATGGAAGACAAATTGCGGGAGATAGGGGAGCAATCCGCCAGAGAAATTAAACAAATGGGAGAGCAGATAGAGGAGGTAAAAATCGGGGTAGAAACCAAACTGGATGCTCAGAGGGATGAATTGGGACAGATGAGGGCGGCATCTACAAAAGAAAGAGAGAAATCCAGGAGGAGATACGACGAGGTGTGGGTGAGGAGGTCTCGGGGCTACGCGAGGAGGTAAAGCGAGGTGAGAAGCGTATGGAGAAAGAGGTGAGAAATAATACGGCAAAGTTACAAGGGGGAATAGAAGATCTGACGGAGGAGGTGGAACAGCTGACAGAGGGACAGACGGAGTTAGTGGAGCAGGTTCAAAAGAACACTGCGGTACTAGGAGGGTTAAAGGCGACACAAAAAGAAATTAAAAACGAATTAATAGCGACGCAGAGGCAATGTCAGATGGTACGTGAGGAACTGACAATGAGGGTGGACGAGGTGACAGAGATAATGGAGACAAAGGACCGGCAGGTGAGGATGCACATAGAGACGGTCACGGTAGCCTTAGAGGATGAACTTGAGGAGACGCACCGAGAAATAAAAGAGGTTAAACAAAAATTAGAGGAAGTGGAAGAAGAGGTGAGTGAAATTAAGAAGAGACGGACAGAAACTAAGAGAGAAATCCAGGAGGAGGTAATGGAATTGGTACAAGGTCGGTGCTCAACTCATAATGTGCTTCTCACCAACCAAATAAAAAGTTTGCAGGTGGCAAAGGAGGTGCGGAGACGAGGTACGGAGGTGAGTGGCAATGTATATGATGTGAGGAAAGCTTCAGTCGGCTTGGGGATTGGTTTGGATCCGGCTGTTCGTGAAAGGCTGTTGGTGAAGTGTGCGACAGGTCTGGTGTGCGAAGAAAGAGGTGTGCGAGAATGTCCGACCATGGGGTGTGTGAGGAAAAAGTGCATGCCGAGGAGTGAGTGTGCCGTCAGGAGTGAGTCGGTCGTAGCGCGTGTGCGAGGGGGTACATGGAAGCGCGGTGTGGTAAGTGTTACGGAGGAAGTAACGAAAGAGTGTGCGCAAAAGGATGCGCGAGAAAGGTGTGTAACGGACGGGTGCATGGGGAAAGAGTGCGTTGTCAAGAGTGGTGGTGAGAGTAGTGAGAGTGGCACGGAGCGTGAGTTGGTTGTGACAGGTGAGCGAGGATGTACACCTGGAATGGAAGGATGCACACCTGGAATGGTAGAGCGTGTGTGGGAATGCACATTTGAGTTGGTCTTGAGGCACGTGGTTGGGTGTGCGAGTAAGAGCACACCTGTGATGGTCACAGAGGAGGTGACCGAGGAGGGGGTGCGAAGAGGTGTGTTGGTGAGGTGTGCGAGCGACGAATGTGTGCCAAAGTGTTCGGTGGTCAGGTGTGTGACCAAGGCTGGGAGTGGAATGAGTGTACCTGGGTGTGTTAGAGAAGGTACGACGAGGAGCATGGAAACAGCAGGAGGTATGAGCAAGAAAGGGGTAGCGTATGCTTGTAAGCATGCAGGTGAAGCATCGACGGTGACCGGGTTAGAGGTTAGAACGACTTATAGCCGAATCGGGCCCTCGGGCAGCTTCGCGTGCCGCGAGGACCAGCGGGGATCCGAACCACGGCGGTTTCGAAAGAACCGCCGTACGCGATCCACGCTGTGCCTCGCTTGGAACGGCCGCGTCCGGGCTCCACTAGGCGGAGCGGACAGCCCGATAGGAAGGGTCGCCATGGCGACCACTTTCTATTGAGACGTGCCGGCAGGTCGAGATCGGGACATTGGATGGCTCCACGCCGAGATGGTGCGTGGGATCTCGGCACGGGTAAGCCCCCATCCCTGCACCGAGTGCCGGACGCATCCAGCCGCCGGCACAAAAGAACCCGCGTTCATGGCTCGGCTGTACGAAGCCGGGCTGTAGATGTGAATTGGCGCACCGAGAGGATGTAATAAGTAGACGGGTGATGAGGATAGTGTTTTGGACCCAAAATTAGAAAAAGGCGAAATTTGATGATTGGTACGGTGATTGGCAGATGATTGGCAGAATTTTTGATTGTTGGATTTGGACGAGTGAAATTGATAGGACGTCCCCGATGTGGTGGGATGGCAACTCCACCAACCCTCACAGGATGGGGCAAATGCGCTATAGTTTATGGGGTGTATGGCAGTGAAAACTAGCCCGGGTGGGTTAGGTTATATTGTAGGGATCTAGCGAAGATGACATTAGGTGACGTTAAGGTTAGTTAGTGACTGATACCTGTAGGGGGGACGCAGGTAGATTAGTGTGGATGATAATGACGTGGGAGCGCAATAGTTTAAAGGGGCGACTGGGAAGCGCAAGTTTCAGAGGGGAGTAGTTAGCTGAGATGATGCCGTGTGTGTGAGGATTGAACAGGTGTGATTGCACAGGTGTGCAACTGAACAGGTGTATGGAGCAGTGTATGAAGGAGTAGTGGTGATTGCGTGTTGTGTTGACCAAATGGTGCAGGAAGAGGAGGAGGGTGCAGGTGGCACCAGGTATGATTGCACAGGTGTGCAACGACAGGTGAATGGAGGACAGGTGTATGGAATAAATGGTATGGAGTATTGGAATGGATGGTCGTGGAGTGAGTATGGTGGAAACGATGGAGTGGAGTGGATGGTGCGAAGGTGTGAATGGGGGAAGAGTGGACCCCCATCACGGATACCCGGGGCGGGTAGTGTAAGTGTTAGGTAGAGGGTACAGGTAAATTGTGGTTGGATATTGGCATCTGTGGTGCGGGTGAAAGAATGGTCTTTGGATGGGTGCATTAGTGTTGTGGAAATGGCTGGGCGTGTAGCCTGTTAGTGTGTGTAGTTGGTTTGGGCACTGCACCACTGTGAGGATGTCGGCCAGGTGAGGCCGTAGGTGGGCTCTGGGAGCCGGTAGTTGTGGATGGGGCCCGAGGATCCGGAGGACGGACCCGGGTAGCCCAGTGCCAGAGGGCACCAAGGGGTGACAGAGCCAGGAGAGGGCCTTCCCCAGTTAGTTAGGTTAGGGTGAGGAGCTAGGTAAGCTCGGGTGGCAACTGCAGTGGTGGAGGTGTGCAGGTGGGTAGACCTGCTGGGAGAGCTACACGTCGCAGCCCAGAAATTGTGCTTGAGCACCGGGAGATGAATCGGGGGAGTGAGACCCCAAATTGAGAAGCACCACAGTTTGGTCAATGGGAATTGGTTTTTAGAACCCATAGTGTAAGTTGGCCAATGGATTGGCAGGGAGAGACCCCGGGTAGTGTAAAGTGTGTTAAAGTCATTTAGAAAATAGTTAGGATGAAGGATCTCCTCGCACCATCTGCATCCACTCACCTGAGGTGACAGGTACTCCGCACCATGCCATGTTTAATTATTTTTACTGTGCAAATGTTTGGATTGTGAGACGCATCATGACGTGGGTGTGACATTGTGCTGTGATGATTCCATCTCTTCCTCCTTATGAGGATTGATGACGAATTGGGTGATGGCAAATTTGGGATAGAGGGATTGTGGTGACGAATTTGGTATAGAGGAAATATGGGGAGACGTGACAGTAGCGACGGATTGGTAATGTGTAGATTTTTGTACATATGGGGTAAGGGCAAGGGTAGGGTAGGTGACAGGGGGGTGACGTACGGTAGGGACGAGCTTTCTCACTTCGCCCTCCGTACGCATTTCGCCTTGCATTGCCTTATTGATGTGTATCCTTGTGACCTTACCCCTCGCTCAATTGTCTTTCCCCTTTTGTCTCCCACATGACCTGTGCGCCATTGGGTGCCGAGGGGAGCGTGCGTGGGTCGGCCATTGTGCGCCCGAAATTCCCAGAACCAGCTGTCTGCATCGATGCACCACATTATGGACCACATGTCTGTGGCCGAGCACCACCTATGGACCCCATGGGTTGGGGCATGGCCCCTCTGCTGGCACCGGCCATGAGGGCCCGAAATCTTGCTGGCGGACCTTGGCCACAGGGCACCGATGCCCCACAGGTGAACCACACGTAGTCGGCCCCTGTGGGCCATAAATAAAATAAAAACGGACACGTTAGGTGCATTCTTTTATTGCAAATAGGCCGCCAGCAAGGGACGATGACAACACCAGGAAAATAATAATAACCAGCAGAGGGAGCCGAAGAGCAAGAGATCACCTGCAGGGTTAGGGGTTGTTGGTTTATTTTTATTGTTGAACTATGGTGACTGCACCGATTGGTGCTTGGGTGTGTATTGGTGCGTTTTTGGGTGCTTTCATGGTGCGTCGATGCAGAGCAGACTGTCTCCCCCCCAGAAAGAACAATCACAGGTCCTGGGTTAGTTTTGTAAATAAAAATAGCGTCATTGTAAATAATGCTTCCCACCGTCAGTGTATAGTTTGAAGACCATTCCGCAATTCAGTTAACTGTGGGCGTAAGTCTGTTAGGCAGGGTGCAATGGAGCAGCGGGACACATTTATTTATGTTTTAAAACTGTCGCACTCAGGGTCAGGTTAAAAGTAGAGGGAACTACACCTACGTGTCACACTAAAAGTAAAAGTTGTAGGCCCGGGACGTGCCTAAGAGGAGGAGGGTGCAGTGTTGCGGAGATGAGGACTGTATATTTTTTTGATTGTGTGCTGTACTATTATTATTATTGTTTATTATGCGCCCCCCTACCTCCGGAGCTGTGTAAAGGTGAAAGGGCATCCCATAATTAGTCCACAAGCATACACATCAGCCAAGTAATAGAATACCCCTGTTGATAGTTATCTCTTATTCTGTGTTCTAGGGTAAGGCTGTGTCTCCCATTAATTGAAGTACTCCATTGCACCAGTGAAAGAGAATAGATCCCCTTTCATTCCCATCCCCAAAACCTCCATTTCCTATCACATCCCCTCTCGTCATTGCCGAGCCTCGATTGCCGATATTACCTCCCCTCCAATAACCGCCATTGACCACGAGGCAGGGTCGGAGAAGAAAGGCGTGTCTCCACCTCGTCATAGAGGGGAAGAAAGGCGTGCCCGCCCGTCGTCATCAAGGGCGGAGCCAGAGGGTCGCATGACCAACCAGGGCCGAGGTGAGCACCCCGATGGGCGTGTCCTGAAGGCCGGCGGCTTAATCGCCGGAGGCGTTATAAAGGCGCGCACGCAGGAAGTGAAGAGTGAGTCGGTTGCCAGTAGAGGGTCCGTGAAGAGTTGGTCACAAAGAGTTGGTCACAAAGAGTTGGTCTGAGTTGGTTGAGAGTCGGTCGTCAAGTGGAGAGTGGTGAAGAGTCAGTCAGTAGAGGTGGTGGTCAAGTGGTTGCGTTGGTTGCGGTGAGGAGTCGGTGGTAAAGAGTGAGGGACCAAGAAAGAGTTGAGGGTGTGGACCAACGAGTCAGACAAGTCCTGGGAACGCAGCGGAGACCGCAGCAGCAAGAACACCCAACAGCCAAAGGGGGCCTGAACGGCGGTTTGGAGCAGGACCGTAAAGGAACGGCGGCTGCTAAACGCGCCGGTTGAGCTGCAGGACCCCCTTGGACCTTTCCTCTCCCTCCAGCCATCCACCTCCTGCCTTTCCACCCTTCTTGTGTACGTGAGTTTGTTTTGTTTGTTCTGTCCCTGGGTATTTAATTAAGTCTGTAGGTAAGCTAAAATTTGCACTGTGTCACCTGCGTCTTATGTGTTGTAAATAAACCTTGATTGCTCCTTTTTGCTTGTGTAAATAATAAATCCAATTACTCTTCTGTCCGTCTATTCGTTTTATTCCTTTTCCTCTTTGCATTCGTCGTTTTAGTCTTTTCCCCTCATTGAGCAGCTGCGGTGCGATCCGGCCAAAGTTCTGGGTGAATCGGGTGAGTCAGGGATCCTGTTAGGTCGCGGTTAAATACACCATCGCTCGGTCATCATAACATCTAAACCGCGATCTGTAACAATATATATCATAAGCTCATTTATGATTATACCACCTGTACGCACCTGTATTCACCTGTAATATTAATACAATGTTTATTGGTTTCTCTCTAGATGCTGTTGAGAACGAATTTCGATTAAACCTACCTTTTGGGTCGATGTTGTATCTTGATTTCACAACAGACACCATTTGCATTCTGGATGAGATTAAAATTTATAAAATTTCCTTCTTGATTAATTCGGTGAATTCCGTCTCAACTTCGGATATTTCCGGCCGTGAAAAACGATCCCGATATTTCTAAAAAATAATTCTTCGGCAATTTTAGAATATTTGACGCCGTTTTCAGCGTCCGAAATGTGGTGAAAAGCTTTTTCGACAATATTTTTTCAAATGCTCGAATCTCATTGCGTTGGTTCCGGTAATTGGTGACGATTTTCGTTGAAGATAACCAGGGCCCGTGCTGGCCCGGGGAACGAGGTTGGTCTTAAAGTATTTTAATTACAAATTAGAGTTGCATAAGATGTGAATCAAACACAGACGGGTGAAACAAACTCCTATGGAACTTTTTCTCAATATTTTATGCATACTTCCGCATTCGCAAGATGGCGGCCTCCATTGAGTGATTTGGTGCGTCAAAGCTTGGAATTCTCAAAGGATCCAGCAAAATCTGTTTTTTCAACATAATAGGTACGCGTTCATTCACAACACCGGCTTCGCCGGCTACTAGTACCAACTGCAAAGTCGCAATGAGCCGGCGAAGCCAAAGCCTCTTGCCACTATTTTACCCATCACTATGGTATCAGTAGGTTAGGTAGTTGGTAGTAGGTAGGTGTAGTAGGTACCGTACCTGATAAGACTTGGTAAAAGAGAAGAGCAGACAGTCCTCCCCAATACCTACATACAATAAATGTCACAAAAAGCTTAAGGAAGTAACTATACGATGTGCTAGCTTAGGGCCTATTTTAAGAAATTTTAACTGGGCTTAATATACGTTTTCACAGTATGTGTGGAGTCTTCTAACTTCAGTCGCTGTCAGGACTGGTTCTCTCCGGGCACTGCGGCTTCCTCCACCAGAAGAAGTTAGCTTGCAGTAAGATCAGTCCCGACAGATCAGACGATAGCGCCGTTTCAACGGCAATGTGTGACTGTCGTTAATCAAACCGTGTCGATGGCGCTGATTGGCTGACCTAAGCTGATCGCTGATTGGTCAGCTCACAAAATTTCGCAAATTCAGACCTAAAATGACACCATTTGCATTCTGGATGAGATTAAAATTGATAAAATTTACTTCTTGATTAATTCGGTGAATTCCGTCTCAACTTCGGATATTTCTGGCCGTGAAAAACTATCCCCTACGGCCGCGAGATTTCTTAAAAAAAAACTTCGTCAATTTTAGAGTATTTGACGCCGTTTTCAGCCTCCGAAACGCGTAATAAGCTTTTTTGAAGTATTTTTTCAAATGCTCGAATCTCATTGGTTCCGGTGTTTGGTGACGATTTTCGTTTAAGATAACCAGGCCCGTGCGGGCCGAGGTTGGTCTCAAAGTATTTTAATTACAAATTAGAGGTGCATAAGAATGTGAATCAAACAAAGACGGGTGAAACAAACTCCGATGGAACTTTTTCAAACTTGTTATGCATACTTCCACATCCGCAAGATGGCGGCCTCCATTGAGCGATTTGGTGCGTCAAAGCTTCGAAATTCTCAAGCCAAGGGATCCAGCATAATCTGTTTTTTCAACATAATACGTACGCGTTCATTGACAACACCGGCTTCGCTGGCTATAAATTTATATTGTCATCGCTCACGTGGTCTGCAGCCATATTGGATCAAAGAAAAAAGAAACGTTCAAAAACAGAAGAGTTGGCTCACACCAAGTTGCCTGCGCAGGGTAAGTATTCTATGAATACCTTCTAGTTATACTTAGGCAGTTAAGACCGAAAAATAGGGCGTATCGTTCATTTTTTTAGGAAAGCACCAAATTTGGCACAGATGTAGTATGGACCTATACAATTGTTTTCCTGAGGGGCGCCCAAAAATTCAGAACCCCTGGTGGCCGCCATATTGAATTTCGACATGACCGCCCTCTGTGACCTATTTCCCTCAATAACTTCGATACTATGAGCGATAACACCACAGTTCCAGTGTCTTACCCCATGTTTTCATGGTCTCTGAATCCAATGGGATCAATTGCATAAAGATTGGCATCCATCATCTTTAATTTCAAGATGGCCGCCATGGTGTTTCCATTTTCCTTGAATCTCTCATAGTATTTTAGGTAAAATTTCAATTCCAAGTGATACACATTGTTTTATTGGTCTCTGATAACAATGGAATGGTATTAATTAATCAAAGTTACACACAGTTGCAGTTTTAACTTAAAATATTGTGGGCACTTGAAAGGTGGAGGCTCTCGCACAGACGCGTAGTACTACAAGCACTGTCCATCGCAGTCACACAGTGATGTGCAGGGCAGATTTGCCCTGGAGCATTTACAGTTGCCTTTACAGGCCGACTTACAATGGCAGCTTGTAAGCTCTGAACATGCCTCCTGTATCAGTGGTATTGTGGTCCAAATTGGTGTCCAAGAAGTCCCTGTTTTCATCCAGCCCCAATCAGCTGGTGATGGAAGTTCTGGGTAGGGCACAAGTGCCTGACTCCATACGTGTCCAGCCTGAAAACATGCACGTTTTAGGTGTTGTTCGAAGGTGTCTGCTGTTGGGGGAATGTGATCAATTGTTCTTGCCTTCTTCGTGAACAAGTGTCGGCGCATGTCATTCACTGTCTTTATCTCGGTAGTCCGGTCATAGAGGATGGCAACATATCTTTCTATGCTCTGTAGTTCCATAGTAATAGCGTCCACAGATGGCCTATAAGCGAGAGCATGAAAGGTCTGCGTGATGCTGGGGTATGCCTCCCAAGCCTTCCAGGCTGTCTTTTTCCCAATTTGGGCAAAAAATGACACTGTGTCGCAGCCAGTGAAGGCATGAAATAATGGCAAAGACTCGGACTTCCTGCGGCCAAGGCCGGTGGCAATTTTATGGATGGCAAGGTAGCGGTAGCTTTTACCAGTGCCAATGACAATCCAGAGTTCCTCCACACCATGTGACTGGTAGGTAAAGTAGTGTGCTATTGCCAAGACCACAATATCAGAATCTACAGTTCGAATCAATACCCATTTTCTCCCCTTTTTCACGGCATCCAGGACATTTTTGGGGATTTTTTAAATTTTCTGAATTTTTGGGCACCCCTCAGGAAAACAATTGTATAGGCCCATACTACATCTGTGTCAAATTTGGTGCTTTCCTGAAAAAATGAACGATGCTTCCTCTTAACTGCCTAACTATAAGGAAATGGAAAGAATATGGACCTACACAGAATATGGACCCTAGACCAAACTAGCCGCTAGCCGTCGGACCAAACTGAGCAACCGGGCAAGAAGGACCTTGGCCAGGGAGACGACCAAGAATGCAATGACCACTCTGACAGAACTACAGAGTTCCTTGGCTGAGATGGGAGAACCTGTCAAAAGGACAACAGTCTCTGCAGCACTTCACAAATTTTGGCTTTATGGGAGAGTGGCCAGACGGAAGCCACACCTGAGAAAAAGGCACATGACAGCACACTTGGAGTTTGCAAAAAGAGGAAAAAAGCAAAAGCAAGGAAAACTAGAGCAATGCGTCTGTGTCGCCAATATGCCGCCACATAGTCTCACAATGGGTAGATGCCCTTGTTCACTGTCCTAAAAATAAACAAGTTTGATTTCAATCCCTTCAGCTGTTTTCATTTATCACATTTTCACCAGCCATGACAGATTTCACATTGATCGGTAAAGCGGTTTTAGAGAAGGAATTTTTTTTAATATCGGCTTTCAAGCTAATATGGCTGCCACACCACGTGACATATGACCTTAAAAATGTACACTCTGCATATGTATGTGTCGGGGATCACATTTGTGAAGTTTCGTGTTGATCGGATAGGTTCGTTTTTCTATTAAAGATGGCTGTCAAACCACGTGACCTATGATGTCATCATTTTAAAACGATATGCAACAATGGTGTTAGATGATATTTGTCAAATTTAGCATCGATAGGGCAAGCGGTTTAAGAGATATAATTATATATTTTTTTCCTTCAATCCAATATGGCTGCCACACCATGTGATCAATTATATTTTCATGATCAACTTTTAATCACCATGCCTAGTCAATGACACATGTAAAGTTTCGAGCCAATAGATTTGGTGGTTTGGGAGAAGATTGTTTTTTTAAAGGTTTTAGGTTATATCCAATATGGCTGCCAAAAATGTGACCTCGGATGTCATAAATTTTATATTTCAATACAAATGGGTCATAGATCATGTGCATACAATTTCCGAATTTTCGGATGAGGAATTCGATTAAAACTTTTTTGGCTGGTATACCACTTCACCTATGAAGTTTCAATTTTTTCCATTCAGCAATTTCTGAGAAATATATATTTAATTATTTGCGTTTAATCCAAGATGGCTGCCATACCACGTGACCTATGACGTCACAAATATCATAAAAACTTTCTGCATAGGTGTCACTCCTACCCAGAAAGTTTCGTCTCAATCGGCCATGTGGTTGCTGAGAAAAACGAGGTTTAGCCCATACCGACGTACGTATGGACGAACGGGTGTACTGAAGGACGGAACGGAAAACCCAAAAACATAATGCCTCCGGCCACCTTCGGGGACGGAGGCATAAAAAGACAAAAGGTATTATGTGTTGATCAGTGTCAAAAAATCTAAATTTAATCCATTTTAAATTAAGGCTGTAACACAACAAAATGTGAAAAGGCATGTAAAATACTCAAGTGAGGCAAAATATTCTGTGGTCTGATGAGATGAAAATTGAACTCTTTGTCCTGAATTCAAAGTGCTACGTCTGGAGGAAACTGAGCCAGCTCATCACCCATCCAACACCATCCCTACCTTGAAGCACGCTGGTGGCAGCATCATGCTATGGGGATGCTTTTCAGCAGCAGGGATTGGGGAATTTGTAACGATAGAGGGAAAAATGAATACAGGCAAATCCTTGAGGACAACCTGCTTCAGAGTGCAAAAGACTTCAGACTGTGGTGAAGAATTATGTTCCAACGGGACAATGACCTCAAGCATACAGTGAACGTGGAAGTCCTTGAGAGGCCCAGCCAAAGGCCATACTTGAATCACATAATCACAATCTGTGGTAAGACGTGAAGATTGTCGTTCACCGATGCTTCCCATCTTACTTGACAGAGCAAGAGCAAATCTGCAAGGAATTATGGGAGAAACTCCCCAAATCCAGCTGTGCAAAGCTGATACAGACATAGCCAAGAAGCCTCGAAGCTGTAATTGCTGCCAAAGGCACTTCTACGAAGTATTGACTAAGGGGTAGGGGGGATGAATACTTATATAAATTCGATATTTTTGTATGTCATTTTGCATTATTTTGTAAAAAATAATTCTGAAATTCGACTTTGACATTATGGAGTATTATGTGTAGATCAGTGACAAAAAAATATCAATTCAATCCATTTAAAATCCAGGTTGTAACACAACAAGATGTGCAAAAAGTCAAGGGGTGTGAATACTTTCCTTCACTCTGAACACTCAATGAGGAGTCAATGAACGGAAGTCAAAAATTGGGCTCAACGAAGACAGGGCTGGAAATCATACCTGCAGATAAACAGGCAGGTTCTGCACATTTCAAAATGTGATGATATAAGAAGCTGAGTCTCTGGGGGGGGGGGGGGGGGGCAGATGGTGGTGATTGTATGAGCTATACTTACACTAGGTAGATGATGGTTTGTGTTTATTTCAGTGAAGACAAAGATTACCATCTTCTTCTCAATATGGTGGTCAGGCCATCAACGATGGTTCAGCTATATACGTATAAACAAACAGACTGACGGAGTGAATACTTTGCTTTAAGCTTATTGCAGTATTCCACTTTCATGTGTTACAGTCTTACATGGTACGAGGGTATCTGATGTGATCTAAGCTTTTTAATGGAGGCCCACCATCTATGAAGACCCCTGGGAATGTTTTGGCGGTTAAAGAATAGAAAGAGTTTGAATAATTCAAAGCAGCCAAACTGTACACTCCTCCACCTGTGCAATGAATAAGAATTTGGTGGTGTTATCGATCAAACCCCTATTTTTACCTTCGCCACCGCAGGTGGCGGAGGTTGTGTTTTCAGCCCTGTCTGTCTGCATCGTTTAATTTTCGTCATACGTCGGTCTGTCTTGTTTGTTTGTTTGTCTGTGAGTGCCATAACTCACGAATGCTTTCAGATATCTTCGTCAAACTTTACCAAAGGATTCTGAAGGCCAAACGTGAGGACGTCAATGTTTATTGACTATGAAGGTGAAAGGTCAAAGGTCAAGGTTCTCTTTATTTGTCCGGTAAATATCTCGGCCATCCTTTGAGCGAGGAAGCTGAAATTTGGGCACAATAGTGACCACGTGCTTTGGCAAAAACAATTTTTTAATATTTGACTAAGGAATTAATTGATTGATTACTTCATTATTATCGATTTATTAAGTACTTATTTATTTTCTTTCTCAGCTGTGCAATATCGCAGACACCTTTTGAGCTAGAAAGGTGATACAACACACAACAGTGACCAAGTGATTTGGCTTTAAAGGGTATTTTTGATTTATTGATTAACCAATTAATCGATTACATATTTAATTATTTGATTAATTACTTAATTTTCTAAAAGTTACAAATTCGGATGAAACTGTGGTTTAGGTATGTTATTAGCCAATTGGTTAATACATTTATTATATAACGATTATTATTTATTTATTTTAATTACACAATTAATCAATCAATTATTGATTCTCTTGATTTTCTTCATACCTGTCAGGCTTCATACCTGCCTGATGCCTTCTTGTCTATCTGTCTGTTTGTGAACAGGATAGTTCAAAAAGTTGTCGACAGATTCGGCCGAAATTCAGTGGACAGGTTGAGTGTGTGACAAAGAGGAATTTGTTGTCCCCCGTCGCACCGCGGAGCGAAAGGGGGACTATTGTTTTCCCTTCCGTCCGTGTGTGCGTCCGTCCGTCCGTGCGTGTGTGCGTGCGTGCGTAAGCAAAGGACCAAATTCTAATTTGGTGTGTGGGTGCAACCCACGTCAAAATCCAAGATGGCCGCCGCCATGTATGTCTGACGCCATGTATGTCTGAACCTTGTGAGCGGAATATCTTGAAAAATAAACGAACTACTAACTTCTAATCTGGTGTGTGGGTGTATCTACTGTTACGGATTCGTCACTTCCGTTGTTGTGGTTTTCATCCACTGTAAACATTTTTGATTCCATGTACTATTATTGTTGTCGTTTAAGGGAGATAGAAATTACTATTTTCAAAAGGTAAAAAAGTTAATGTTTTAAATGAAACCGGAACCGGACGACGAAGAAGAGGAAGAGGGGAAGAGAAGGCGGAGCGAGTGAGTCTGACAAGAAGCCTAGCTGCTTTGAGGTCTGGAGTGAACGTTGGCGAACGAGAGTCACGAGTGAACTTTGGGTTTCCCAGGAAAGGGATTCCTGCGACAGAGTTGTTATCGCTGTGACAGATCAACCTGCGTGTCAGGTTTTGCGGTTGATTCCGACGAGAATCATCGTAGTGCCGTTACACCTCGAGAACAGGCCGTCGGCCATTTTGACTTTTGACGCTTTGCGCATAGCTCAAGGTTTTTCACTTCGCTTCAACCATTCTCACCGCATCCAGACGTTAATTTGGTGTGCGTGTGTAACGTGGCTTTTGAGTGGGAAATCTGCGGTTCGCCGATTGAGAGCCATCAAACATCCATACCTAAAGGTGTGATTTCCCAGACGCCTTGAGGGCACCTTTGCACAGCTTTGGCAGCGGGACTGTGACTGTCAACCCAACGGGATTCTGGTCTCGATACGACATCGTACGGACAATCACTGGAGTGGATCGACTTTGGCTTGAAGCCGGAAACAACTTTGGATTGAAGCCGGAATAGAGACATTGGGAATGTTCTTCTTTTCGCTCACTTGGAGCACAGTGAGTTATATATTACGAAACTGATGGTACCATCATAGGAATGATATATATTGATTGTACTTTTGATTAATATTGTTACTGTACCGTTATTCTTGTGTGACCTTAATACAATACTTGTTTGTTGGTAACAATTGTTGTGGTTTCACCATTGATCCTTGGCATACAGAATAACACATCTTTCTGCCGTGACTCCTCTCGGGGCTCGGAGGTACACCGTGACCGGGGTTTGGGGAGGAACACGTAACACTACGCATAAGGAAGAAAGCTATTGAAAATTGGGTCGCCACGTCAAAATCCAAGATGGCCGCCGCCATGCATGTCTGAAGCTTGTGAGCGGAATATCGTGAAAAATAAGCGAAGTACCAACTTCTAATCTGGTGTGTGGGTGTATCTAGGCATACGGAAGAATGCTATTGAAAATTGGGTCGCCACGTCAAAATCCAAGATGGCCACCACCATATATATGTCTGAACCTTGTGAGAGAAATATCTTGAAAAATAAACGAAGTACCAACTTCTAATCTGGTGTGTGGGTGTATCTACGCATAGGGGAGAACGCTCTTGAAAATTGGGTCGCCACGTCAAAATCCAAGATGGCCGCCTTGCCTCTTCCACTTTGTCAACTCACATCACTTCACCGACGGGGCACCTAGGCGTAATTTGATTTTGGTTTCAGGTCTGAATCCAGATCCAGTTTATCAATGGGATACAAAACCCAAACTGTTCAGCCTGGTAGAGGTATGTGCTCTACCGATTACTGTTCTAGTTAAAGCGTATGATGACATTCAATGTGAGCACAAACAGAGGATGGCAGCCCATCTCTCTTATACCTTCTTCATGAAATAATACCTCATGCTGACACTGCACTAAATAGCATTTACATTCGGGAAATAGTAAAGGAAACACAATGAAAAAGAAACGAAATTCCACCAGTAACCAAAAAAGTATATCTCGAGTGGAACTGAATTATGATTGATAAATAATGTTATTTTGCCAGTTATTGGTTGACTCTTATTAAAGCGCCCTCTGTAGGCAGTGATCGGTACTGAAGATTATGGAAAGTGTAAAAGGGAGATATAGTTATCATATGGTGCGTAGAGGAGGAGTGAAGGCTGTGATCCACAGGGTGTTATCAGAGACCACCATGTTGAGATAAAGGTTGTAAGTGGTTCTACCAAATAAATAAATAAATAAATGAAGAAACAGCCATTGCTTATCCTCAGGTGCCTCTCGTTGTGTTCTATCTTCATGGATGCATTGCATGTGAGCTCCTTCACTCCGATGTTGTCTGTGTGATCACTCACCTGTAAGCTGTCTAGCCTAGGTTTGAATCCCAACCCAGCTATAAACTGTCATCCCGGTGTTTCACAGGTAGGGTTATTGATTTATCAATTGGTGTGCAGTCCCTCGGATGGACGTTAATCTGGGCGTCCCGTCTTCCGATATTAAATGGTGGACTTTAAAGAGCCTATGGTGTCTTTCATGAAGAGTTGGCGACTTATCGCCGGCACCCTGAAGAAATTCCAAAATCCGTGCTTTAACTATAGTCCAATGTAAGGCCTGGCCAGTCGGTTCGTGAAAAGACTTTGGCCAAGCTTTCTCCAGGCAACCCCAAATGAGAGCTGACTAGTTATTCCCTCCAATTACATTTTAGAGATGTGATTGTGTCTTCGTATTTTGTGTTAACTGCTATTGGTACATGCTTGTGATCCTTGGTGTTGCCCGTTTCTGTCTACGCTGTCACTTGTCACTCGCGAACATGTGATGAAACCGGTCCTGCAACTGAGGGGGGCATGGAGCATTGGGATTTTCATGTATGTGCTACTTGAGAATGTCTTCGCCTGTATAGGAAACCATGTAGGGTTTAAAACAGCAAAGGCTTTACTTTGTGTAGCTTTTCTTGGATGCTTTATGCAGTTTTATTTGTGCACTCTACCCACGAAAGACGAAGCATGATACCTATACAGATCTACCTAGATCTAGATATTCCCCCCTACCCCAAATTCATAACAATACTCATTATTTCTATAATAATCATCATTATGTCAATTTTTAGATTGAATGAACATCATTACATTCTCAGCAATATTAGGATCTACAAAAAAAAACATGATAGTAGGTGAAAGGTCTTTGAAGAACGACTTCACCCAAGGCAATTTGGATGGCATGGACAGCTTTTTAGCATTCATAAATAAGAATGCTTTTCTGCTAATGGGTTATCCAGTATCATCACCAAGATGGCAAGCATACACTCAGCTTGATCGCTTAAGCTTTGATAAGTATTGATGCTTTTGTTTGGCAATGCAAAGTTTACGTATTTGCCCATTTGGAGAGGAGGATCTTATGTATTGATCAGCACTGCCTTTTCGTGCATTTTAGTTCCTATCCTAGCTAGGGGTACTGAGGGTCAACCACTGTGTGAATTGACATCGCATGAAAACCAAACAAGAAATTTTACTATAATATCCTCCTAGAATTCAGGGGGGGGAGGGGAAAAAGGGGGGAAGGGGGATGGGGGTGAAGGCGGGGGACGGGGGGGGAAGAGGGGCGGGGGAGGGGGAGGGGGAGGGGGAGGGTGGAGTGCAGGGGAAGGGGGGAGGCGGGAGGGGAGGAGGGGAGGTGGGAGGGCAGGGGAAGGGGGGAGGCGGGAGGGGAGGAGGGGAGGTGGGAGGGCAGGGGAAGGGGGGAGGGGGAGAGCAGGGGAAGGTGGGAGGGGATAGGGTATGGAAAGGGGAGAATGGGGGGAAGGGGAGGGAGGCAGGAGAGGAAGGGGGTTCATCACCTTTTCGTTGAATATATGCTGGTGAATGTGGCGTTCATCACGTTTCTGAATTAAATGTGATCTTAAGTCCTTGCAGTGTCCATATGTTTTATACCTCTACCACCTCCCCCCAAGCCCTCCCCTCCCAAATTTCTCTCAATGTCCCTGCTCTCAAATGTTGTGTTTGTGTCCTTCCCCCTCTCTCTCCAGCTTGTCTACCGCTCCCCTTATTTTGTGTTTTGTGTGTCGGTTTGACTTTTTGTGTGATTAATGTTAGGTCTTTCACGAGCCTCGATCTTGTATACAAAAAAAAGAAAAGAAAAATCTCTCCATCTCCATCTCGGTCTCCCCTTGTTGGCCGCTTTCTTCCACTCTTTCTGGATGGCAGGCAAGGCACGTCTGCGATGGGACAATTGCATTTTTCCTTTGGGTGATGTATATGTTCGTCGCGTCGAATATAAAACGCAGCGGAGGTTGCACTACGTCTTCGTCCAATCTGGTTCATAAATAGTCCAAACATGTAGAACCCTTTTCCCCCAAAGGATTTCGCTTCGCATGAGTCCCCCATATACAGGCGGCTTGTTCAGTGTTCAGAGAGGTGCTTCTTCCAGAGCGCTCTCTCATGCGCTTCTTCCCGAGCGCTCTCTCATGCGCTTCTTCCCGAGCGCTCTCTCATGCGCTTCTTCCCGAGCGCTCTCTCATGCGCTTCTTCCCGGGCGCTCTCTCATGCGCTTCTTCCAGAGCGCTCTCTCATGCGCTTCTTCCCGAGCGCTCTCTCATGCGCTTCTTCCCGAGCGCTCTCTCATGCGCTTCTTCCCGGGCGCTCTCTCATGCGCTTCTTCCAGAGCGCTCTCTCATGTGCTTCTTCCAGAGCGCTCTCTCATGCGCTTCTTCCCGAGCGCTCTCTCATGCGCTTCTTCCCGAGCGCTCTCTCATGCGCTTCTTCCCGGGCGCTCTCTCATGCGCTTCTTCCCGGGCGCTCTCTCATGCGCTTCTTCCAGAGCGCTCTCTCATGCGCTTCTTCCAGAGCGCTCTCTCATGCGCTTCTTCCCGGGCGCTCTCTCATGCGCTTCTTCCCGGGCGCTCTCTCATGCGCTTCTTCCCGAGCGCTCTCTCATGCGCTTCTTCCCGGGCGCTCTCTCATGCGCTTCTTCCCGGGCGCTCTCTCATGCGCTTCTTCCCGAGCGCTCTCTCATGTGCTTCTTCCCGGGCGCTCTATCATGCGCTTCTTCCCGAGCGCTCTGATGTGCTGCCACGATAATTGGGAAGATGTAGTCGACATCTCACCCATTCGTCAGCACTGGGTCGCGCCGGATGCAGGAAGGATGCGATTGGAAACGGTCCTGGAAGATACCCGAGGAGATCGACATTCCAATTATCGATCAATCCGAAGCCGATCCGCCCCGGGTGCCGGTGATGTACACCACGCCCTTGGAGCAGCAGGAGTCGGGATCGGGAGAAGAGAGTCGGTTTGGGAGCAGGCGGGAGCCCGGCGCTCGGAGGGACCGAGGAAATTGGAGTGAGGGAGTGCGGACGTCGCAGGAAGCTTGGAGACAAAACGAACTCGGATTGGAGGGAGACCGCGGGGGCTCGGACTTGTGGACGACGATGGCGAGCAGCTCGAACGGGAGACGACCAGTGAACACCCTGCGGAGGCGTCGCGGAAGCTCACAGGTTGGTGACCCCTCAGCGTCCGGACGACATGGTGGTGTCACCGTCGTCGGTACATCGACCGGTCGCGTCGGGAAGCAAACTCGTCCATGAAAGTTTGTAATTCACAAACTTGCTCAACAAAGCGTCACCGAGTCGTGACGAGGGATGATGTTTCCGTGGAACGCGCGTTTCCTGTGATATTCCCATTCATTGTGTGTTGATTCATGGATGTGCGAGGGGAAAGCACATGGTATTTAACATCGGAATGTGCAGAGTGCGGTACGTGTTGTGTATATAGAACGGTACACGGGATTATTATAAATATCGATACCATGAATATCGCAGGAACAGATATCATGGAGATATTGGTGATGATGATGGAAATGGAGAAATTGGATGAAGTCTTGGACATTGGAAAATATGATCATTGGAATGGATGTTGTGCATGAAGATGAGAGTGGAGGACAAGGTGCATGGGAGATAACGGGAAAGGATGATCAGTCACGTGATCGAATGCCATATAAGATGTGGAGATAGGAAGACAGGAATTGGCCGGATTTCGGGATGGAGGTGTTGTCTGTGCTTGGAAAAATTCGTACATCGATCCTTCAGACCAGGGCGCGGCTGCTCATCGGAACCCTGCACGCCATTTTGAACCCCCACCCCTGGCACTCCCACCGTCCCTTTCAGCGTGATAAAGTATTCTGCTTCCATTGATCCTCTCCCGGGAGAATGGTGAACGGACGGAGGAGCGTTGTTTACAGTAAGGATCGAGCTTATGGTCTTCGCGGCCGAGTGATCCCGGGTTTGAAACCCACAAACCATTGCCACGGGTTCCCGCTGCGCTATATTTAGGCCGATGGACATACCTGCTCGAAATTTCTGCACCAACCTCCCGCGTCCCGCTATTTCGGTGTTTAAAATTGTCCACCAGGTATGTCGACTGTTGGGCTGTCGGGATGGTCTACATTCCAGACCAGAGGGATCTTTGAGCCGAATCCTGATGCAGCTATAAACTGCCGTCCTGGTGTCTCATCGATTTGGATGTACCGTCCCTCGAATGAACGTCGACCTCGGGGGCTGTTCCTTCCGCCGACGTTAATTGGTGGACGTTAAAGATCCCACGCGTCAACCTTGGGGGACAAAGAATAGGCGAGTTATACAACAACAATACATTTACGAATTCCTGCACTTCCAGATCTGGCCAGCCTGTTCGTGAAAGACTTGGGCCGAAAACGTGCTCCCTCCGACCCCAGTAGTAGTGGGAGTAGTTGTAGTGGTAGTAGTAGTAGTAGTGGTGGTGATAGTAGTAGTAGTAGTGGTAGTAGTAGTAGTAATGGTAGTAGTAGTAATGGTAGTATGAGTGGTAGTGGTAGTAGGAGTAGTGGTGGTAGTGGTCGTGGTAGTAGTGGTAGTAGGAGTAGTGGTGGTAGTAGTAGTAGTGGTGGTAGTCGTAGTAGTGGTAGTAGTGGTAGTATTTGTAGTGGTAGTAGTAGTAGTGGTAGTAGTAGTAGTAGTGGGAAGTATTTGTAGTGGTAGTAGTAGTAGTGGTACTTGGAGTAATACTGGTAGTAGGAGTAGTAGTGGTCGTAGGAGTAGTAGTAGTAGTGGTAATAGGAGTAGTAGTAGATGAGTAGTAGTAGTAGTAGTAGTAGGAGTAATAGTGGTAGTAGGAGTAGTAGTGGCAGTAGTGGTAGTAGGAGTAGTAGTGGCAGTAGTGGTAGTAGGAGTAGTAGTGGTAGTAGGAGTAGTAGTGGTAGTAGGAGTAGTAGTGGTAGTAGTAGTATGAGTAGTAGTAGTAGTAGTAGTAGGAGTAATAGTGGTATTAGGAGTAGTAGTGGCAGTAGTGGTAGTAGGAGTAAAAGTAGGAGTAATAGTGGTAGTAGGAGCAGTAGTGGTAGTAGTAGTAAAAGTAGGAGTGGTAGTGGTAGTGGTACTGGTAGTAGTAGTAGTAGTGGTGGTAGTAGTTGTAGTGGTAGTAGTTGTAGTGGTAGTACTTGTAGTGGTAGTCGTAGTAGTGGTAGTCGTAGTAGTGGTAGTATTTGTAGTAGTAGTAGTGGTAGTAGTAATGGTAGTAGTAGTAATGGTAGTGGGAGTAGTGGTAGTGGTAGTAGTAGTAGTGGTGGTAGTGGTAGTGTAGTAGTAGTAGTAGTAGTAGTGGTAGTGGTAGTAGTGGTAGTCGTAGTAGTGGTAGTATTTGTAGTGGTAGTATTTGTAGTGGCAGTAGTAGTAGTGGTAGTAGTTGTAGTGGTAGTAGTAGTAGTGGTTGTATTTGTAGCGGTAGTAGTAGTAGTAGTGGTATTTGGAGTAATAGTGGTAGTAGGAGTAGTAGTGGTAGTAGGCGTAGTAGTGGTAGTAGGAGTAGTAGTGGTAGTAGGAGTAGTAGTAGTGGTATTTGGAGTAATAGTGGTAGTAGGAGTAGTAGTGGTATTTGGAGTAATAGTGGTAGTAGGAGTAGTAGTGGTAGTAGGCGTAGTAGTGGTAGTAGGAGTAGTAGTGGTATTTGGAGTAATAGTGGTAGTAGGAGTAGTAGTGGTAGTAGGCGTAGTAGTGGTAGTAGGAGTAGTAGTGGTATTTGGAGTAATAGTGGTAGTAGGAGTAGTAGTGGTAGTAGGCGTAGTAGTGGTAGTAGGAGTAGTAGTGGTAGTAGGAGTAGTAGTGGTAGTAGGAGTAGTAGTAGTGGTATTTGGAGTAATAGTGGTAGTAGGAGTAGTAGTGGTAGTAGGAGTAGTAGTAGGAGTAGTAGTGGTAGTAGGAGTAGTAGTGGTAGTAGGAGTAGTAGTGGTATTTGGAGTAATAGTGGTAGTAGGAGTAATAGTGGTAGTAGGAGTAGTAGTGGTAGTAGGAGTAGTAGTTGTAGTAGTCGTGGTAGTAGGAGTAGTAGTGGTAGTGGTCGTAGGAGTAGTAGTAGTGGTATTTGGAGTAATAGTGGTCGTAGGAGTAGTAGTGGTAGTAGGAGTAGTAGTGGTAGTAGGAGTAGTAGTGGTAGTAGGAGTAGTAGTGGTAGTAGGAGTAATAGTGGTAGTAGGAGTAGTAGTGGTAGTAGGAGTAGTAGTGGTAGTAGTCGTGGTAGTAGGAGTAGTAGTGGTAGTGGTAGTAGGAGTAGTAGTAGTGGTATTTGGAGTAATAGTGGTAGTAGGGGTAGTAGTGGTAGTAGGAGTAGTAGTGGTAGTAGGAGTAGTAGTGGTAGTAGGAGTAGTAGTGGTAGTGGTAGTAGGAGTAGTAGTAGTAGGAGTAGTTGTGGTAGTAGGAGTAGTATGGGTAGTAGGAGTAAAAGTAGGAGTGGTAGTGGTAGTGGTAGTGGTACTGGTGGTAGTAGTTCGTGTCTCTGCGCACAGTCAGCGGTAAACTGAACTAGCACTTGGCAGATCAAACATATTCAAGGGTTGATCAGAAAGTGCGTAGACGAACGTGGAAATGGGAAAGTGAGATGAAGGTAGTTGTCCAGGTGAAGGATCGCATGAAATGAGTCGAATGAATAAAAGATGTCCCTCGTTGGGATTCCTGCACATCGGACCACGTGACCGCTGATCTCCCTCCTTGGCATAAATGAACGTCCTTTTCGTCCATTGACCCAAATCTGGCTGCCAATGGGTCTGACGAGCTGTGTGTAACATATAATAGACCAAAAACAACAAAACCAACAACCAACAACTTTGAGCATGTAAATGGAACTGAAAACTAGTCTTGGTGAAGGTCGGTATCTATCTGCTTCGGCGGACAGGTTACCCAGGTATAATAATGCAGCACGGAATGATGGAATCGAAACAGCTGGTCCTTGCAATTCCCACGGCGGTTATAAACTCACTTCGTCCGATCGACGTTCTGTGGATTCCATGCATCGTTTGGAGCGACCATTGTGGTGTCGGACTCCAAGATGATCATTTGCAGGCACCCGGATTCCGCACCTTGAACTGTTTTCTTGATTCCACCAACTTTTATTTGCAACTATTTTTGCTGCACCTGCTTTTGTTTCTGTTACTGCTGCTGATGCTGCTGCTGCTGATGTTGGTGCTGCTGCTGTTGTTCCTGCTGCTGCTGTTGTTCCTGCTGCTGCTGTTGTTATACTGTTGTTGTTGCTACTGCTGATACTGGTGCTGTTGGTGTTACTGCTACTGCTGCTGCTTCTGCTGTTACTGTTGTTGCTGTTGCTACTACTGATGTCGCTGCTGCTGTTGTTGTTCCTGCTGATGCTGCTGTTGTTACTGGTGTTGTTGCTACTGCTGTTGCTCTTGTTGCTGTTGTGGCTGTTGTTGCTACAACTGTTGTTGCTGTTGGTGTTAGTGCTACTGCTGCTGCTTTTGTTGCTATTGCTGTTACTGTTGTTGCTGCTGTTGCTGTTGTTTCTACTGCTGTTACTGTTGCTACTATTGCTGTTGCTGCTGCTGTTGTTGCTACTGCTGTTACTGTTGTTTCTGTTGCTACTATTTCTGTTGTTGCTGCTACTATTGTTGCTGTTGCTGCTCCTGTTGTTGCTACTATTGTGGCTGTTGCTGTTGCTGCTATTATTGTTGCTGTTACTGCTCCTGTTGCTACTATTGTTGCTTTTGCTGCTCCTGTTGTTGCTACGATTGTGGCTGTTGCTGTTGCTGCTACTATTGTTGCTGTTTCTGCTCCTGTTGTTGCTACTATTGTGGCTGTTGCTGTTGCTGCTACTATTGTTGCTACTATTGATGTTGTTGCTGCTCCTGTTGATGCTACTATTGTGGCTGTTGCTGTTGCTGCTCCTGTTGTTGCTGTTGCTGCTCCTGTTGTTGCTATTGCTGCTCCTGTTGTTGCTATTATTGTGGCTGTTGCTGTTGCTGCTCCTGTTGTTGCTACTATTGTGGCTGTTGCTGTTACTGCTACTATTATTGCTGTTTCTGCTCCTGTTGTTGCTACTATTGTTGCTGTTGCTGCTCCTGTTGTTGCTACTATTGTGGCTGTTGCGGTTGCTGCTACTATTGTTGCTGTTGCTGCTCCTGTTGTTGCTACTATTGTTGCTGTTGCTGCTCCTGTTGTTGCTACTATTGTTGCTGTTGCTGCTCCTGTTGTTGCTACTATTGTGGCTGTTGCTGTTGCTGCTATTATTGTTGCTGTTGCTGTTGCTGCTCCTGTTGCTGCTCCTGTTGTTGCTACTATTGTTGCTGTTGCTGCTCCTGTTGTTGCTACTATTGTGGCTGTTGCTGCTACTATTGTTGCTGTTGCTACTATTGTGGCTGTTGCTGCTACTATTGTTGCTGTTGCTGATCCTGTTGTTGCTACTATTGTGGCTGTTGCTGCTACTATTGTTGCTGTTGCTACTATTGTGGCTGTTGCTGCTACTATTGTTGCTGTTGCTGCTCCTGTTGTTGCTACTATTGTGGCTGTTGCTGTTACCATTGTTGCTGTTGCTGCTCCTGTTGTTGCTACTATTTTGGCTGTTGCTGTTACCATTGTTGCTGTTGCTGTTGCTGCTATTACTGCTGTTGTTGTAATGGTTCGCCCAAAACTCGCACCTTAGTATCGGACAGGTTCATTATTTTCTAGGACCGAACCATTCTCTCCGGCCTACGCTATGAGTCCTCACCGCCCACCTTGGCGGCCACTTATTTGCGTAATGCAGAAACATTTCACCTCTGGGTCCAAGAACCCCAACTCAAAAAGGCGAATGCATTTCTCGCCCAGAGGTGTAGTCATGGCCGACATGACGATGTCGAGGACCTTAGTGTTGAGCGTTCTCGTCCGGGTTCGATTCCCGACCCGACGTTTAATTTAACCGTTGGATTGGTGCTTGCTTTTCGGACAAGGCGTTGGTTGCATCACGATGATGTGAGATCCGTTGGACGTTAAGCCGGGTGTCCTGTCTGCTAGCATTAGCCGGAGTAGGCTTAACGTCCATCCGAGGGACCATGCATACATCGTGACGCAACGCCCTACCTGCGAGGTACCATTCCAGGTCTACAATCGCGTCAGGAATCGAACTGACACCAGACGGCTCAGAGGTGATTGTGCAATATCTGAACGATCCAGCCAAACCGGCTCGTTCTCCTTTTTGCGAACGTCAACTGAGAAACCGCTTCAGAGCGCTATTACTACATCCGTCCAGATAGCCTCGAACATTGACTTCCGTTTTACGCCCCGCCCCCTTTACTCTGTTTTACGCTCCACCCACTTTACCCGTTTTACACCCCGCCCCCTTTCCTCTGTTTTACGCTCAACCCCCGTTACCCGTTTTACGCTCCGCCCCCTTTACTCGTTTTACGCCCCGCCCCCTTTACTCGTTTTACGCCCCGCCCCCTTTACTCTGTTTCTGCTTTTCCCCCTTTACCCGCTTTACGCCCCGCCCCCTTTACCCTGTTTTTCGCTCCACCCACTTTACCCGTTTTACGCTCCGCCCCCTTTACCCGTTTTACGCCCCGCCCCCTTTACTCTGTTTATGCTTTGCCCTCTTTACCCGTTTTACGCCCCGCCCCCTTTACTCTGTTTTTCGCTCCACCCACTTTACCCGTTTTACGCCCCGCCCCTTTACTCTGTTTTTCGCTCCACCCACTTTACCCGTTTTCATCTCCACCCCCTTTACCCGTTTTACGCCTCGCCCCCTTTACTCGATTTACGCCCCGCCCCCTTTACTCTGTTTATGCTTTGCCCCCTTTACCCGTTTTACACTCCCCCCACTTTACCCGTTTTACGCTCCGCCCCCTTTACCCGTTTTATGCTCCACTCGTTTACCTCAAGCCCGTTTCGACGTCGCATTGTCGCTGTTGCGACCGTAGGATGTCGTATGCAGAGGTCAGTGGGCATTTGTCACGTCACCGTTGTGTCTGTAAGGCAACGACGGTGAGGAGGATGCATTGTGGGAAAACATTTCTAATTGTTGTTTATTATGAATTTAGGGTTAAATGGCTCTGACGAAGTGGTGTCCATTGATCGCATCCCTGTAGATGAGGAATCAGAACGAGGGATTGTGTGAGCTGGGCGCCGCCGTGTCCCGCCCTGGTTTAATTCCCCATTTAATCATGGAGTTGTTAAACCAAACCTGTCGGGGTTCGGGTACCAGGATCTCATGTTTGCTTCATTTGGGCTTTTATTACGTGGATTGGTCATGGCAATGGTCGTGCGGAGGATCTACTGGTCCGAGAGCTAGGTGGATTTTATTTGACATGGAAACTACAAAAGCTTTGTCATGCTGGTGTGGTACAGGTAGCTTACCTGACCCCAGAAAGCCAATTCTTAAGTGCAGCTAGCGGTGGGTGGGGTAGGGGGCGCCACTCAAAGTACCCCCCAGATTGGTTTTATTTGACATAGAGACTACAAGACCAACTCATATGCCAAGTGGTAGGGTGATCTCCACCGACTACAAATCTGCAACTTAAGAATAAAATTTCTGGTGGGAAGGTCACTTAAGAACAACATTAATTAGTGCTAATTAGGCCTTTATTTGACATATAAGCTACAAAACTGAAATCACATACAACATGTAGAGAATGGTCCCCTCATCAATAAACCACAACTTAAGAACAGAATATGTGGTGGTAAGGTTACTTAAGAAGAGGTCAAAGGTCACGGAATAGGGGTTTTCTGCACTTAATTACATGAGAAACTTGTAAACTGTGAAGACAATGTAAAAGCTGTAACATTTATTATAACAATTTCTGCTAAATTAGTACAGGTAAAATTTCTTCTAAATTACTACAAGTAATTTCTTAGAATTGCCTGTACAAACTATACTTCAACAATTTCCGAGAAATTATATTTGAGGAATTCCCTGTCCAGCAATTTCCTGTAAATTATAAACTCCAAGGATTCCTCATCTAACATACTCGAAAATAATTCACCAAATTCCGAGAAATAATATTTGAAGGACCCCACCCACCGCTAGCTGCACTTAAGAATTGACTTTCTGGGGTCAGGTAAGCTGCTGTACTACACAAGCATGACTAAGCGTTTGTAGTTTCCATGCCAAATAAAATCCACCCAGATCTTGGACTATTAGACCTGTCAGACATGTCAACGATTAACGACATACCTAATCTAATTTACATTATAATGCCCTTAAAGAGAGGTTTTGCGTTTCTGATTTCCACACAATCTGATAATAGGAGCATTATAATCGACACATGCAAAAACCTTCAGAGATCCATGTTTCATTTTCTCCATAAGAAATAACATGCCCCCAACTTTTGTTGATTTTCGAACCCACTAACATATGTCATTTTTTTATTTCAGGTGAGGCCTATGCTTGATTATGGAGCATGCTAGCAGGGTAGCTCCTGACCCTGGCAGGAAGTGTATCCTCCATGTGGGAAAAGCAGATGAGACCACTGGCAACATCGCACCCATCACTGAAGACCATTGGTCATCCATCATCAATGTAGCAGCAAGGAGGAGACAAAAACGAAATTTTGTCACATCCAAGTACTATACGATAATTCAGTCGCTGCCAGATGAATCCGACAGTAGCCATGGCTATCACGTGAACTGTTACAAAAACTTTACTGCCGTGCCACGTGATGATACAACAGAAAAAACCCAGACACATGCATCAAGTGAGAAGACCCTGCGTTCATCATGTGATTTTGCCCCGTCAACGTCTACCTCGGGTATTTTCCCACGCATTTGCCTGTTTTGCAAGAAAGCTAGGAAGAAGAAGGGTGGTAGAGAAGAACATCTTGGTGAATGTGAAACTCTCGAAGCTGAGATAAAAATAAAAACTGCTGCAGCTGATAAAAAGGACAACAGCCTTCTTGGACTGATCTCTGGTGTAGACTTTCGATGTAAAGAGGTTCGGTACCATCACAGTTGCAGAAGTACTTACCTTTCCAATGCACAGTCTCTCCATAGGCCTACTGCTATTGCAGGTAGCATTTCTTTGTTAGGTTTATATGCTTACATCGAGAAATCAGTTATCAGGCAAACTTCAGGAATCAGCTATCAGGTTCAGGTAGAGGTGCCGTGGCACGGCAATCAGGCAAAAGGCCTGAACTTCTTACATCCATCTTCACTCGGTACCAAGAGCTTTGTGAAGACGCCGGTGAGACTCCAATTTCTACAGCCAGAAATTTGGCAACAAACTTACAGAATAAATTTGGTGACATAATTAGGGTAGAGTGTAAAGATAGGGCTAGAAAGGCAGGGGCCATTCTTTATCCCACAGGTTTAGGTGAGCACCTTATCCATACAGCCTATGATTGTGCAGCATCGCCTGAAGCTGTCATTCATAAGGCTGCCTTACTCTTGCGTAAAGCAATCAAACATGCACAAATCACACCTCTACCTGAACCTCCCACTCTGCAAAACCTGTATGAGGGTGAAATTACTGTCCCAGATATGTTGATAGATTTCTTTCAGGTCTTGTACGGGGGCCCCAATCAAAACTTGTACACTCCAAAACTCAAACGTCGTGCCTTGTCCTCAAGCCAGGATGCCTTATTCGTTACTCAAAGGGGGAAAGTAAAACCAGCCAAACAGATAATTCTCGGAATGGCAATCAAGTCTATGACTGGTAGCAGGAAGCTGATTGAAATGTTGAACAGATTTGGCCATGTTGTCAATTACCACACCATTGAGACACTGGAGACATCCTTAGGAGATGCCATTCAGAGTACGGAGCAGACTTGTCCGGAGGGAACCCTTCTTGATCAGGTGTTTGGTTTGGCGTTCGACAATTTTGATGAACTGTCTGAGACATTGTCAGGAGCCGACACTCTTCACGATACAATGGGTATCTTGTATCAAAATAAAGATGTGGTAGGGACAAGCAGACCCGTTAATCAAGTTGCGCCAACAACATCACAGCCAGAAAAAGTATCAAGAAAGAGAAAACTGCATGTTCGGGAACAGCCCCTTGAGCCATACCGTAAAAAACCCCGAATGGGCACATTTGATTATGAAACCACCGATGTTGACAACCGGCCTGCTAATCGGAAGCCAGCTCTAGACAAGGACCTTGCATGGATGATATGTCATGCCTTGCAGATGGCTAACATTCCCATGTGGGTAGGATTCAATGCTTTGATATGCCCAGACACAACTCCAGAACAAAATGTCTTGTATATGAAAAACTTGAACAAGCCGATAACGTCGCTTGATGTTATACAGGATACCCTAATCACCACACAGAATTGTGCGCAAGAGTGCGGTCAGCAGTATGGTGTTGTAACCTATGACCTCAATGCTGCCAAACCTGCCATGCAGATTCAGGTTACCGAGTCGCCCAGGTTCGACAAGGTCTTCATCATGCTTGGTCCATTCCACATAGAAATGGCTTTCTTTAAAGCCCTAGGGAAACTGATCGATGCATCTGGTGGCCCAGAAATGCTGCGAGACACAGATGTCCTAGCTGCTGGATCCCTGAATGATTTTCTGAGTGGCAAGCACTTCAACAGATGCAAACGGTTGCACCCGATACTGGCCTTGGCATTTGAACTGATACACTTCCAAGCATTCCTTGAGACATTTGAAGGCAATGATGAAGTTGAAGATTTACTTTCAAGGTTACAAACAAAACAGGATGAAGAGACATGGACACAAATAGAATCATCTTCTGTGTTCACAAGATGTGTCACGTCATACAAGGAGTATGCTGTCCAAACCCGATCAGGGACACATGGACCAACTGCCCAATTCTGGATGATTTACATCGACTTTATCCACGACTTCCACCTTCTGGAGCGAGCAATTCGAACAAACGACGTGGACCTGTTCACTCATGCACTAACACCAATCATACACTTGTTCTTCGCCACAAACCATGTCAATTACTCACGGTGGCTCACGAAGTTTCAGTTGGACTTGGTAAACATGGACAGTACTCACCCAGGACTTCGTTCTATCTTGGAAAACGGTGTCTTTACGGTTAAAAGGACTGACAAGGCATTCAGTAGATGCCCAGTCGATCTTGCACTGGAACAGACAGTAAATGCCGATTCTGCATCCAGACGGATTGGTATATCATCCATGACAAACAACTTCAGTGCACGTCTTCGCTGGATGTTAACCAAGTCCACCAGAAGCAGCAATTATATCAAGGGCATTAGCAATGACCGGACTATCTCAAACGGAAGACATCACAGCTGAACTCCGCCCAGCCCGCATCAGAAGGGACACAAGCGATTTGCATAAGGTTGTAAACCAGATAAAAGACTCATGCAATCCATTTATGTACACTGAAATATCGGATAGGCTGTACAACATCAGCACTGGTAAGGCAGCGACAGATTCCATCAAGACATGTTTGCTGGCCATCCGGGAGAAAGGACAAGCCAGATACAACGAATTTGTTGATGCCTGCATTGAAGATCCAAATCGGTTTGAACGGCCAATCAAAAGGGAGAAGCTCAGAACCTTCACGGAAAATGGCACAGTAAATAAGCGTAACAGAGACAAACGTGTTGCATCACTTGTGTGCACTCGTGACCTTATGGGACGCCTGGTTGTCATTGCTTGTCAGAGAAAACTTGATTTGAAACATATCTTTTCATATCCACTGACACCGGTTCCACTGTCCATGTGCAGCACAGACGGTTGTATGGTCAAGACGGAAAAGAGTGGCCTTCTGGAGCTGTTAGAGAGCAAAGTTCCCTCTGTCACACCAAGCTCAGTTGATGCCTATGTGGTTGATGGTATGTTCCTGCTACATGTTCTTCCACCCCACATTCCAGGAACGTATGGAGCCTTGGCAGCCGGCATTTTAAGACAAGTCACCGCTCTCTCCCGTGGAAGAGTGCATCTCATCTTTGACGCATATCCAGTCCTATCAATAAAAGACTGTGAAAGAGCAAGAAGAGGTCTGGATGACACAGACAAGAAAGAATACGCCATATCTGGACCTGAACAGCACCGCCCGAGAAATATCTTGGATTGTCTAAAGTCAAGATCATTCAAAGAGCAGCTACCAAAATTCCTGGCAATGGAATGGGAGGCCCAGCAATATGCAGACATAATTCAAGGACGACTTGTGTATCTCTCGTATCTTGGAGCATGCTACCTTTTCTACTTGAAAGATGGGAAAGTCATGAAGGAAGAAGTCGAGACCTTGAAAACCAATCATGAAGAAGCTGACACCTTGATCTGCACTCATGTTAGTCACATTGACAAGGAAAATGCGAAGAACATAGCAGTCAGGGCATCAGATACAGATGTCGCCGTCATTCTGCTGTATCACTGCAGGCAGTTCAAAGCACATATTTGGATGGATGTTGGGACATCGGGAAGGAATGACAGGCGATTCATAGACATCACTGCAATTAGCAAAGTCTTGGAAACCCCACTCTGTCAAGCACTAGCTGGCTTCCATGCATTTACGGGATCAGATTACACATCTGCCTTCTTCAAAAAAGGAAAGAAACGTCCCTTCAAAATTCTTGAGGGTTATAAGGATGCTCAAGACGCATTTGCAGAGATGGCAACGGACAACTTGGGATTGGATTCAGTGGAAGTAATCATGTCTTTCACTGCAAGAATGTATGGAGCCAAGCCAATTCAAGCACTTTCACTCAATGCACACCGCTATAAAGTGTTTCAGAAGACAGATGCACCAAAGGCCACAGCGAAGAATCCTCTTGAGAACCTTTGGGGCATCGATGCAACCATGATACCACCGTGTGAAGCCGAGGTCTCCCAGCAAATCAAGCGTGCATCATTTGTTGCCAAAATGTGGGCGGATGCCAACAAAAAGATGATATGTCAACAGCCAACTGCAGAAAATGGCTGGGAGGTTCAAGGGCAAGCCTACGACGTCATATGGTTTGATGGACCACAGATACCTGGATCTCTTGTTCCTGATGAAGGAGAAACTGAAACTGATGCCGAGGATAATGACAACTTGGAACCCTGCTCTTCTGATGAGGACATTTTGCAATCCGATGAAGATGACGAACAGTAACTCTTAATTTCAAATCTCAGATACAATGTATGTTACACTTACAGGAGGACAAGGCACTGCAAACAGTTTCCAATACGTTTTCTAACATTCTAAACACTAGGAATTCGTCGAAGGATGCATTCAGTGTTTGGTTCTTGTGCAGCAGTGTTTTGTGCTCGAGTTTTAGGCCTCCTTAATTATCCAGGTGTTATCGATGTACAGTGTACAGTAGTTGCCATTTAACTTTCCAATCAGATTGAGAGGGTTAAATGCCCTGTTCTTAAGTGACCTCCGCACCACAATTTTTTTTCTTAACTTGTTGTTTATTGATGAGGGGGCCATTCTCTATACATTTTGAAGCTGGTTTCAGTTTTGTAGCTTACATGTCAAATAAAACTAGTTCAAAGGTCATTCAGTCAAAATTGGCATTTTTGACCTGTTCTTAAGTGACCTCCCAAGCACAAATTTTATTCTTAAGGTGGTGCTCGTTGATTAGGGGACCGTACTCTACATTTTCCATGTGGTTTCAGTTTTGTAGCTTACATGTCAAATAACAGTGTAAATAGCCATGGGGGCCAAATAGGTACATTTTAAAATGTTTTCGCTGATTGAAATCAAAGGAAGTGGTAAGATTGGAAAAATTTCTGCTTCTCATGTATCTTACTTCAGGCTCCACTGATATAGGTTTCATTGACAACGCCATGTGTGTATCATGTGGCATGTTGTAATCAAACAGCAATTAAGAGCTGGAAACCCCTATTCCGTGACCTTTGACCTCTTCTTAAGTGACCTTACCACCACATATTCTGTTCTTAAGTTGTTGTTTATTGATGAGGGGACCATTCTCTACATGTTGTATGTGATTTCAGTTTTGTAGCTTATATGTCAAATAAAGGCCTAATTAGCACTAATTAATGTTGTTCTTAAGTGACCTCCCCACCAGAAATTTTCTTCTTAAGTTGCAGATTTGTAGTCAGTGGAGATCACCCTACCACTTGGCATATGAGTTGGTCTTGTAGTCTCTATGTCAAATAAAACCAATCTGGGGGGTACTTTGAGTGGCGCCCCCTACCCCACCCACCGCTAGCTGCACTTAAGAATTGGCTTTCTGGGGTCAGGTAAACTACCTGTACCACACCAGCATGACAAAGCTTTTGTAGTTTCCATGTCAAATAAAATCCACCTAGCTCTCGGACCATACCCAAGACCTACATGTGAAGAAGCCATGGCTTTATCCGGTATATCCAAGACCATGACCCCCGTGTGAAGAAGCCATAGCTTTAACCGGCCTACCCAAGACCATGACCCCCATGTGAAGAAGCCATAGCTTTAACGGGTCTACCCTAGACCCACGACCCCCGTGTGAAGAAGCCATAGCTTTAACGGGTCTACCCTAGACCCACGACCCCCGTGTGAAGAAGCCCTTGCTTTAACGGGCCTACCCAAGACCATGACCCCCGTGTGAAGAAGCCATAGCTTTAACGGGTCTACCCAAGACCATGACCCCCTTGTTAAGAAGCCATAGCTTTAATGGGTATATCCAAGACCCACGACCCCCATGTGAAGAAGCCCTTGCTTTAACGGGTCTACCCAACACCATGACCCCCGTGTGAAGAAGCCATAGCTTTAACGGGTATATCCAAGACCCACGACCCCGTGTGAAGAAGCCCTTGCTTTAACGGGCCTACTCAAGACCCATGAGCCCCGTGTGAAGAAGCCATAGCTTTAACGGGTCTACCCAAAACCCATGACCACCATGTGAAGAAGTTATCGCTTTAACTGGTAAAGACTGCGTATTGGCGCAATGGTCGGACGTAAACACTGAACCTCAAACAATCTGGTCAATAACGTCTATGCACACTCATTATAGGATATATACACTCACTAGAGTGTCCACACTCGTCAGATGATCTACACACTCACCAGATGCTCTACACACTTAATAGAGGCTCTACACACTCACAGGAAGCCCCACACGCTCACCAGTGGCTCCAAAGTCTCCAAGCTCACCAAAGGCTCTACATACTCACTAGAGGCCCCACACGCTCACCAATGGCTCTAAAGTCTACAAGCTCACCAAAGGACCTACACACTCACCGGAGGCTCTCCAAGCTCATCAGTGGGTCGACACACTCACCAAAGGCGCTACACGCTCATCAGTGGGTCTACACACTCACCAAAGGTCTACACACTCACCAAAGGCTCTACGTGCTCAACAGAGGCTCTAAAGTCTGCACACACATCAGCAGCTCTACAGTCTACACTTTACCATTAGAGGCTATAAACACTCACCAAGAGGCTCTACACACTCACCAATGGCTCTACTAGAGGCTCCGCACCCACCAGAGGGTGTACATGCTCACCCGAGGCTTTACATGCTCACAAGAGGTTTTACACGCTCACCAGAGGCTCTACACGCTCACCAGAGGGTGTACATGCTCACCAGAGGCTCTACACGCTCAACAGAGGCTCCACACACTCACAAGAGGCTCTACATTCACCAAAGGCTCTACACACTCATCAGAGGCTCCACAGTCTACACACTCACCATATGCCCACTCGAGGCTCCACACATTCCCCAGATGCTCTACACACTCACCAGAGGCTCTACACGCTCACCAGAGGCTCTACACGCTCACCAGATGCCTACTAGAGGCTCCACACACTCACCAGATGGTCTACATGCTCAGCAGAGGCTTTACACGCTCACCAGAGGTTTGACACGCTCACCAGAGGCTCTACACGCTCAGCAGAGGGTGTACATGCTCAACAGAGGCTCTACACGCTCACCAGTGGCTCCACACACTCACAAGAGGCTCTACACTCACCAAAGGCTCTACACACTCATCAGAGGCTCTACCCGCTCACCAGATGCCTACTAGAGGCTCCACACACTCACCAGATGGTCTACATGCTCACCAGAGGCTCTGATGTCGAGTCTCCTCGGGCAATGATGGCATTGCCTTTCTATGGCTGGTACACACGGGTAAGAGTGTGGTATAGAGGGGGGGGGGGGGGTTGGGGAGCAGCGCCACTCCTCTCCGTCCCTCTGCTGGAGGTTGTGTAATTCACCCTCTTCCACCCGTGCTGTTGGAGTCGACTGGACTCTCATCCATCAGATGTGCAGAACTATCTGCCATTTAAACCGCACGGCTGCGGAATGTTACCCTGGCAAGGGGAGCTGACAGGTACTACACCTTGCTCACAGGTGACCTGGGGTTATGCAAGGCAGGGGAATCCATCTCCCTGGGGTATCAGAAGACACCCGCATACTCTTCTACAGTCTACACATTCACCAGCAGACGCTCTACACACACACACCAGTAGAGGCTCTACACATTCACCAGCAGACGCTCTACACACTCACCAAAGGCTCTACACATTCACCAGTAGAGGCTCTACACACTCACCAAAGGCTCTACACATTCACCAGCAGACGCCCTACACACTCACCAAAGGCTCTACACATTCACCAGTAGAGGCTCTACACACTCACCAAAGGCTCTACGCATTCACCAGTAGAGGCTCTACACATTCACCAGTAGAGGCTCTACATGCTCACCAAAGGCTCTACACATTCACCAGCAGACGCTCGACACATTCACCAAAGGCTCTACACATTCACCAGTAGAGGCTCTACACACTCACCAAAGGCTCTACACATTCATCAGAGGATCTACACATTCACCTGTAGAGGCTCTACACATTCATCAGAAGAGCTACACATTCACCAGTAGAGGCTCTACACATTCATCAGAGGCTCTACACATTCACCAGTAGAGGCTCTACACACTCACCAAAGGCTCTACACATTCATCAGAGGATCTACACATTCACCTGTAGAGGCTCTACACATTCATCAGAAGAGCTACACATTCACCAGTAGAGGCTCTACACATTCATCAGAGGCTCTACACATTCACCAGTAGAGGCTCTACACACTCACCAAAGGCTCTACACATTCATCAGAGGATCTACACATTCACCAGTAGAGGCTCTACACACTCACCAAAGGCTCTACACACTCACCAAAGGCTCTACACATTCATCAGAGGATCTACACATTCACCAGTAGAGGCTCTACACACTCACCAAAGGCTCTACACACTCACCAAAGGCTCTACACATTCATCAGAGGATCTACACATTCACCAGTAGAGGCTCTACACACTCACCAAAGGCTCTACACATTCATCAGAGGATCTACACATTCACCTGTAGAGGCTCTACACATTCACCAAAGGCTCTACACATTCACCAGCAGACGCTCTACACATTCACCAGCAGACGCTCTACACATTCACCAGCAGACGCTCTACAAATTCACCAGCAGACGCTCTACACATTCACCAGCAGACGCTCTACACATTCACCAGCAGACGCTCTACACATTCACCAGCAGACGCTCTACACATTCACTAGTAGAGGCGCTACACATTCACCAAAGGCTCCACACATTCACCAAAGGCTCTACACATTCACCAGCAGACGCTCTACACACATTCACCAGTAGAGGCTCTACACATTCACCAGCAGACGCTCTACACATTCACGAAAGGCTATACACATTCACCTGTAGAGGCTCTTCACATTCACCAAAGGCTCTACACATTCACCTATAGAGGCTCCACACATTCATCAGAGGCTCTACACATTCACCAGTAGAGGCTGTACACACTCACCAGTAGACACCCTACACATTCTCCAGTAGTGGCTCTACACGCTCACCAGTAGTGGCTCTACACATACACCAGTAGTGGCTCTACACGCTCACCAGTAGTGGCACTACACATTCACCAGTAGTGGCTCTACACGCTCACCAGTAGTGGCTCTGCACATACACCAGTAGTGGCTCTACACGCTCACCAGTAGTGGCTCTACACATTCACCAGTAGTGGCCCTACACGCTCACCAAAGTCTGTGCGCACTCGCTGGTGCTGTGTGCACTCGAGGATGCCCGCGGCTATGCACATTTACATTAACCTGCGGCTGTGCACACTCACCAGAAGCCGTGCGCTCTGCTCAATGTGTGTTTGCACTCGGCACTGCGTTATGCCCATGCATGCACACTCAACGCGCTTGCAAATCACGTCTTGAGCAGATTCGTACGTAGTCCTACGTACACATATAATTACTCGTTAAATGTTCCATATCGAAAAATAATTAAACGAATCGGACGTGTTCGAGTTCGGTGTAATTAGTGTGTAACGATGTGCGTTTCGAGCTACCGAGATGCACCTACCACTCGGGACACCGTGAGACCGAGCCGACGCCATTTGCGCGCGAACTGCTCGTGCCGCAGCGTCACGCCCGAGCACGTGGGCGAGCAGTGCGGGTAGGGTCGGGGAAAAAAACACAACAACCGCATTTCGAAGCCACTGCGGCAGTCGGTCGGGTGGTTCCCTGCACGGGCGCGGCCCGGCTTGGCTCGCTCCGACGTTCGCATCGGAATCGGTCCGCCCAACGCGTCCTCATGAATATTTCACCGTGAGCGGGCACCACCCAGATTAGGGGGGTACACAACCCGGAGACCCTCCTCCTCCACCACGCACGCCGTAGAAAGCCCGTAGTCCGCTTCGGAACCCAGGCGTGTTTCAGGTGATGCCGCCGCTCGTGTAGAGAGCCACCATCGACGTTCCCGGGGCTAGTGAGCGGCTGGGGGTCGTCGTTTCACAAACAGACCTGCGACATATTGCAACGACCGTCGAGTCGACCACTTGAAAGAGAATTTAAGCGCAACATCGACGCCGACGACGCCCGGTCTCGGGTCTCGGCCTGCAGGCGCCATCTACAAACAAGCCCTCGCAGACAGAGAGGGGAGACACCGGGTGGGCTGGAGGAGCCGGTGGAGGCCATGGCCCACGCCGCCTCGCACCTCAAGAAAACGCGGGACGAGGTGCTGCCAGCGAAACCGGTGGTCACCCTGACTCGGGCGGACACGCAGAAAGCTCTGCAAGCGAACGGGGAGAGCGAGACGACCGAAGAGGGTGAGGCAAAGGGTCGACGATCGAGCGGAAAGCAGCGACGCAGAAAGGTGAGCGCGGTGTTTGAGGGGATGATCGGTGCGGATAAAATACCGAGCGAACGGGGCTTTGCTATCCATGTGCGGTTCTGTGGATAGTGCGTGTAAAATGGTGGTGCAATTGTGTGACTGGTCTTCTGTTGGCTGCTTCAGATGTAAAGTGTTCAAACGGGACAGGTGAGTGGTACCGCCATGTGTTTGCGCTAAAGGAAGACGAGTCTCCCATGCCGGTTTTTGAAGGTTCACCTGCTTTCGGTGGTGCTGAAAACAAGATGGAGGAGTATTAGTGAGTGCTGGACCGGTTAGTGTGAGTGCTGGACCGGTTATGGTGTAAATGCTGGACCGGTTATGGTGTGAGTGCTGGACCGGTTATGGTGTAAATGCTGGACCGGTTATGGTGTGAGTGCTGGACCGGTTATGGTGTAAATGCTGGACCGGCTATGGTGTAAGTGCTGGACCGGTTATGGTGTAAGTGCTGGACCGGCTATGGTGTAAGTGCTGTACCGGTTATGGTGTAAGTGCTGGACCGGTTATGGTGAGTGCTGAACCGGTTATGGTGTGAGTGCTGGACCGGTTATGGTGTAAATGCTGGACCGGTTATGGTGTGAGTGCTGGACCGGTTATGGTGTGAGTGCTGGACCGGTTATGGTATGAGTGCTGGACCGGTTATGGTGTAAATGCTGGACCGGTTATGGTGTGAGTGCTGGACCAGTTATGGTGTGAGTGCTGGACCGGTTATGGTGTAAATGCTGGACCGGTTAGGGTGTACGTGCTGGACCGGTTACGCTGTAAGTGCTGGACCGGTTATGGTGTAAGTGCTGTACCGGTTATGGTGTAAATGCTGGACCGGTTATGGTGTAAGTGCTGGACCGGTTATGGTGTAAGTGCTGGACCGGCTATGGTGTAAGTGCTGTACCGGTTATGGTGTAAGTGCTGGACCGGTTATGGTGTAAGTGCTGGACCGGTTATGGTGTAAATGCTGGACCGGTTAGGGTGTACGTGCTGGACCGGTTACGCTGTAAGTGCTGGACCGGTTATGGTGTAAGTGCTGTACCGGTTATGGTGTAAGTGCTGTACTGGTTATGGTTTAAATGCTGGACCGGTTATGGTGTGAGTGCTGGGCCGGTTATGGTGTAAGTGCTGGACTGGTTATGGTGTAAGTGCTGTACTGGTTATTGTTTAAATGCTGGACCGGTTGTTGTGTGAGTTCTGTACTGGTTATGGTTTAAATGCTGGACTGGTTATGGTGTGAGTGCTGGACCGGTTATGGTGTCCGAGCTGGACCTATTATAGTGTGAGTTCTGGACCGGTTATGGTGTAAGTGCTGGACTAGTTATGGTGTAAGTACTGGACTGGTTATGGTGTAAGTGCTGGACTAGTTATGGTGTACATGCTGGACCGGTTATGGTGTAAGTGCTGGAGCGGTTATGGTTTACATGCTGGACCGGTTATGGTGTAAATGCTGGACTGGTTATGGTGTAAATGCTGGACTGGTTATGGTGTACGTGCTGGACTGGTTATGGTGTAAGTGCTGGACTGGTTATGGTGTACGTACTGGACTGGTTATTGTGTAAGTGCTTGACTGGTTATTGTGTGAGTTCTGGACCTATCATAGTGTGAGTTCTGGACATATAGTGTGAATGTTTGACCGTTTATAGTGTGAGTTCTGGACCTATTATAGTGTGCGTTCTGGACATATAGTGTGAGTGCTTGACTGGTTATAGTGTGAGTTCTGGACCTATTTTATAGTGCATGTTCTGGAGATATAGTGTGAGTGCTTGACTGGTTGTAGTGTGAGTTCTGGACCTATTATAGTACGCGTTTTGGACATATAGTGTGAGTGCTTGACTGGTTATAGTGTGAGTTCTGGACTATCATGTATGAGGTGCAAATAATCACCGTTGTATCCCTACACCGTGACGGCATTGTATCGCTACGCGCGAGCTCGGATGGCGCTGAGGTGAATCGGGCCTGTTTCGGCAGAGTGAACAAACGTGTACGACAATTGATCGTAGTTTGTCGAGATACTTTACATGGACCTATCATAGTGTGAGTGCTTGACTGGTTAGAGTGTGAGTTCTGGACCTATTATAGTGCACGTTCTGGACATATAGTGTGAGTGCTTGACCGTTTATAGTGTGAGTTCTGGCCCTATTATAGTGCGCGTTCTGGACCTATCATCGTGAGTTCTGGACCTATTATAACGTGAGTTCTGGACCTATTATAGTGTGAGTGCTTGACCGGTTATAGTGTGAGTTCTGGACCTATTATAGTGCACGTTTTGGACATATAGTGTGAGTGCTTGACCGTTGAAAGTGTGAGTTCTGGACCTATTATAGTGCGCGTTCTGGACCTATTATCGTGAGTTCTGGACCTATTATAATGTGAGTTCTGGACCTATTATAGTGTGAGTGCTTGAACGGTTATAATGTGAGTTCTGGACATATAGTGTGAGTGCTTGACCGGTTAGTGTGAGTTCTGGACCTATCATAGTGTGAGTTCTGGACATATAGTGTGACTGCTTGACCGTTTATAGTGTGAGTTCTGGACCTATTATAGTGCACGTTCTGGACCTATTATCATCTGAGTTCTGGACCTATTATAGTGTGAGTGCTTGACCGGTTATAGTGTGAGTTCTGGACCTATTATAGTGCGCGTTCTGGACCTATTATCATGTGAGTTCTGGACCTATTATAGTGTGAGTGCTTGACCGGTTATAGTGTGAGTTCTGGACCTATTATAATGTGAGTTCTGGACCTATTATAGGGTGAGTGCTTGACCGGTTATAGTGTAAGTTCTGAACCTATTATAGTGTGAGTTCTGGACCTATTATAGTGTGAGTTGTGGACATATAGTGTGAGTGCTTGACCGGTTATAGTGTGAGTTCTGGACCTATTATCGTTTGAGTGATTGACCGGTTATAGTGTGAGTGTGGAACAGGTTGGAGTGTGAGTGCTGAACAGGTTATAATGTGAGTGCGAAACAGGTTATATTGTGAGTGCGGAACAGGTTCGAGTGTGAGGGCAGAACAGGTTATAGTGTGAGTGCAGAACAGGTTATAGTGTGGGTGCTGAACAGGTTATAGTGTGGGTGCTGAACAGGTTATAGTGTGAATGCTGGACCGGTTATAGTGTGAATGCTGAACAGGTTATAGTGTGAATGCTGGACCGGTTATAGTGTGAATGCTGGACAGGTTATAGTGTGAATGCTGAACAGGTTATAGTGTGAATGCTGAACAGGTTATAGTGTGAATACTGGACCGGTTATAGTGTGAATGCTGAACAGGTTATAGTGTGAATGCTGAACAGGTTATAGTGTGAATGCTGAACAGGTTATATTGTGAATGCTGAACAGGTTATAGTGTGAGTGCTGAACAGGTTATAGTGTGAGTGCTGAACAGGTTATCGTGTGAATGCTGAACAGGTTATAGTGTGAGTGCTGTACCGGTTATATTGTGAGTGCTGAACAGGTTATAGTGTGAATGCTGAACAGGTTATAGTGTGAATGCTGAACAGGTTATAGTGTGAATGCTGAACAGGTTATAGTGTGAGTGTTGAACAGGTTATAGTGTGAGTGCTGAACAGGTTATAGTGTGAATGCAGAACAGGTTATAGTGTGGGTGCTGAACAAGTTATAGTGTGAATGCTGAACAGGTTATAGTGTGAGTGCTGAACAGGTTATAGTGTGAATGCTGAACAGGTTATAGTGTGAATGCTGAACAGGTTATAGTGTGAGTGCGGAACAGGTTATAGTGTGAGTGCTGAACAGGTTATAGTGTGAGTGCTGTACCGGTTATATTGTGAGCCCTGGACCAGTTATAGTGTGAGCGCTGGACCGGTCATAGTGTGAGTGCTGAACAGGTTATAGTGTGAGTGCGGAACAGGTTCGAGTGTGAGGGCAGAACAGGTTATAGTGTGAGTGCAGAACAGGTTATAGTGTGGGTGCTGAACAGGTTATAGTGTGGGTGCTGAACAGGTTATTGTGTGAATGCTGAACAGGTTATAGTGTGGGTGCTGAACAGGTTATAGTGTGGGTGCTAAACAGGTTATAGTGTGAATGCTGAACAGGTTATAGAGTGAATGCTGGACCGGTTATAGTGTGAATGCTGAACAGGTTATAGTGTGGGTGGTGAACAGGTTATAGTGTGAGTCCTGAACAGGTTATAGTGTGAATGCTGAACAGGTTATAGTGTGGGTGCTGAACAGGTTATAGTGTGAATGCTGAACAGGTTATAGTGTGAATGCTGAACAGGTTATAGTGTGAATGCTGAACAGGTTATAGTGTGAATTCTGAACAGGTTATAGTGTGAATGCTGAACAGGTTATAGTGTGAGTGCTGAACAGGTTATAGTGTGAGTTCTGAACAGGTTATAGTGTGAGTGCTGAACAGGTTATAGTGTGAGTGCTGAACAGGTTATAGTGTGAGCCCTGGACCAGTTATAGTGTGAGCGCTGGACCGGTCATAGTGTGATTGCAGAACAGGTTATAGTGTGAGTGCAGACCAGGTTATAATGTGAGTGCTGTACCGGTTATATTGTGAGCCCTGGACCATTTATAGTGTGAGCGCTGGACCGGTCATAGTGTGATTGCAGCACAGGTTATAGTGTGAGTGCAGAACAGGTTATAATGTGAGTGCTGAACAGGTTATAGTGTGAATGCTGAACAGGTTATAGTGTGAGTGCTGTACCGGTTATAGTGTGGGTGCTGAACAGGTGATAGTGTGAGTGCTGAACAGGTTATAGTGTGAATGCAGAACAGGTTATAGTGTGAATGCTGAACAGGTTATAATGTGAGTGCTGAACAGGTTATAGTGTGAGTGCTGAACAGGTTATAGTGTGAGTGCTGAACAGGTTATAGTGTGAGTGCTGCACCGGTTATATTGTGAGCCCTGGACCAGTTATAGTGTGAGCGCTGGACCGGTCATAGTGTGATTGCAGAACAGGTTATAGTGTGAGTGCAGAACAGGTTATAATGTGAGTGCTGAACAGGTTATAGTGTGAGTGCTGTACCGGTTATAGTGTGAGCGCTGGACCGGTTATAGTGTGAATGCTGAACAGGTTATAGTGTGAATGCTGAACAGGTTATAGTGTGAATGCTGAACAGGTTATAGTGTGAGCCCTGGACCAGTTATAGTGTGAGCGCTGGACCGGTCATAGTGTGATTGCAGAACAGGTTATAGTGTGAGTGCAGAACAGGTTATAATGTGAGTGCTGAACAGGTTATAGTGTGACTGCTGAACAGGTTATAGTGTGAGTGCTGAACAGGTTATAGTGTGAATGCAGAACAGGTTATAGTGTGAGTGCAGAACAGGTTATAATGTGAGTGCTGAACAGGTTATAGTGTGAATGCTGAACAGGTTATAGTGTGAATGCTGAACAGGTTATAGTGTGAATGCTGAACAGGTTATAGTGTGAGCCCTGGACCAGTTATAGTGTGAGCGCTGGACCAGTTATAGTGTGAATGCTGAACAGGTTATAGTGTGAATGCTGAACAGGTTATAGTGTGAATGCTGAACAGGTTATAGTGTGAGCCCTGGACCAGTTATAGTGTGAGCGCTGGACCGGTCATAGTGTGATTGCAGAACAGGTTATAGTGTGAGTGCTGAACAGGTTATAGTGTGAATGCTGAACAGGTTATAGTGTGAGTGCTGAACAGGTTATAGTGTGAGTGCTGTACCGGTTATATTGTGAGCCCTGGACCAGTTATAGTGTGAGCGCTGGACCGGTCATAGTGTGTTTGCTGAACAGGTTATAGTGTGAGTGCAGAACAGGTTATAATGTGAGTGTTGAACAGGTTATAGTGTGAGTGCTGAACAGGTTATAGTGTGAGTTCTGTACCGGTTATATTGTGAGCCCTGGACCAGTTATAGTGTGAGCGCTGGACCGGTCATAGTGTGATTGCTGAACAGGTTATAGTGTGATTGCTGAACAGGTTATAGTGTGAGTGCTGAACAGGTTATAATGTGAGTGCAGAACAGGTTATAATGTGAGTGCTGAACAGGTTATAGTGTGAGTGCTGGACCAGTTGTAGTGTGATTGCTGAAGAGGTTATAGTGTGAGTGCTGAACAGGTTATAATGTGAGTGTGGATCAGGTTATAATCTGAGTTCTGGACCAGTTGTAGTGTGAGTGCTGAACAGGTTATAGTGAGAGTGCTGGACCGGTTATAGTGTGAGTTCTGAGCAGGTTATAATGTGAGTGATGGACCAGTTATAGTGTGAGTGCTAAACAGGTTATATTGTGAGCGCTGGACCAGTTATAGTGTGAGCGCTGGACCGGTCATAGTGTGAGTGCTGAACAGGGTATAGTGTGAATGCTGTACCGTTTAGAGTGTGAGTGCTGCACTGGTCATATTGTGAGTGCTGGACCGGTTATATTGAGAGTTGCAGACCGGTTATAGTGTGGGTGCTGAACAGGTTATAGTATGAATGCTGTACCGTTTAGAGTGTGAGTGCTGCACCGGTCATATTGTGAGTGCTGCACCGGTCATATTGTGAGTGCTGGACCAGTTATATTGAGAGTTTCAGACCGGTCATAGTGTGAGTTCTGGACCTATTATAGTGCGCGTTCTGGACCTATTATAATGTGAGTTCTGGAACTATTATAGTGTGTGTGCTTGACCGGTTATAGTGTGAGTTCTGGACCTATTATAGTGTGAGTTCTGGACCTATTATAGTGTGAGTGCTTGACCGGTTATAGTGTGAGTTCTGGACCTATTATAGTGTGAGTTCTGGACCTATTATAGTGTGAGTGCTTGACCGGTTATAGTGTGAGTTCTGGACCTATTATAGTGTGAGTTCTGGACCTATTATAGTGTGAGTTCTGGACCTATTATAGTGTGTGTTCTGGACATATAGTGTGAGTGCTTGACCGGTTATAGTGTGAGTTCTGGACCTATTATAGTGTGAGTGCTTGACTGGTTATAGTGTGAGTGCTGGACCTATTATGGTGTGAGTGTTAGACCTATTATAGTGTGAGTGTTAGACCTATTATAGTGTGAGTGCTTGACCAGTTATAGTGTGAGTTCTGGACATATAGTGTGAGTGCTTGACCAGTTATAGTGTGAGTTCTGGACCTATTATATTGTGAGTGCTTGACCGGTTATGGTGTGGGTGCTGGACCTATTATGGTGTGAGTGCTGGACCGGTTATAGTGTGAGTGCTGGACCGGTTTTGTTGGAGGTGTTGGACCGCTTTATAGTGTGAGTGCTGGACCGCTTTATAGTGTGAGTGCTGGACCGCTTTATAGTGTGATCCCGAACCAATTATAGTTAAAGTTCCGGAATCGGTGTAGTGGGAGCGCAGGAGCAGTTGTAGTGACGAGCTGAACTGACCGTCTCTGATGAATTCCCGTAAATACCATAAATATTTTCTGTCAGCTCATATTATCATGTTCTGTGATCATTGCATTATGTAATTAGTTTCAAATAAAATTATTTTGTGTGCACATATATAATATAATTACAATTTAATTCTAGCTTCCGAGTTTCCCAAAAAACATCAATGACTCATTTTAATTTGTGAAAAATGCAATCCATGGAGTTTCAGCTCGCTACATACAGTGCATTCAGAAAGTATTCAGACCCCTTCACGTTTTTCACATTTTGTTATGTTGCAGCCTTATGCTGAAATGGTTTAAATTCATTTTTTCCCTCATCAATCTACACTCAATACCCCATAATGACAAAGAGAAAACAGGATTTGAGAAAGTTTTGCAAATTTATTAAAAAGAAAAAACTGAAATATCACATTTACATAAGTATTCATACCCTTTGCTATGACACTTGAAATTTAGCTCAGGTGCCTCCCATTTCTCTTGATCATCTTTGAGATGTTTCTACACCTTGATTGGAGTCCACCTGTGGTAAATTCAATTGATTGGACATGATTTGGAGAGGCACACACCTGTCTATATAAGGTCTCACAGCTGACAATGCGTATCAGAGCAAAACCAAGCCATGAGGTCGAAGGAACTGCCTGCGGAGCTCAGAGACAGGATTGTGTCGAGGCACAGACCTGGGGAAGCCTACAAAAAAAAATTCTGCTGCATTGAAGGTTCCTAAGAGCACAGTGGCCTCCATAATTCTTAAATGGAAGAAGTTTGGAACAACCAGGACTCTTCCTAGAGCTGGCCGCCCGGCCAAACTGAGCAATCGGGGGAGAAGGGCCTTGGTAATAGAGGTGACCAAGAACCCGATGGTCACTCTGGCTGAGCTCCAGAGATCCTGTGTGGAGATGGGAGAAACTTCCAGAAGGACAACCATCACTGCAACACTCCACCGATCTGGGCTTTATGGCAGAGTGGCCAGACGGAAGCCTCTCCTCGGTGAAAGACACATGAAAGCCCACAGAATCTTGTTTCTCACAGTCTGAGAGTCCTTAAGGTGCTTTTTTGCACACTCCAAGCGGGCTTTCAAAGAGTCGATTGGGGTCTATACGGGTCTTCGGGTTTCCAAAGTTCTAAGGGGTATGTTGCAATAGGAGTTAAGGTATAAAATGGTCTAAGGGGTTTAAAAGGTCTGAAGGGGCTGAAAGGTTGAAAAAGTGAAACAGTTGAAGGTGTCTAAAAAGGTCTAAAGTGTTTTCATAGATTTAAAGGGTCCAGGGGTTCTAAAGGGTATGTTGCGATCAGAGTTAGGGGTCTTCAGTGTCTGAGGGTCTCACTCTAAAGAGATATAAATGTCTCAGAGTTCAAAAGGGTCTAAAGAGCACAAAAAGGTGTCTAAGGGAGCAAAAGGTTCAAAAACAACTAATGGGTCAAAAGGGTCTAAAGAGTCAAAGGATCTCAGCAGTCCAAAGGGTGTTAAGGTTTAAAAGTGGCGTTCCAATCGTACGTAATAAATAGACTGGTGTTTCGGCTACATACATACCCACACACACGATAGCTGCAATATAGTAAGATAGCACTGGACCAGTTATAATGTGAGTGCGGAACAGCTTATAATGTGAGTGTGGACGAGGTTATAGTGTGAGTACTGAACAGCTTATAGTGTGAGTGCTGAACAGGTTATAATATGAGTGCAGAACAAGTTATAGAGTGAGTGCTGGACCAGTTATAGTGTGAGTGCTGGACCAGTTAAAATGGGGGTGTTGGACCGGTCATAGTGTGAGTTCTGAACAGGTTATAATATGAGTGCAGAACAAGTTATAGAGTGAGTGCTGGACAAGTTATAGTGTGAGTGCTGAACAGGTTATAGTGTGATTGCTGGACTGCTTATAGCTTATAGTGTTTGTGCTTAACAGGTTAAAATGTGAGTGCGGAACAGGTAATAGTGTGAGTGCTTAACAGGTAATAGTGTGAGTGCTTAACAGGTTATAGTGTGAGTGCTGCACAGGGTATAGTGTGAATGCTGGACCGTTTAGAGTGTGAGTGCTGCACCGGTTATATTGTGAGTGCTGGACCGGTTATAATAAGAGTTGCAGACCGGTCATAGTGTGAGTGCTGAACAGGTTATAATGTGAGTGTGGAACAGGTTATAGTGTGAGTGTGGAACAGGTTATAGTGTGAGTGTGGAACAGGTTATAGTGTGAGTGTGGAACAGGTTAGAGTGTGAGTGCTGAACAGGTTATAGTGTGAATGCTGAACAGGTTCGAGTGTGAGGGCAGAACAGGTTATAGTGTGAGTGCGGAACAGGTTATAGTGTGAGTGCTGAACAGGTTATAGTGTGGGTGCTGAACAGGTTATAGTGTGGGTGCTGAACAGGTTATAGTGTGGGTGCTGAACAGGTTATAGTGTGAATGCTGAACAGGTTATAGTGTGGGTGCTGAACAGGTTATAGTGTGAATGCTGAACAGGTTACAGTGTGGGTGCTGAACACTCGTGAACAGGTTATAGTGTGGGTGCTGAACAGGTTATAGTGTGGGTGCTGAACAAGTTATAGTGTGAATGCTGAACAGGTTATAGTGTGGGTGCTGAACAGGTTATAGTGTGAATGCTGAACAGGTTACAGTGTGAATGCTGAACAGGTTACAGTGTGGGTGCTGAACAGGTTATAGTGTGAATGCTGAACAGGTTATAGTGTGGGTGCTGAACAGGTTAGAGTGTGGGTGCTGAACAGGTTATAGTGTGGGTGCTGAACAGGTTATAGTGTGGGTGCTGAACAGGTTATAGTGTGGGTGCTGAACAGGTTATAGTGTGAATGCTGAACAGGTTATAGTGTGGGTGCTGAACAGGTTATAGTGTGGGTGCTGAACAGGTTATAGTGTGAATGCTGAACAGGTTATAGTGTGGGTGCTGAACAGGTTATAGTGTGAATGCTGAACAGGTTACAGTGTGGGTGCTGAACAGGTTATAGTGTGAATGCTGAACAGGTTATAGTGTGGGTGCTGAACAGGTTATAGTGTGGGTGCTGAACAGGTTACAGTGTGAATGCTGAACAGGTTATAGTGTGGGTGCTGAACAGGTAATAGTGTGAATGCTGGACCAGTTATAGTGTGGGTGCTGAACAGGTTATAGTGTGAATGCTGGACCGGTTAGAGTGTGGGTGCTGAACAGGTTATAGTGTGAATGCTGGACCGGTTAGAGTGTGGGTGCTGAACAGGTTATAGTGTGAATGCTGGACCAGTTATACTGTGGGTGCTGAACAGGTTATAGTGTGAATGCTGGACCGGTTATATTGTGAGCCCTGGACCAGTTATAGTGTGATTGCTGAACAGGTTATAGTGTGAGTGCTGAACAGGTTATAATGTGAGTGCTGAACAGGTTATAATGTGAGTGCTGGACCAGTTGTAGTGTGAGTGCTGAACAGGTTATAGTGAGAGTGCTGGACCGGTTATCGTGTGAGTTCTGAGCAGGTTATAGGTTATAGTATATATCAGTGAGTGATGGACCAGTTATAGTGTGAATGCTGGACCGGTTATATTATGAGCGCTGGACCAGTTATAGTGTGAGTGCTTGACCGGTTATATTGTGAATGCTGGACCGGTTATAGTGTGGGTGCTGGACTGGTTATAGTGTGAGTGCTGGACCGGTTATAGTGTGAGTGCTGGCCGGTTATAGTGTGGGTGCTGGACCGGTTATATTGTGAGTGCTGGACCGGTTATAGTGTGGGTGCTGGACCGGTTATAGTGTGAGTGCTGGACCGGTTATATTGTGAGTGCTGGACCGGTTATAGTGTGAGTGCTGGACCGGTTATAGTGTGGGTGCTGGACTGGTTATAGTGTGGGTGCTGGACTGGTTATAGTGTGAGTGCTGGACCGGTTATATTGTGAGTGCTGGACCGGTTATAGTGTGGGTGCTGGACCGGTTATAGTGTGGGTGCTGGACCGGTTATATTGTGGGTGCTGGACCGGTTATATTGTGAGTGCTGGCCGGTTATAGTGTGAATGCTGGACCGGTTATATTGTGAATGCTGGACCGGTTATAGTGTGGGTGCTGGACTGGTTATAGTGTGAGTGCTGGACCGGTTATAGTGTGAATGCTGACCGGGTATAGTGTGAGTGCTGGCCCAGTTATAGTGTGAGTGCTGGCCCAGTTATAGTGTGAGTGCTGGACCAGTTACAGTGTGAGTGCTGGACCGGTAAGTGTGAGTAAGATGACCGGTAAGATGAAGACCAGTAAATGTGAGTGGTGGATCTGTTATAGTGTGATGATGAAACTTTAACAATATAGCCATAATGATGAAACTTTCAATATTATGGCTAAAATGATGAAACTTTAATAATACGGCTATAATGATGAAACTTTTATAATATGGCTATAATGATGAAACTTTAATAATATGGCTATAATGATGAAACTTTAATAATATGACTATAATGATGAAACTTTAATAATATAGCTATAATGATGAAACTTTAATAATATGACTATAATGATGAAACTTTAATAATATGGCTATAATGATGAAACTTTAATAATATGGCCTTAATGATGAAACTTTAATAATATGGCTATAATGATGAAACTTTAATAATGTGGCTATAATGATGAAACTTTAATAATATGGCTATAATGATGAAACTTTAATAATATGACTATAATGATGAAACTTTAATAATATGGCTATAATGATGAAACTTTAATAACATGGCCTTAATGATGAAACTTTAATAATATGGCTATCATGATGAAACTTTAATATGAGTGTGATGATGAAACTTTAATAATATGGCTACAATGATGAAACTTTAATAATATGGCTACAATGATGAAACTTTAATAATATGGCTACAATGATGAAACTTCAATGATGTGGCTATAATGATGAAACTTTAATATGATTGTCATGATGAAACTTTAATAGGAGTGTAATGATGAAACTTTAATAATGTGGCTATAATGATGAAACTTTTAATAATATGTCTATAATGATGAAACTTTAATATGAGTGTCATGATGAAACTTTAATAATGTGGCTATAATAATGAAACTTTAATAATGGGGCTATAATGATGAGACTTTAATATGAGTGTAATGATGAAACTTTAATAATATGTCTATAATGATGAAACTTTAATATGAGTGTAATGATGAAACTTTAATAATGTGGCTATAATAATGAAACTTTAATAATGGGGCTATAATGATGAGACTTTAATATGAGTGTAATGATGAAACTTTAATAATATCGCTGTAATGATGAATCTTTAATAATACTAGGGCATGCCCGTACGATATATATATCTAAAATTATATCCCCCCCCCTATTTACATGAAATGGTTTGGTCCAAAGCGAACGGCTTGCGAGTGGTGACAATCCCCCCCCTCTATTTACATGCAATGGTTCGGTCCAAAGCGAACGGCTTCCGGAGTTTGGTAAAGAAATCGCCATCGCGTACACAAACGCGCAGGAAAGCGAATGAATCGCAAATTCGTTTTTATTAGTTGTAAAACATAATGCCCAATTATTCAATTAGCGCCAACGTATTTTGGCTGTTTGCAATTTAATCGCAAGGCAAAGTAGAAAGAGAAGAGGGAAAAAAAGAAAAGCCTTGCCTTGCTGCAAACAGCTGCTGCAAACAACAACAACATGGAAGGCTGCACTGTCCGGAAGTTGGCATATCGCAGTTACGATTATTTTAGTGTTAATGGCCAATTATTCAATTAGCGCCAACGTATTTTGGCTGTTTGCAATTTAATCGCAAGGAAAAGTAGAAAGAGAAGAGGGAAAAAAAGAAAAGCCTTGCATTAACGCATTAACGCTTGCATTGCATTAACGGTTCGGCACACGTGATAGCTCGCTGCTCTCTGATTGGTTGAAGCGTTTTTTGGACATAGCTCGGTAGGTACTTGTCCGATTAATTACAAACCTTGAAAAGGCACATCCTCGGGTCCCCAGCAATATACCTGGCAAGTTTCAAGTATATCGGACCCGTGGTTGTCGAGAAACAGCGGTCACAGACACACAGACACACAGACAGACACACAGAGATTGCTGGAATTATAGATAGATGACTATAATGATGAAACTTTATTAATATGGCTGTAATGATGAAACTTTAATAATATGGCTATAATGATGAAACTTTAATAATATGGCTACAATGATGAAACTTTAATATTGGGGCTATAATGATGAGACTTTAATATGAGTGTAATGATGAAACTTTAATAATATCGCTGTAATGATGAAACTTTAATAACATAACCATAATGATGAAACTTTAATATGAGTCTAATGATGAAACTTTAATAATATGGCTGTAATGATGAAACTTTAATAATATAACCATAATGATGAAACTTTAATAATATGACTATAATGATGAAACTTTATTAATATGGCTGTAATGATGAAACTTTAATAATATGGCTATAATGATGAAACTTTAATAATATGGCTACAATGATGAAACTTTAATATTGGGGCTATAATGATGAGACTTTAATATGAGTGTAATGACGAAACTTTAATAATATGGCTGTAACAATGAAACTTTAATAATATAACCGTAATGATGAAACTTTAATAATGTGGCTATAATGATGAAACTTTAATAATATGGCTATAATGATGAAACTTTAATAATACGGCTACAATGATGAAACTTTAATAATGTGGCTATAATGATGAAACTTTAATATGAGTGTAATGATGAAACTTTAATAATATGGCTTTAATGGAAATTTAATATAGCTATAATGATGAAACTTTCATAATATAGCCATGGTGATGAAACTTTAATAATGTTTGTAATGATGAAACTTTAATAATATGACTATAATGATGAAACTTTAATAATATGGCTATAATGATGAATCTTTAATAATGCAGCTATAATGATGAAACTTTAATAATATAGCCATGGTGATGAAACTTTCATAATATGGCTATAATGATGAAACTTTAATAATATGTTTGTAATGATGAAACTTTAATAATATCGCTTTAATGATGAAACTTTAATAATATAGCCATGGTGATGAAACTTTAATAATATGGCGAGCTATAATGATGAAACTTTAATAATATGTTTGTAATGATGAAACTTTAATAATATGGCTATAATGATGAAACTTCAATAATGTGGCTATAATGATGAAACTTTAACAATATAGCCATGGTGATGAAACTTTAATAATATGGCTATAATGATGAAACTTTAATAATATGGCTATAATGATGAATCTTTAATAATGCAGCTATAATGATGAAACTTTAATAATATAGCCATGGTGATGAAACTTTAATAATATGGCCATAATGATGAAACTTTAATAATATAGCCATAATGATGAAACTTTAATAATGTGGCTATAATGATGAAACTTTAATAATATGGCTATAATGATGATACTTTAATAATATGGCTACAATGATGAAACTTTAATAATGTGGCTATAATGATGAAACTTTAATATGAGTGTAATGATGAAACTTTAATAATATGTTTGTAATGATGAAACTTTAATAATATGGCTAGGTAATATCTGAAGATGAATTGTCTGATCAGTTATGAAGACTGTTGGATCTTACATCTCTGGCCCCATTAATTATCACTTGCTGCATGCTGATGCGAATAAAATGATTCGAACTCGCACACTGATGCTCATTTGATATCGACTGATATAATTATTTTGTCATGTATAGTTGATAATTTTTCGGAATTAATATTTACACTTCTGTAGAAGCAATTGAGGAATAGAGATTTCTGAATGGATTGTGCAGGTGCATATAAAACGATTTTAGACTATTATAATTACAGATTGAGGGACGTTGTTGATTAAAAACATTTGCTTTATCATTGTGGAATATTTACAACTGATTGGTTCCTATAACGTTCTATATCATTCTCAATTCCTATAACGCCCTGAAAGTTTCAGGATCATCCACATATCGAATATTTGTGGGTTTTGCAGATCGCATGCCTCGTGTGGGATGTGGGACTTGCTGCCTGTAATTGGACGATCAGATGCCTGGGATAGTTTATTATAACAATGTCTCATGCCATGAACACCCTTCTCCACCGGATGTATCAGATGCATGTTTTTCTCCACGTTTTGTTTCTTCCACCCTTTCCCGGCCTTCTCTCCGGGACTCTAACCTTCAATTCGTACGTTAGTGCCCTTTGCAGAGAAGGGCACAATGTGGAAACTCGCCCCAAGCTCCTACAATGCATTTCTGACCATGGCATTTCCATACTCGCTTTAAAATGCTGGTCAATGGTGTACCAATCCGATGAAGACTCTCCCGTTCCCACTTGTCAATAACTTTACGTGTATATCATGGTTAGGAATGCTGTCCACTATATTCTCAAATTGTGCTTTCTCCCACTACCATATCACTACAGCCACTCAGCACCTTGGTTTGAACCAGGATTCTTGGTATGCGAGGGTTATGTTCATCGTGCACGTCCAAGATCCATGCACGCTCCTGATCCATGTATGACCAAGTTACATGCACGACCAAGATCCATGCATGGCCATGATCCATGCATAGTCCGATTCCACACATAAAAAGTCCGCCCGCACATGCTCTCCTGGAGATGCGCTTCTGTTGCCATTTGTGTTGAACATATTGAGAGACAGATATATATATAGCTATACCTTTGCTGCCATTATCTGTTCTTTCGTCTATTTCGATATGTTACGTGCTCCTCCCCGACCCCCTGGTCACGGTGTACCTCCAAGCCCCGAGAGGAGTCACGGCAGAAAAATGTGTTATTCTGTGCCAAAAATCAATGGTGAAACCACACCAATTGTTACTAACAAACAAATATTGTATTAAAAATCACACAAGAATAACAGTACATCAATAATAGCAATCAATAGTACAATCAATGTATATCTTATGATGGTACCATCAGCTAGTATAAGGAAACTCACTGTGTTCCAAGTGAGTAAAAAAAGAATATTCCCAATGTCTCTTTCCCAAAGTCGATCCCAGTTTCAAGCCAAAGGCGATCTGCTCCAGTGATCGCCAGAACGATGTCCGATTGAGACCTGAATCCCTTTCGGATGGCAAATACAGTCCCACAGCCAAAACTGCACAAAGGCGCACGCGGCCAAAGCGGCGCAAAGGGTCACGCGGCGAAAGCTGCGAATAGGCGCACTCAAGGCGACTGGGAAATCACACCCTCTGGTATGGATGTTTTGCAGCTCCAAATCGGCGAACCTCAGGTTTGCATTCAAAATCCGCGTTGCACACACACATCCCAGATAGATGTCTGAATGGTGAAAATGGCTGACGCGAAGCAAAGACCTTTCGCGATGAGCAAAGCGCGCGAGTCAAAATGGCCGACGGCTCGTACTTGAGACGTAATGACACAACGATGATTCCTCGGAATCCAACCCCAAACCTGACATGCAGGTTGATCAGTCACAGCGATAACAACCCAATCGCAGGAATCCCTTTCCAGGAAACCAAAAGTTCACTCGTGACTCTTGCTCGACAACGTTCGCTCAGGACGAAGAAACGACTCGCTTCTTCTCCGACTTCACTCGCTCCGCCTCCTTTCTCCTCGTCTTCTTCCGGTTTTCTCCCAATCCGGTTTCCGGTTTCATTTAAAACATTAACATTTTAACCTTTTGACAATAATAATTGCTATTTCCCTCAAACCACAATAATAATAATACATGGAACCAGAAATGTTTCAAGTGGATGAAAACCACCACAACGGAAGTGACGAATCCGTAACAGATATTAAAGGTAAGCATTCAGAGCTAACATTAATCAAAAAAAACAAACGGATACATAAAACATATAGTAAAGGGAGCGGGAGACAAGATGGGGAGAGAGGGGGAATCAGACAAGTACAACATTTGAGAGCAGCGACATCGGGAGATCTGTGGGAGGGAGGGGGCTTTGGGGGAGGAGGCATGGGAAGGGGGGGAGGGGTGGGAGAGGTATAAAACACATGGACACTGCAAGGTGTAACGGTTCGAGCGTCCACTCTGAATCTATAGGGTCGATGGTTCGATCCCTGGCTGGGTCATACCAAAGACTTTAAAAATGGTATATGCCACTTCCCCGCTTTATGTTCACCATTTAAAAAGGATAGAGCTCAAACACAAACAACCAGAGGTTGGTAACCAATGCACATGCCTTGATTGGCCGAGTGTCTTCCTCCTCCATTCAAGTTCTTTGCAAGGAAACTTATGTTATTGAAGTTATTTTGTATTCAAAACTCCAATGCATTGAAAGTCTGGATAGACAACTTTTTTGATCATTAATGTCCATAAAATCAAGGCCAAAATATATTTACTCTTCATTATTGAGTCAAACATGAAGCAATTCGTTTTATAACTTGCAAAATATAGCAGGTCGGATGAGAACGATGCACGACTGTCTGCACCATCTTCCTGACTTGAATTGAACAAATTTAAGTTTTTAAAGGGTGTGATCTGCGAATCGTTCCACATTGCTCCGGCTGGATCAGATCATGGAAATAAACGCATTCGCATTTGTGTTGCTCCCTTTGGCCACCTTTATACACTCCATCATATTGCTGTCTCCCCGTGGCAATTGCCGCAGTTTGAAGGGGCGCGTGGCTGGCACGAGGCCATGCAGAGCCACCGCCCTTTGGCTATTCCTGCGCAGGATGCGGATCTTCTCCAGGCTCGACGGGTCTGATGACTTCAAAAGGAAGAACCGTGCAAAATGCTTAAAGGTGCGCATCACCATTCGCAAGAAAAAAATAATACTGAAAGGGATACGTCTTCTCAACGATCTAAACCACGATCCAGAAGGGACAGTATTATAAGCGAGCAATGGACTTTTGCAGATTTTGTAAAATGACAATCAAAACCAAAAATTCTCCTCCTTTGGTATCCATGGAAATCTCCACGCATGGCTTGCGGACTTCCTCTCTGGTCGCAGTCAATGTGTGGCCCTGAATGGATTTCTCTCATCTCCCCTTCCTGTTCTGGCTGGAGTTCCCCAAGGTAGTGTTCTGGGCCCTTTGCTTTTTCTGGTCTTCATCAATGATCTCTCCGACTCTCTGGAAAATCCTCTCTATCTCTTTGCTGATGATTCCACTCCCTGCCGCTCCATACCTCATCCCTCAGATCGGCAGTATGCAGCCTCCTCACTCTCTGCAGACCTGGACAAAATCACAGACTGGTCAAACAAGTGGAAAATGTCTTTCAATCCTGACAAATCTCACACTCTCACCCTGTCTCTCCAAAAAGACCGATTCAAGAAAGGGAATCAGAGATTGCAAACCCTCACCAGGATGTATTTATAGTGGTTTTTAAGGCTTTTGTGTTGAAACAAATATGGCGGCCGAACCACGTGACCCATGACGTCATAATTTCTTTTTCTAAACTAATTTATTCCTAGATTATGCTCAAGAAATTTCATCTTGATCGGATGAAGTTTTGTAATTATCGAATTATGACGTCATAATGGAGGCACCTATGACATCATGATGAACACATTTTATTCCCCATGGAGAGTTCTTTACAATGAGCCATGTCTCAATTTTTTCTATACAGCGCTTTCGGAGATGTAGAGGTGTAAATTTTTCGGTTTTTCCAAGATGGCGGCCGAACCACGTGATCTATGACGTCATACTTATCATTAAAATATTATTCAGGTGGAGTTGCACCTATGGTGAAAATTTCCTGTCAATCGGACCAACGGTTGCAGAGAAAATCATATTTACTCTGTGCGGACAAACAAACAAACAGACAAACGGACTCAAATGCAATACCCTCTCCTCAGGTGAAAAAAGACTGAAAAGACCCCAAGACCCTTAAAGACCAAAAAGACAATGAAGACACAAAAGAACCCCCAAGATCCTTAAAGACCCAAAAATTCATGAAGACCAAAAAGACCCAAATACCCTTAAATATCCAGAAGACCTAAAAGACTCCAAAGACCTAAAATACCCCCAAAGACCCAAAATACCCCAAATACCCTTAAATATCCAGAAGACCCCAAAGACACAAAATACCCCAAAGACCGCAAGATGCTTAAAGACCCAAAAGACAACAAAAATCCAAAAGGCCCTGAAGACCCAAAATTCCCCAAAGACCCATAAAGACACTGAAGACCCAAATCACTGAAAAGACCCCAAGATCATTAAATACCCAAAATATCACAAAGACCGAAAAGACCCCGAAGACCCAAAAACCCAAAAGACTCCGAAGACCCAAAATACACCAATGACTCAAAATACATCAAAGACCCAAAAGACCGAAAAGACCACAAAGACCCAAAATATCCCAAAGACCCTTAAAGACCCAAAACACCCCGAAGACCAAAAAAAAAAAAAGACCTAGAAGACAAAAAGTCCCTGAAAACCCACAAAACTCCGAAGACCCTTAACGACCCCACAGAACCAAACAATCCAAAACACCAAAAAGACCCCAAAGAACCTTAAAGACCCTGAGGACCCAGTGGAACCCAAAGACCCAAATTACCCCAAAGACCCAAAATACTCCAAAGATCTAGATGACTGAAAACACCCGAGGACCCCAAAAATTCAGAGGACCCAAAAGACTCAAATTACCTTAAAGACCCCGAAGACCCAAATTAACCAGAAGATCCCAAGGATGCAAAAGAGCTTGGGCACCCACCCAAAAGACCCAAATGAACCAGAGGACCCAAAAGACGCTTAAGACTCTGAAGACCCAAAACAAGAGTAATTATGTCTCTTTCATTGGAATTGTAGACGGTGGCTTGCAAACCGAACCTCAAGGTCAGTGTATAGGAATCGTTTTAATTTATTTATTACAATAAATACACAGCGTAGAGAGGTGAAATTCGCTGAACGTGATGTGCAAAGTGCGCAGGCAGAGTAAACCGAGTGTTCATTTACGTCTGTAGGATGTCAATCCAAAACACCATAAAGACCCTGAGGACCCCAAAGACCCAAATTACTCCAAAGACCCAAAATACCCCAAAGACCCAGATGACCGAAAAGACCCGAGGACCCCAAAGTTCCAGAGGACGTAAAAGACTCAAATGACCCAAAAGACCCCGAGGACCTAAATGACCCAGAGGACATAAAAGACCCAAAAGATCCCAAGGATGCAAAAGAGCTTGAACACCCAAAAGTTCCAAATGAACCAGATAGTCCAGGGGCCAATACAGATTTTGGTACCACCCAAGGTCAGCAAACAATTTTGGTATTTTTGTCTTCCTACATGTCTCTAGTTTATATTTTGGTATTATAACCCTGCCTATCTAGTAGCTTAATGATAGTTTTCACTCTGTAAACAAACCCACCTCCATATAATCTGGAAGTTGAAATTTAGGAGAGAGGGGTAGCATTTTTGCCATATCTTCAGTTCGACTGAACATACTTTAACAAATCATAATTCATGGTGAAGCTACATCATATATCTACACAACTGTATTATATTTTCATCTTTAGTTATCAGGTGACTTTCTCAGAGGTCAAAAGGTCATGTTTCAATTGCAAAATCGAAAATTGAGTGTTTTTATTTTCAACTGATCTGATTACTATTTCGTGATATGTAGATGCTGAAATTATTTCATAACGTATAGATAAGACATTGTAGATGATTTAAAATAACATATTCACAAAACTTCAACAACTTCACAATTTATCCCTTTTTATGCAAGCATTATTTCTTCGATTTCTGAAAATTTTTGTCATTGTCTGCACAAATGTGAAACCTGCTTTAAATAGAGCATTATGATACTAAAATAATATTGTGACTAGTAAATGCTAAATGAAATATGTCTTATGCCTTGCTTTCCTTGCAGGATCAGGACATGATTGGTGAGAATGACTCCAACTTTAGTCATCCTGATCTACAATTACCAAGAATCAGGAAGGATGAAGCTTATATTCAGTCACTTGATGAAATGATGGAGTCCAGCTGGATCAGTCCTTTCGATCCTGACCATGAAGACATTGTCAGTTTGTCGACTGGTATTGCTGCACCTCCAGATGTTGCTGAAAACCTCATTGAAGCCCACCAAATAGGGAAAGACGCTTATGAAGATTTCAAACAAGCGAGGATGGAGTCAGACAGTCCAGCCATAAAGTTTCATGACAGGATTACAAAGAAGAAGCTGAAAACATTCTCAGACATTGGCAAGAAATCACGTACCCTTGGCAACAGAAAGGAACTTATCCTCAAGGCTGATAGGAAGCTGTTTGGGCAGATGATTCTTGTTGCAGAAAGCAGGCAGCTGCACATGGGTGAAGTTTTAGCCCACCCGCTTGGACCTTTGCCTTGGGCCCTAGCCAACATTGATGGGTCTCTTCGTAAGACCAACAAGGCTGCTCTTGCCAGGGTGTTGGAGAAGCATGACTCACCAGCAGAAATAATCCCTCAACCTTCAGCCACTCAGATAGATGGAATGAGCCTGGTCCAAAAGATGAAGGGGAAAGACAAAACGTTCTCCCAACTGGCAGAATCAGTATTGGCTCAAGTTATCCATGAAGGTGGTCAGAGCAAGCGCATTGATGTTATCTTTGATGTATATAGAGAGATGTCCATCAAAGATTTGGAGAGAGAGCAAAGAGAGGCGCAGATTCAGGTATTGAGCTAAGGAGCATTGCGCCTGGCCACAATATACACCAGTGGAGGAAGCTTTTGTGTAGCTCTAAAAACAAAACACACCTCATCAGGTTCTTTGTGGAAGAATGGAAAGGTCAACTTGAGAAGATCAAGGACAAAGATCTGTATGTTACCTGTGAGGATGTCTGTTTCAAGCTCACAAGGGAACGATGGGAGGAGGTTCCGGAGCTATCAAGTACCCAGGAAGAAGCAGACACCCGTCTTCAACTCCATGCTCTACATGCTGCTGAATCAGGCTACAAGGGTATAGTAGTCACAGCAGAGGACACAGATGTAATGATTATAAGCATTGGAGTCAGCAAGAGAATTCCATGTCCCATGTTCCAGAAATGTGGCACCAAGAACCGCACAAGGTTCACTGACATCAGCAAGCTAAGTCATGCACTAGGAGATGATGTCTGTGATGCTCTGATTGGAATGCACTCATTTACGGGCTGTGATACAGTCAGTGCTTTCACTGGGCGTGGAAAGTCGGCCATGTTCAAACAACTGAAGACTAACAAGACCTGTCAAGACACATTCAGAGAGTTGGGAAGGTCCTGGGAGGTCTCTGATGAACTATTTGGAAAGCTTCAGGAAGTAACATGTCGGATGTATTTGCCTTCCACAAACACAACTCAAGTCAACAAGCTTCGCTACCAGCTGTTTTGTGCAAGGCGTGGAGAAGTTGACTCCAGTCAGCTTCCCCCTTGTGAAGATTGTCTCTTCATGCATGCCTTACGAGCAAACTATCAGGCTGCAATCTGGCAGAGGTGTTTGGAGTGCAATCCTAGTGTACCCTATCCAATGGCTCATGGATGGAAGATGCATGATGGGGATCTGGCCATTGAGTGGATGTGAGGTACACCTGCACCAGAGGCTGTGTTGGACCTGCTATCCTGCTCATGTATACGATCATGCAAATTACCAATCTGCACATGCCTTGGAAATGGTCTGAAATGCATAGACATGTGTAAGCTGCAAACCTGCAGCAACCAAGCAAATGAACTAGAACAAATAGAGCTGAATGATAGTGATGTGGACGATTGTGACACAGACTAAGTTTGTCCCAATGACATGAAAGAAACTGTTTGTAGTCTAAACGCACTTCAAATAACAAGATTATAATGTATGAGCATTACCTAGATGGTGTTCACAACAAGTGCAATGGCTTATTAGACAATTTGCTCCTCCCCCCAAGCCCTCTCCCTCCCACACATCTCCCTGCTCTTAAATGTTGTGTGCTCTCAAGTGTTTGTGTGCTTCCCATTCTCTTGTCTTCCGCTCCCTCTTTTTATATATTTTGTTTGTCTGGTTGATTTGTTTGTGAAGTAAATGTCAGCTCTTTCACGAGCCTCGATTCAGTATACAAAAATTTGAATATTTTTGTACATTATTGAAACAGAGATAATAAAACTTATTTATTTCTTTTCTGATGATTATTTTATCTGCTTATGTTCTTATAAATGTGTAACTTTATACCAATGCTTGCGGGTATGTGAATGATAAAACACATTGCAGACATATTCATTGGTTTTCCAAAAATATTGTCTAGAAGTCATAATATATGATATATACAGTCATTTTATATGGGGGTGGGTTTGTTTACAGGCAATGACTAAATTTTTCGGAAATCGAAGAAACAATGCTTGCATAAAAAGGGTTAATATATAGTTAATTGTTAACTTTAAAATTGTTATAATAATTTAATTGTTAAAATAATAAAGTTAATTGTAAAAAGCCGGGTGTTGGCTTAGCGGTTAGGGTGCCGGCTTGGGATCCTAGGATCCTGGCGTTTGAATCCCAGTCGATCGCTGAATTAACGCCAGGGGGGTTGACTCAGCCTGTCATCTTTCCGAGGTCGGCAAATTGAGTACCAGCTTGCTGGGATGAATGATCATGGTGTGTACCCTGATTTAGAATAGGTACACCATATTCATGCGCATCGTAAGAGCGTGACCAAGGGTTGGCGTCAGGAAGGGCATCTGGCCATAAAAACATTGCCTCAAACAGGGAACCATGATTGTCATGGGGCCCGCAAAGCTAACCCCCGCTCTAGCGGGGAAAATGGCCTTAAAACGATCATTCATTCATTCATCTAAAGTTAATTGTTGAAGTTTTGTGAATGCGAGGTTATTAAAATCATCCACAATGTCCTATATATACATTGTGAAATAATTTCAGCATCTACATATCACGAAATAGTAATCAGATCAGTTGAAAACAAAAACACGCTAAATTTTCGATTTTGCAAATGAAACATGACCTTTTGACCTCCGAGGAAGTCACCTGATAATTAAAGGTGTAAATTGGATTACAGTTGTGTAGATATATGATGTAGCTTCACAATGAATCATAATTTGTCAAAATATGTTCAGTCGAACTGAAGTTATAAGCAAAGATGCTACCCCTCTCTCCTAAAATTCAACTTCCAGATTATATGGAGGTGGGTTTGTTTGCAGAGTGAAAACTATCATTAAGCTACTAGATCGGCAGGGTTATCATACCAAAATATAAACTAGAGACTTGTAGGAAGACAAAAATACCAAAATTGTTTGCTGACCTTGGGTGGTACCAATTTGTTAAAATATCAGTATTGGCCCCTGGACTAAGAGGACCCAAAAGACCCTGAGGACTCCGAAGACCCAAAAGAAGAGTAATTATGTCTCTTACATTGGAATTGTCGACGGTGTCTTGCAAACCGAGCCCTAAGGTCGTTGTACGAAGTGGTTTAAAAAAATAAATCACAATAAATACAAGGCACAGGGAGGTGACATTCGCTGAACGTGACGTGCAAAGTGCTTAGAGTAAACTGAGTGTTCATTTACCTCTGTAAGATATCTAATAAATAAAGAAAATATAAGCACACCTGACACTAGGCCCAGGCTTCAGACTTTGGCATGCTCACGTGGCTGCACCGTCAAATAAACTGTTCGAACCCGTCTTTTTTGACGGGCTTTATACTAGTGTATATATATATATATATATATATATATATATATATATATATATATATATATATATATATATATATATATATATATATATATATATATATATATATATATATATATATATATATATATATATATATATATAGTTACTGTCGCGGTTAAGATGTTATTTTGACCGAGCGGTGGTGTATTACCGCGACCTAACAGTTCCCCCGATTCTTCCCCCAACTCACCCGATTCACCCCAAACTTTGGCCGTATCGCACCGCAGCTGCCCAATCTGGAAAACTCTAAAACGACCGAATGCAAAGAGGAAAAGGAATAAGACGAGAAGACGTACAGAAGAGTAATTGGATTTATTATACACACAAGCAAAAAGAAAGCAGTCACGTTTATTTACAGACGAGATTAGATACACAGTGCAACGCTAGCTTACCTACAGTCTTAATTAACCCAGGGACAGAACAAACAAAAGACAGACTCACGCGGGGAATGATGACAGGAATTGGCTGGAAGGAGAGGATGGCTAGGAGTTGTATTGTGCAGCACGATCGGCGCGTTTAGCAGCCGCCGTTCCTTCGCGGCCCTGCTCAAAACCGCCGTCCAGGCCCCAAGCGGCTGTTGAGTGTGGTTGCTGCTGTGGCCGCCGCTGCTGCTGCTGCTGTGGACGTCGCATGCTTTTCCAGGATTACAGCAGGCTTTGTGCTTTCTGGGATGTCCTCTCCTTGGATGTTCTCTATGTTCTCTTGGTCCAATCACTCCTCACCACCGACAACTCAACGCAACTAACGCGACCACTGACCACCACAACGCAACCACGGACGACCAAAACCACACAACTCAGCTCTGCTTCTTGGACCCTCTCTCTTCTCAACAGCTTGGGCTCCCTTTTTCTCTGCCGGTAAAAGCTCATCTCCCAAAGCTTGTCTCAGCTTCTCTTTTGGGAGCGTCGCGCTGCGGATTTTAGCTGCGGTCACGCCTGCTCATTCCCTCCTCTCAGCGCCTCTCTTTAAAAGCGCAGCCTCTTCTCATCTCAATGCTCAGTACTCATCTCTTTCTTCTTCAAAGCTCGACTCCTTGGGGAGCGTCGCGCTGCGGGTTATATAGGCCCCGCCCCTCAACCTTTGCGAACCTCCCCGATAGCTCTTCCTCCGCCCTCCCTAGCCAAACCCCTGGCTCATGGTTGGTCGAGTGGGGCTGGCTCACTCCTCCCCTCTATGACGAGGTGGAGACACGCCTTTCTTCTCCGACCCTGCCTCGTGGTCAATGGCGGTTATTGGAGGGGAGGTAATTGCCAATCGACAAAAAGGGGGAATGGAGGTTTTGGGAATGGGAATGAAGGGAATCTATCTCTTTCACTTGGTGCAATGGAGTACTTCTATTAATGGGAGACACAGCCTTACCCTAAAACACAGAATAAGATATAACTATCGAACAGGGGTATTCTATTATTGGCTGACGTGTATGCTTGTGGACTAATTATGGGATGCCCTTTGATCTTTACACAGCTCCGGAGGCAGGAGGCGCAGAATAACCAATAATAATAATTCACACAATAAAAAAACTATACAGTCCTCATATCCGCAACACTGCACCCTCCTCCTCTTAGGCACGGCCCGGGCCTACAACTTTTATTTAGTGTGACACGTAGGTGTAGTTCCCTCTACTTTTAACCTGACCCTGAGTGCGACAGTTTTAAAACATAAATAAATGTGTCCCGCTGCTCCATTGCACCCTGCCTAACAGACTTACGCCCACAGTTAACCGAATTGCGGAATGGTCTTCAAACTACACACTGACGGTGGGGAGCATTATTTATAATGACGCTATTTTTATTTACAAGACTAACCCAGGACCTGCGATTGTTCTTTCTGGGGGGAGACAGTCTGCTCTGCATCAATGCACCATTAAAGCACCCAAAAACGCACCAATACACACCCAAGACCAATCGGTGCAGTCACCATTGTTCATGAAAATAAAAACAACAACCCCTAACCCTGCAGGTGTCTCTTGCTCTTCGGCTCCCTCTGCTGGTTATTATTATTGTCTTCCAGTTGTTGTCTTTCTTTCATTTTCTTACTGGCGGCCTATTTGCAATAAAGTGTGCCCAACGTGTCCATTTTATTTTCTTTATTTATGGCCCACAGGGCCCACTACGTGTGGTTCACCTGTGGGGCATCGGTGCCCTGTGGCCAAGGCACGCCAGCAAGATTTCGGGCCCTCATGGCCGGTTCCAGCAGAGGGGCCATGCCCCAACCCATGGGGTCCATAAGTGGTGCTCGGCCACAGACATGTGGTCCATAATGTGGTGCATCGATGCAGACAGCTGGTTCTGAGAGTTCTGGGCGCACAATGGCCGACTCACGCACGCTCCCCTCGGCGCCCCATGGCGCACAGGTCATGTGGGAGACAAAAGGGGGACAAGAGAAATGAGCGAGGGGTAAGGTCACAAGGGTACACGTCAATAAGGCAATGCAAGGCGAAATGCGCACGGAGAGCGAAATGAGAAAGCTCGTCCCTACCGTACATCACCCCCCTGTCACCTACACTACCCTTGCCCTTACCCCATATGTACAAAAATCTACACATTACCAATCCGTCGCTACCGTCACGTCTTCCCCTTATTTCCCTTATACCAAATTCGTCTTCACTCCCCCACTATCCAAAATTTGCCATCACCCAATTCGTCATCAATCCTCATAAGGAGGGAGAGATGGAATTACGCACAATGTCACACCCACGTCATGATGCGTCTGACAATCCAAAACATTTGCATTAATGAAAAATAATAAAACATGGCATGGTGTGGAGTTACCTCATCTCAGGTGAGTGGATGCAGATGGTGCGAGGAGATCCTTCTTCCTAACTATCCTCTAAATGACCTTAACACTCTTTACACTACCCGGGGTCTTTCCCTGCCAATCCATTGGCCACTTACACTATGGGTTCTAAAAACCAAATTCCCATTGACCAAACTGTGGTGCTTCTCAATTTGGGGTCTCACTCCCCCGATTCATCTCCCGGTGCCCTCGCACAATTTCGGGGCTGTGGCGTGTAGCTCTCCCAGCAGGTCTACCCACCTGCACACCTCCACCACTGTAGTTGCCACCCGAGCTTACCTGCTCCTCACCCTAACCTATCTAACTGGGGAAAGCCCCTCCTGGCTCTGTCACCCCTTGGTGCCCTCTGGCACTGGGCTACCCGGGTCCGTCCTCCGGATCCTCGGGCCCCATCCACAACAACTACCGGCTCCCAGAGCCCACCTGCGGCCTCACCTGGCCGACATCCTCACAGTGGTGGAGTGCCCAAACCAACTACACACACTAACAGGCTACACGCCCAGCCATTTCCACAACACTAATGCACCCATCCAATCACCATTCTTCCACCCGCACCACAGATGCCAATATCCAACCACAATTTACCTATACCCTCTACCTAACACTTACACGACCCGCCCCGGGTATCCGTGATGGGGGTCCACTCTTCCCCCATTCACACCTTCACACCATCCACTCCACTCCACAATTTCCACCATACTCACTCCACGACCATCCATTCCTATACTCCATTTATTCCACACTCCATGTATTTCACACAACCATTCTCCATACACCTGTTGTTGCACACCTGTGCAATCACACCTGGTGCCACCTGCACCCTCCTCCTCTTCCTGGACCATTCGGTCAGCACAATACACAATCACCTTCACTCACTCATACACTGCTCCACACACCTGTCCAGTTGCACACCTGTGCAATCCCACCTGTTCAATCCTCAAACACACGGCATCATCTCATCTAACTACTCCCCTCTGAAACTTGCGCTTCCCAGTCGTCCCTTTAAACTAAATACATACCACGTCATTATCATCCACTCTAATCTACCTGCGTCCCCACTACAGGTATCCTTGTCACTAACTAATCTTAACGTCACCTAATGTCATCTTCTAGGGCCCTACACACAATATCCTAACCCACCCGGGCTAGTTTTCACTGCCATAAACCCCATAAACTAGTGCTCCTTTGCCCCCTCCTGTGAGGGATGGTGGATTTGCCATCCCACCACATCGGGGAGGTCCTACTATCAATTTCGCTCGTCCAAATCCAACAAATCAAAAATTTGCCATTTATGGCTAATCACCGTACCAATCATCAACTTTTGCCTTTTTCTAATTTTGGGTCCAAAACACTAACCTCATCACCCGTCTACTTATTAGATCCTCTCGGTGCGCCAATTTCCTTCTAAAGCTCGGCTTCGTACAGCCGAGCAATGAATGCGGGTTGTTTTGTGCCAGCGGCTGGATACGTCCCGCATTCGGGGCAGGGACGGGGGCTTACCCGGGCCGAGATCCCACGCACCACCTCGGCGTGGAGCCATCCAATGTCCCGATCTCGACCTGCCGGCACGTCTCAACAAAAAGTGGTCGCCATGACGACCCTTCCTATCGAGCTGCCCGCTCCGCCTAGTGGAGCACGGACGCGGCCGTTCCAAGCGAGGCCCAGCGTGGATCGCGTACGGCGGTCCTTTCGAACCCGCCGTGGCTCGGATCCCCGCTGGTTCTCGCGGCACGCGAAGCTGCCCGACGCGCACCGAGGGCCCGATTCGGCTATAAGTCGCTCTAACCGCTAACCCGGTTACCGTCGATGCCTCACCTGCATGCTTACACGCATACGCTACCCCTTTCTTGCTCATACCTCCAGCGGTTCCCATGCTCCTCGTACCTTTCCTTACACACCTCGGTACACTCATTCCGCTCCCAGACTTGGTCACACACCTGACCACCGAACACCTTGGCACACATTCGTCGCTCGCACACCTCACCAACACACCTCTTCGCGCCCCTTCCTCGGTCACCTCTTCTGTGACAATCACAGGAGTGTTCTCACTCGCACACCCAACCACGTGCCTCACGACCAACTCAAGTGTGCATTCCCACACACGCTCTACCATTCCAGGTGTGCATCCTTCCATGCCAGGTGTACATCCTCACTCACCTGTCACAACTAACTCACGCTCCATGCCACTCTCACTACTCTCACCACCACTCTTGACAACGCACTCACCCTTACTCTCGACAGCGCACTCTTTCCTCATGCCCCTGTCCGTTACACACCTTTCTCGCGCACACTCTCCCGTTACACCCTCTGTAACACTCACCACAGGCGTGCATTCTCCCTTACTCTTCACAGCATGCGCTTTCCCCATGCACCCGTCCGTTACACACCTTTCTCGCGCATCCTCTTGCGCACACTTTTTCGTTACTTCCTCCGTAACACTCACCACACCGCGCTTCCATGTGCTCCCTCGCACACGCGCTACTACCGACTCACTCTCGACAGCACACTCACTGGTCGGCGCGCACTTTTTCCTCACACACCCCATGGTCGGACATTCTCGCACACCTCTTTTTTTGCACACCTGACCTGTCACACCCTTCACCAACGGCCTTTCACGAACACCCGGATCCAAACCAATCCCCAAGCCGCCTGAAGCTTTCCTCACATCATGTACATTTCCGATTATATCGCCACTCACCTTGGCACCTCGTCTCCGCACCTCCTTTGCCACCTGCAAACTCTTTATTTGGTTAGTGAGCAGCACATCACGATTCGAGCACAGACCTTGTACCAATTCCATTACTTCCTCCTTTATCTCCCTCTTAGTTTCTGTCCGTCCCTTCTTAATTTCACTCACCTCTTCTTCCACTTCCTCTAATTTTTGCTTCACCTCTTTTATTTCCCGGTGCGTCTCCTCAAGTTCGTCCTCTAAGGCTACCGTGACCGTCTCTATGTGCATCCTTACCTGCCGGTCGTTCGTTTCCATGACCTCTGTCACCTCATCCAACCTCATTGTCAGTCCCTCACGTACCATCTGACATTGCCTCTGTGTCGCTATCAAGTCATTTTTAATTTCTTTTTGTGTCGCCTTTAACCCTCCGAGTACTGCAGTGTTCCTTTGAACCTGCTCCACTAACTCCGTCTGTCCCTCTGTCAGCTGTTCCACCTCCTCCGTCAGATCTTCTATTCCCCCTTGTAACTTTGCCGTCCCATTTCTCACCTCTTTCTCCATACGCTTCTCACCTCGCTTTACCTCCTCGCGTAGCCCCGAAACCTCCTCACTTACACCTCGTCGTATCCCCTCTTTCATTTCCTCCATCTCTTTTGTAGATGCCACCCTCATCTGTCCCAATTCATCCCTCTGAGCATCCAGTTTACTTTCTAACCCGATTTGCACCTCCTCTATCTGGTTCCCCATTCGTTTGATTTCCCTGGCAGATTGTTCCCCTATTTCCCGCAATTTGTCTTCCATCCTATTTTCTAACCCCATTAACCCATTTTTCACCCCCTCTAACCCATTGTCTAATCCCTCAAATTTCTTGTCTAATCCCTCAAATTTAGCTTCTAGCCGTTCCCCCATTTCTCCCATTTTGCCCCCCATTACCCCCAATTGCTCACTCTGAGTCCTCGCTTCGTCCCTCATTCGCTCACTATCAGCCCTCAATTCGTCCCTCATTACCCCCATACTGTTTTTCAAACCTCCAATTTGGTCTCCCATACTCATCTGTACAGCTGCCTGTAGCTGCGCAATGAGGGCCTGCATGTCAATCGGCTGCATGTTAAAGCCCGCTGATACAGCGGGCTCGGCTACCGCGCGCACGTGCGAGGCGCCTTTTTGCGCGCCTGAAACCTCGTGCGCGAGAGCGCCATTTTGTGCGTCTGATACCCCCTCAACCATATTGCCAATGTTCTCCTCTACTTCGTCCCTCTGATCCTGGGTTACTCCTAACCCCTCCTCTAGCTCACCCACCGGCATTCGATCGCCTTGACCAGCCATGGCGCGATTTCAAAATTCGGGTTTTTCTTTAAAACAAAATCAAATTTCGGTACTTTATAATTTTGACCAAATTTTTTCCTAGATGTTTAAAAAAAAAAATTTTGGTTCGGGCCTCGAATCTCACTCCTCGACACCAATTGTTACTGTAATAACACAATTGGTGTTCCAAAATTTGGGCCTAACAAATTTAGTCCCAGGTCCGAATCCGACACTCCTGACACCAATTGTTACTGTCGCGGTTAAGATGTTATTTTGACCGAGCGGTGGTGTATTACCGCGACCTAACAGTTCCCCTGATTCTTCCCCCAACTCACCCGATTCACCCCAAACTTTGGCCGTATCGCACCGCAGCTGCCCAATCTGGAAAACTCTAAAACGACCGAATGCAAAGAGGAAAAGGAATAAGACGAGAAGACGTACAGAAGAGTAATTGGATTTATTATACACACAAGCAAAAAGAAAGCAGTCACGTTTATTTACAGACGAGATTAGATACACAGTGCAACGCTAGCTTACCTACAGTCTTAATTAACCCAGGGACAGAACAAACAAAAGACAGACTCACGCGGGGAATGATGACAGGATTTGGCTGGAAGGAGAGGATGGCTAGGAGTTGTATTGTGCAGCACGATCGGCGCGTTTAGCAGCCGCCGTTCCTTCGCGGCCCTGCTCAAAACCGCCGTCCAGGCCCCAAGCGGCTGTTGAGTGTGGTTGCTGCTGTGGCCGCCGCTGCTGCTGCTGCTGTGGACGTCGCGTGCTTTTCCAGGATTACAGCAGGCTTTGTGCTTTCTGGGATGTCCTCTCCTTGGATGTTCTCTATGTTCTCTTGGTCCAATCACTCCTCACCACCGACAACTCAACGCAACTAACGCGACCACTGACCACCACAACGCAACCACGGACGACCAAAACCACACAACTCAGCTCTGCTTCTTGGACCCTCTCTCTTCTCAACGGCTTGGGCTCCCTTTTTCTCTGCCGGTAAAAGCTCATCTCCCAAAGCTTGTCTCAGCTTCTCTTTTGGGAGCGTCGCGCTGCGGATTTTAGCTGCGGTCACGCCTGCTCATTCCCTCCTCTCAGTGCCTCTCTTTAAAAGCGCAGCCTCTTCTCATCTCAATGCTCAGTACTCATCTCTTTCTTCTTCAAAGCTCGACTCCTTGGGGAGCGTCGCGCTGCGGGTTATATAGGCCCCGCCCCTCAACCTTTGCGAACCTCCCCGATAGCTCTTCCTCCGCCCTCCCTAGCCAAACCCCTGGCTCATGGTTGGTCGAGTGGGGCTGGCTCACTCCTCCCCTCTATGACGAGGTGGAGACACGCCTTTCTTCTCCGACCCTGCCTCGTGGTCAATGGCGGTTATTGGAGGGGAGGTAATTGCCAATCGACAAAAAGGGGGAATGGAGGTTTTGGGAATGGGAATGAAGGGAATCTATCTCTTTCACTTGGTGCAATGGAGTACTTCTATTAATGGGAGACACAGCCTTACCCTAAAACACAGAATAAGATATAACTATCGAACAAGGGTATTCTATTATTGGCTGACGTGTATGCTTGTGGACTAATTATGGGATGCCCTTTGATCTTTACACAGCTCCGGAGGCAGGAGGCGCAGAATAACCAATAATAATAATTCACACAATAAAAAAACTATACAGTCCTCATATCCGCAACAATATATATATATATATATATATATATATATATATATATATATATATATATATATATGTATATATATATATATATATATATATATATATATATATATATATAGGCATTAGAGGACATCATTTCTCTCACTTTTTGTGAATAAAAAGAATATAAAAACCCAAGGCACGTGTATAAAAAGTGACGTGAAGTATCAGCATATATGCTCTTAATCTAATATGTCCACCAGCACAATGGAGGGTGGATATGGAGTGGGTACATCCTGTCGTTTAGTTAACAGCCCTGCTTATTGCATTCCGAAGCACCTGTCATTGCGCACACAAGGCCTGGCCTTTTGAATATTACCATGATATCCTTAAGCCTCACAATCAAGAATGGCACTCGGTGCAGCACATTCCCCGGCTGGGCTGAACAGATCCCACTGATAGGCCGGATCTGCATCCGAACCTTAATCAAATTCCAATCAACTTGTTTTTGACACCGACTCAAATCAACCACCAAGTTTTGTCGTAATCTGTCCACATATTTTGAAATATCGTGATATATTATTTTTGGCCCCATTTCTCAAAAGTTAAGAATCACTTTAAAAATGTATAAAATGTCTGGGATCCGGATCCATATTCGAATCTTCACCAAAATCGAATAAATTCTTCCTGGTCACACACCCAACCTGTCCACCAAGATTTGTCCAAACCCTTCCATACTTTTTGAGATATCCTGCTATATATCGTTTTTGGTCCTATCTCTCAATGGTGAAGAATCATTTATAGAATTCTAGTATCTGGATCCGGATCGACGCCAAAATTGAATCTTTCCTCGTCACACATCCAACCTGTCCATCAAATTTCGTCCGTATCCATCCATAACTTTTTGAGATATCCTGCTTACTGACAGACAGACAGACAGATCTGAAAACATAACTTCCATCCACCTTCGGCAACGGAGGTAACTAATCTAACCAAATGACTAAAGGGAATAAACTCTACCAGTAAAAAGTCAGTCAAAAATGACGGGTTGGAACAGTTTATTCCACGGTGCAGTCTCGTGAGCATGCCATTCTGAAGCCTCGGCCTAGTGTCAGGTGTGCTTACAGTGCATTCAGGAAGTATTCAGACCCCTTCACTTTTTTCCCTGGTTTCAGGAAGAGTCCTGGTTGTTCCAAACTTCTTCCATTTAAGAATTATGGAGGCCACTGTGCTCTTGGGAACCTTCAATGCAGCAGAATCTTTTTTGCTGGCTTCCCCAGATCTGTGCCTCGACACAATCCTGTCTCTGAGCTCTGCAGGCAGTTCCTTCGACATCATGGCTTGGTTTTTGCTCTGATATGCATTGTCAGCTGTGAGACCTTATATAGACAGGTGTGTGCCTTTCCAAATCATGTCCAATCAATTGAATTCACCACAGGTGGACTCCAATCAAGGTGTAGAAACATTTCAAAGATGATCAAGAGAAATGGGAGGCACCTGAGCTAAATTTCATGTGTCATAACAAAGGGTATGAATACTTATGTCAAAGTGATATTTCAGTTTTTTCTTTTTAATAAATTTGCAAAACTTTCTAAAATCCTGTTTTCTCTTTGTCATTATGGGGTATTGAGTGTAGATTGATGAGGGAAAACATGAATTTAAACGATTTCAGCATAAGTCTGCAACATAACAAAATGTGAAAAAAGAGAAGGGGTCTGAATACTTTCTGAATGCACTGTATATCTTTATTTAGTTATTCGACAACTTAAGGACGTAAATGAAAACTCATTTTACTCTGCGCACGTTGCACATCACGTGCAGTGAATTTATCTTATCTGCGCCTTGTATTTTTTTTTTTTTAACGCTTCTGCACACTGCCCTTGAGGCTCGGTTTGCAAGTCACCATCTACATTTCCTATAGAATAGACAAAATTGCTCTTTTGGGTCTTCAGAGTCCTCATTGTCTTTTTGGTACTCTGGGTCTTTTGTGCCCTTGGGGTATTTTGGATCCTCTAGGTTATTTGAGTCCACGGGGTCTTCGGGTTCCTCGGGGTCTTTTGGCTCATTTGAGTCATTTGGTTCCTCTGGGTCTTCTGGGGCATTTGAGTCTTTTGGATCCTCTGGGTCTTTGGGGTCCTCCAGTCTTTTTCAGTCCTCTGGGTCTTCTGAGTATTTAAGGGTCTTTTGGGTATTATAGATCCTTGGGGTAATTTGGGCCTTTAGGGTCTATTGGGTCCTCAGGGTCTTTTGGGTCTTTGGGACATTTTGGTTCCTCTGGGTCTTTTCAGTTTTGGGGTATTTTCAGTCTTTGGGGTCTTTTGGGTGTTTAAGGGTCTTTGGGGTCTTTTAGGTGTTTTGGGTCTTTCCTGGTCTTTGGAGTATTTTGGGACTTCGGGGTCTTTGGGGTATTTTCGGTCTTCAGGGTCTTTTGGGTCTTTAGTGTAGTTAAGGGCATTTGGCCTATTTTGGTCGTTGGGGTCTTTTGGGTCTTGAGGTCTTTTGTTTCTTTTTGGTCTTTTGGGTCATCGGAGTATTTTGGGTATGTAAGGGTCTTCGGGGTATTTTGGTTCATTTAGGTCCTTGGGGTCTTTTGGGTCTTCGGAGTATTTTGGGTCTTCATGGTCTTTGGGGTATTTGGTTATTTGGGGTCTTTGGAGTCCATTGGGTCTTTGGAGTCATTTTGGGTACTCTGGGTCGTTTGGGTATATTGGATCCTCGGGGTCTTTTGGGTCTTCTAGGTCCTTGGGTCTTCTGGGTCCATGAGGTATTTTGAGTCCTCGGAGTCTTTTAGGTCTTTTAACCGGTGGACACACAGTAATGTTGAAAGATTGCCCATTAAAACCCCACTCAAGGCTTTTAAAACCTACCCTTATGAAGGGGGACAAACATCAGAACAAACACACAAACTGACATTGTGCTTTTTCTGGGCAATACACTGAGTTCTTTACCAACACATCCGCAAAGGGAATAGTCAGGGTACAGATTTGTAATTTGTTCATGTGCCGGCGATAACTCGCCGACACTCTGAACAAATAGCCCTGGGTTCTTCAACCTCCATTAACTAATGTGAAACACCTAGCCTTGACGTGCATTGACGGGACGTTAATCCAGGTGCGAACAACTCGCTTAATAAGCACGAATCTGACAGTTTTTAGTTGGGTCGGGAATCGAACCCAGACTAGACAGCTCAAAGGTGAATGAATTACATTTGCGCCATCCTGCCAGAATATTATTATTGCTATTTTATTACCTTCGCTACCGAAGGTGGATGGAGGTTATGTTTTCATCTCTGTCTGTTTGTTATGTCGGTCTGTTTCGTTTGTATGTTTTTTGGATGTTTGTTACTTGCAAAATCGAAGATTTTTCAAGAATATTGGATGGTCTTGAACGTTATTGTCCCCCGTCGCACCGCGGAGCGAAAGGGGGACTATGGTTTTCCCCTCCGTCCGTGCGTGCGGGCGGGAGTGCGAACGTGCGTGCGTCCGTGCGGGCGGGAGTGCGAACGTGCGTGCGGGCGGGAGTGCGAACGTGCGTGCGTCCGTGCGTGCGTAAGCGAAGGACCGAATTCTAATTTGGTGTGCGGGTGCAACCCACGTCAAAATCCAAGATGGCCGCCGCCATGTATGTCTGACGCCATGTATGTCTGAACCATGTATGTCTGTGAAAATAAGCGAAGTACCAACTTCTAATCTGGTGTGTGGGTGTATCTAGGCACAAGGAAGAACGCTATTGAAAATTGGGTCGCCACGTCAAAATCCAAGATGGCCGCCTTGCGTCTCCCACTTTGTCAACTCATCACTTCAACGATGGAGGGGGGGGGGGGGGGGGGCCTAGGCGTAACGCTTGTCCTGTCCGTATGTCGGTCTCCTACAGGTCACAATTTTCAACCGAGGTGCATGAAACTTCACCAAGTTGCAGAGGTCGTCACAATTGAGAAGCCTTTTGATTTTGAGGTCAAAGGTCAAAGGTGATCTGGAGGTCGGATTTCTAAAATCGCCATTTTGTATCTGATCGACTTGAAAATTAAACAGCATTTGCATATTGAGTCACTAAATTGGAAAACCAACTTTCTGAGGTCAAACGGTCAAAGGTGAACTCAAGGTCAAACTTCTAAAATCATCAATTTTCATCTGAAAAATTGTCACTTCACCTGTGTGGGATCTCTGGGTCACTCCTGCAAGATGAATCGGCTCTCAGTGCCGCAGGCTTGTATAAGAGAACTATCTAGGGATATACAACAACAACCTTTTCTAAACCATGATCTTTTCTACCTCTATCAACCCTCCCCTGTCCCCTCCCAAACCCTCCTTCCAATTTTCCAGTTGTTCCTCCCTGAGAGTTTGCTTCTGCATCCATCTTGTCCACCCCTTTTTCCACCCCTCCTACTTTGTACTCTATTTTGTCTCTCATCCTGCTGTCCCCCCTCTATTTCTCTTGTCCCTTTTGCCCTGTTACGTCCTGGTTCGTTCCACGTTCCAGCTCCTCCATGAGCCTCGACTTTGTGTACAAAAGCTAAATAAGGAAAGATGGGACAATTGTTCACGTCAAGCCGCCGCACCGTGCTAATGACAATGGCGTTCCGCGGATAACGGAGCGGTGTGGGCGTGAAGCGAGACCCCTTTGGGGGTGCGGGGGAGCACGAGGGTCCGCTCGCCGGGTGCGATTCCCTGGCGCTGAGATTGACGGAGCGTCCTGCGTGAGGACGGACAGAAATAGCAGCGACTGGCGCACCGGGTGGGACGGAGGGAGGGGCGCCGCGGTCACCTCGGCTCGGACGTGCTGCCGGACGGGAGAGCGAAGGTGGACGAGGAGGCCGATGCGAGGCGGCCGAACCGCGTGCGGCAGGGAATGGGAAATGCGCCGCTTTGCAGCCGCGGGAAGGACGGGTTCAAGGACCAGGAGGTGCGCGCGTTTACGCCAATGACGCTCCCGCCGTGCACGTTCACCTACCTACCTGTGCTCGTGCGAACCAAATCGTCATCATCCGCTCACGTGTTTCACAACTTTTCCCTTACAGATGCAACTTGTACTTTCGTGTCCGTTTTGTCGTTCGAAATGTAACCCGAACTCAATATGGTTTCCCTTTTTTAATCCATGATTGTTGTTTGTCATTCCTGCTATTCTTCGCAACATTTTTTGTTCCATATCTTTTATTTGTGAAAATGGTTTCTTTCTGTGATGCAGTGTGTGTGTGTGTGTGTATTTGTGTGTGTGTATTTGTGTGTGTTTGTGTGTATTTGTGTGTGTGTTTGTATTTGTGTGTGTGTGTATTTGTGTGTGTTTGTGTGTGTGTGTGTGTGTTTGTGGGTGTTTGTTTGTGAGTGTTTGTTTGTGTGTATTTGTGTGTGTGTACGTGTATGTATGTGTATGTGTGTATGTGTGTTTGTGGTTGTTTGTTTATGTGTGTGTGTGTGTGTGTGTGTGTGTGTGTGTGTATGTGTATATATTTGTGTGTTCGTGGGTGTTTGTTCGTGGGTGTTTGTTTGTGGGTGTTTGTGTGTATTTGTGTGTGTGTGTGTGTGTGTGTGTGTGTGTATGTGTGTGTGTGTATATATGTGTGTTTGTGGTTGTTTGTTTATGTGTGTGTGTGTGTGTGTGTGTGTGTGTGTGTGTGTGTGTATATATTTGTGTGTTCGTGGGTGTTTGTTCGTGGGTGTGTGTGTGTGAGTGTGTGTGTGTGTGTGTGTGTGTGTGTGTGCGTGTACGTGTATGTGTGTGTGTGTGTGTGTGTGTGTGTGTATATATATATATGTGTGTTTGTGGTTGTTGGTTTGTGTGTGTGTGTTTGTGGGTGTTTGTGTGTGTGTATGTGTGTGTGTGTGTGTGTGTGTGTAAGTGTATGTGGTTGTTTGTGTGTGTGTGTGTGTCTGTGTGTTTGTGGGTGTTAGTTTGTTTGTGTGTGTGTGTGTTTGATTGTGTGTGTGTGTGTGTGTTTGCACATGCATTGTGTCTGTTTTTGTATGTGTGTGTGTGTGTGTTTGTGTGTGTGCTTTTGTGTTTATGTGTGTTTGTGTTTGTGTCTGCATGTGCGTGTGTGTGTGTGTGTGTGTACGTGTATGTATGTATGTGTGTGTATGTGTACGTGAATGTGTGTGTGTGTGTGTACGTGTGTGTGTGTGTGTGTGTGTGTGTGTGTGTGTGTGTGTGTGTGTGTGTGTAGGTGTGTGTGTGTTTGTGTTTGTGCGTGTGTGTATATGTGTGTGGTTGTGTGTGTTTGTTTGTTTGTGTTGTGTGTGTGTGCGTGTGTTTGTGCCTGTTTTTGTATTTCTGTGTTTGTGTGTGTGAGTGTGTGTTTGTGTGTGTGGGTGGGTGTGTTAGTGTGTGTACGTGTGCTGTTACATTGTAGTTTGCGCAGCAGGGAGATCGAATATGATATGTTCTCTGCCCTCCAAGTCAGTCGGTATTTTAGGTCATAGTTCTCGGTCATAGTTCAGGCCTAGTATATTAGTAATTACTATCCTTTGTTAACTCTTCCTAATTATAACTTATTGACAGAAGAAACGTCTCCTCACATTGCTCGTTTTCATCTGGTATGCTGAAGCCAGGATTTGAGTCATAAATCTGACGAAGCACCGCATTGCGCCAGCCGCACTCCGCGCACGAACGGCCATGAGTCTGTCCTGGCTTGCCCTCTCGATTCAACCGGCCTGCACAGTCATTCTATTCATCTGCATACAAAGTTGTTTATCTTCAACAGGATAGTCTTCAGTCTCACCTAGTGCGATCAGGGTTTTCAGCTTCACACATTGCGATCATGGTCTTTAGCCTCACGTATTGTGATCAGGCTCTTAAACCTCACGTAATGTGATCAGGTTCTTCAGCCTCACGTATTGTGATCAGGGTCTTCAGCCTCACATATTGCGATCAGCGTCTTCAGCCTCACATATTGCGATCAGGGTCTTCAGCCTCACATATTGCGGACAGGGTCTTCAGCCTCACGTATTGTGATCAGGCTCTTAAACCTCACGTAATGTGATCAGGCTCTTTAGCCTCACGTATTGTGATCAGGGTCTTCAGCCTCACGTATTGCGATCAGGGTCTTCAACCTCCCGTATTGTGATCTGGGTCTTTAGCCTCACGCATTGCGATCAGCGTCTTCAGCCTCACATATTGCGATCAGGGTCTTCAGCCTCACATATTGCGATCAGGGTCTTCAGCCTCACGTATTGTGATCAGGCTCTTAAACCTCACATATTGCGATCAGGGTCTTCAGCCTCACGTATTGTGATCTGGGTCTTTAGCCTCACGTATTGCGATCAGGGTCTTCAACCTCCCGTATTGTGATCTGGGTCTTTAGCCTCACGCATTGCGATCATGGTCTTCAACCTCACGTATTGTGATCAGGGTCTTCGTCCTCACGTATTGTGATCAGGCTCTTCAACCTCACATATTGCTGAAGATTAAGGTATTCACCCTCACATATTGCTATTGATTAGGTATTCAGACACATATTGCTGTCAATTAGGGTAATCAGTATCACAATTGGCTATAATTTAGGGTAGTCAACCTCACATATTGCTATAATTTAGGGTATTCAGCCTCACATATTGCTATCGATTAGGGTATTCAACCTCACATATTGCTATAATTTACGGTAGTCAACCTCACATATGGCTATCGAATTGGGTATTCAGCCTCACATATTGCTATCGATTAGGTTATTCACCATCGTTTATTGCTATAGATTAGGGTATTCAATCTCACATATTGCTATTGATTAGGGTATTCAGCCTTACATATTGCTATCGATTAGGGTATTCAGCCTCACATATTGCTATAGATTAGGGTATTCAGCCTTACATGTTGCTATCGATTAGGGTATTCAGCCTCACATATTGCTATAGATTATGGTATTCAGCCTCACGTATTGCTATAGATTAGGGTATTCAGCCTCACATATTGCTTTTGATTAGGGTATTCACCCTCACATATTGCTATCGATAAGGGTATTCAGCCTCACATATTGCTATCGATTAGGTTATTCACCATCGTTTATTGCTATAGATTAGGGTATTCAATCTCACATATTGCTATTGATTAGGGTATTCAGCCTTACATATTGCTATCGATTAGGGTATTCAGCCTCACATATTGCTATAGATTAGGGTATTCAGCCTTACATGTTGCTATCGATTAGGGTATTCAGCCTCACATATTGCTATCGATAAGGGTATTCAGCCTCACACATTGCTATCGATTAGGTTATTCACCATCGTATATTGCTATCGATTAGGGTATTCAATCTCACATATTGCTATTGATTAGGGTATTCAGCCTCACATATTGCTATTGATTAGGATATTTAGCTTCGCGTATTGTGATTGGGGTCTTCAGCCTCACATATTGCGATTAGGGTCTTCAGTCTCACTTGGTAATCTTGACCAGAATATTTTTCCTCACGTATTGCGATCAGCGCACTTGCAGTTCGAGCTGTCAGAGACTAACTTCGATTGACTTCATGATACCCCAAAGTTAACACATTTACGTCATTGTAGGATCTTTGACATGTTTATTACCAGTGGCTGATCCGGAATGGCATGGTGGTGAAGGTTCAGATGAATCCCCTGCTTCACCTTCCATCCTCTCCGTAGTCACATGTTATTCTGTAGCCCGCTACAGAATAACATGTGACTAGGGAGGGGATGATTGGTGCTTTCTGTAGCTCTTGCTGGTCACATGTTATTCAGTGTTCTGCCACCATTAAGGGCAATCTTTGCCAGAAAAGCAGGAGGAAGGATTTTGGAATATGGCTCGGATATACCGGTCTACTAGATATAAAAGGTCTTTCACATCTAAGATTGAGGACTATGTTGTATGGAGCAGCCAACTCAATGTCTCAATGTCAACTCTTGTATATGGTGTATTTTATATTGTGATGTCCTGCCGTGCAAAGCACAAGGACAACAGTTGTAGTCAGATGTCATTCTATTAGGAATTGTGTCCACACTAAACTGCTTAAAGGCAAGCTTGCTATCTCTGAGCTGTCTTGGTGTTCAATGGGCATTGTCCTAGACATAGAGGATATTTGTCCCTTGTACACACAGCGTTTTGAATTTGTTTTTTTTGGCAAAATGGGGCAAAAATATAGTTCGGTGCTGACAGTTCCATCTTCGCAGTCTGGTGGAACGGCAGGCTTGCTACGTGCAGCTCGAGCTGGAAATGTGGAAAAGGTGTTGGAGCTTCTCAACCTGGGTGGTGATGTCAATACGAGGAATGAGGTAAGAGATTCCAGAGTTTTTACCAATTGCCATATTTTGCAAATTGGTACTAATGTGTATGTATCTTGTCCGACATACCGTATAGGGATGCAAAGCATTTGGATCATAAGCAATCATCTGTCATTTATTATGTTCTGTGTTATTTGCTGCAACATCCACACCTATTATGATTCTTCTTCTTTAAAGGCGGCAATTATGCCCACGTTTTTGTGGGGTTGGCCGGGGTACGTTTTTGTCCAAAGTGTTTCACCAATCAGTTGGTTAGGCCTGGCGTTTGATTAAGTAGTTAGGGCAGGAATTTGGACAGGATGGTGGCAAAAGCTCACCAACTGTTTGCGAAGGACACAGTGGGTTCTTTAACGTCCACCTACTAATGCCAGCAGACGGGACATCTGGTTTAATATCCATCCGAGGGACGGCACACACATTGATGAGTCATCAAACACCGGGATGAGAGTGTATAGCTGGGCCTAGATTCAAACCCAGGCGAGACAGCTCAGAGGCGAGTGATAAAACACCCACACTAAGCCTTTCATATATATCTACCCACAACATTTCCCAGTAAATGGAAGGTCGTGGTTAATGTGTTGGCATTATATGTTAGCTAAGTTGGATCCTAAGGTATTTATCTTTCAGTACCAGAGACCAATGAGCATCATTCTGTATCAGAAACAACTAGAACGCCACTCGGTAGAGCACATACTCCCGCCGTGGGTCAAGTTAGAATAGTACGATTTCACAAAAGTTTGAGGGAGTAGTTCAGTGACGACACAAGACAGACACGGCACAGATATATATTCAGAATATATAGAAGATAATGTAAAAAAAACAAGGCAATTTCACTTACATTTTCGGATTCAGCGTTCAATTCTATATAAGTGAGTGTATTTTGAGGCATGTGTGACTTCAAATAAAATTGTAAGCCAGGAAAACGTTCGTTTCATTCCTTAGGGATACAACATGTAAAACTGGCCCAAACGTCAAAACAAAACTCGCTCATTTTAGGTCGTACAAGCTAATGCGACCACTCATTCTTCTGGGAAGAATCCCGTGCACATGATTGTCACACTTATAACTCACCTAAATCTTTATAAGTTCATCAAATACTGACACCGCGAATGACATTCGCTGAGGTAAATGTTGATATCTCTTCTGAGGTAAAAACAAAACAAAACAAAAAACATTTTTATAGCATTATACGTATCAAAGGATACATTTTATGAAACGGGGAAACCGAATACACACTTCGGTGGTTTTAAAATGACAGAATATGTCTTTATTCGAAGAAAAAAAAAGAACCTTGAAGACGACGCTGCTAACAAAATACACCGCTCTAACGCTCTAACGCAAATTGCTCACCCAATCACAATTATTGGTGAAGAAGATTTCAAAACTGAATGTGCATTCGATAGACATCATCGCATGACTCATGCATAAGTGTTTCTTTGTTGTCTGTTTTATGTCTATGTACCATGGCGGTGTGTTGAAGGTTGAGCGTTGCACACAACTCTTTATTTTTTATATTCATTACAAAGTTCAAGGGTCATGGAATAGCTGGACAATGTTATTGTGTTCTTTAGGCTGGCCTGACTGCTCTTCATCTCGCGGCCAAAGAAGGTCACGCGGTCATTGTCTCCGAGCTTCTGCAGCGCGATGCAGATGTGGCGGCAGCAACGAAGGTAATGCAGCAACCACGACGAAGCTTTATTCCCTACGTTTTGTCGTAATTATTTTCCTACGAAAGACAATTAAATAATACATCGAACAAGTGTGAACCACCGGTGACAAAAACAACAAGTGAATCCTCTTGGATTGCGCTGAGGTTTGGGCATGGAATTTCTATGAGGAAGTATAATTTGTATGCAATGAAAGTACATGTAATATGGAATCGAGTAAGATCGAGTAAGCTTCACCAGTGCGCGTGCGCGAATTTACGTCACGTCGGCAGCGAGAAGGCGTTCCCCAACACGAACCAATCAGGAACTGCCACGCCCACTTATATGATCTCAGAATTCCTGTGACAGGAATTAGCGTTACACTGGCTGGAAGACAATCGCTAAAGGCGCTTCCTCAGCGCCAATAATCAAGAAACTTAATTTGATGACAAAATATCTTTATTTCATGGTTCATTTCATACCTGGTGACGTCCCATCAAGCTGGCTGTTTGGTCAAGTGGTTAAAGACTTATTTATTTCTCCACCGACTAGTTTGGGTTCGGGTCCCATGGCCGTTCACCCTTGCCAACTCACACTTGGTAAACACGGTGGGAATGCCAAACACCGCTCAACATGAATTTAAGGAGGTCTTTGTCCTGCAGGAAGCAGGTTTACAAATTGGCCCATCTCATCTACGTATAACATACGCACTTTTAGACAGCAAACATTTTGACTGCCTTGGGCTCCCCTCAAGTCGCACTTTGTCTTTCAGTTTTCCCAATAAGTGTCTGGCACAGCACAAGGGACCTTTCAATGTTAGTGTGGGGAGCCTGGATTGTTAATATGGGTGTCTACTCAGCATTGGTCAACTTCTTCACAATCACTGGGGGCCAACGTAACACAAATGTGGGAAAAAGTGGTGTAAAAAAGAAGGAAAGGATAAGAAATTAATTTCAAGAAAACCTGATGGCCGGCTCACCAAAATAAATAAATAAACCGATTATTGGTCCAATTCTATTTATTTCGGTTCTGCACCTAAATCTATGGAAACACATACACACATATACTCTTTTGTAACTTTCCTGACTGCCTCTGCAAATTAACCCTTTAGTTGCATAGAGACAGGCATTGTGTTTTTTTCTGGCAAGCGACATGTGCTAGTCACAATTTACATGCCAATAGCAGTGATGTCACATTCATTTGGGTTACCATGGCAGCTAAAAGCTGATTGGTATATAAAGTGTCAGATGACACACCCCCTCAAGCCAAAGGGGCAGGGGGAAGGGTGAGCGGCCACAACATGGTGACTATGCCGAGTAGGAGGAGACCCGTTCGCATTTGGGTTGCTCCTCCCTTATTGCCTTGGGGCTGACGTGATGCAGGGCTTTTGAAGCTGAATCATTGCCACTGCAGGAATCTGTCCATGGGTGCAGGCAGTGCTTGGCATGCTGACTGTTCACCCATATGATGACGCACACACAAGTTGTTGTTAATTTGCATATCTATAAGCAAAGCACAGTTTGCGGCCCATATCGGCGATCTGTGAGCAGTAATGTCCATCTGCCACATGAGAACATTACCTCTGCTTGACAGCTTCACCAACCAGATGGTGGAACCCCAAACCTCATAAACCAGGAGGCAAACAAATGGAACCCCATAACTCGACGAGGCAGCAGGGTACAGATTGAGTCCCATCACAGCATTGCTGCATGACTCGTTAGTATAAAGTAGATATCGATGTAACCACACCTTAGCCGTTCATTGCTATGCTTCTGTGAATTATCGATGATTCTTGGTTGTTGTGCCAGTCGGCGACTTCCGTGAATTATCGGTGCACAGAATTGATTGGTTGAACACATGTTTTCTGTTTGTTTGTTTTTTTAAGTTGTTACTTGAGAATATTTGGATGATCTTTTTGAGATGACCGTGATAAGTAAAATACTTATAATGCATTTATAGCAAAAACTGTTATAAACTCCCATGATCCTCGTCGTGATGGGTTCCGCCATCTTGATGCGAGCCATGCGGTCGATGGCCGACGACTCGTGGACATTGGGACTAATCCGTTATTTCTACCATGTCCGTGTAGCAGTCACCGGGGGTTTTTCATCCATCTACACCTGCCATGCTCAAAAAACTGTTGAAGTAAGATCAGTTGTGCTCATCTCGCCTTCTATATTAGCAACAAGTGTTGTCTGCTGCACAAACACATTGTCTCTGCCCTGCTGTTCACCAGTTAGGAGGTTTGCAGTCTAGAATAATAAATTAAACCAAAGGAGCATATTCACCCTAGATGTGGCATAACACTGACATCATGCACAAAAATTATGCCGACACAGCCACTTCAAACTCGGATAGCCCTTGTGCAGCACTCCGGTCTTTGCAGACATTTGTGCCTTTAAGGGGAGGCTTAAACAACTATTGCTAAGCTATACAATCTTAACCCCGAGAAGCTATTTCTGCAGCAATATATGTATATATGTATATATACACGTACATACACATACACATATACACAAGGATTCTCCTTCTCTGACTTATGAACACCCGGATTTATGAGCCAACCTCCACAAGATTTTTTTTTAATGTCCGAGATATGAACATTTGCTCATACTTACGGAGCAATCGTGGGTAGAGCAACTCAGGACTCGTTGGTGGAGTGGAGTTTGCGAATCTCATCTGCGAGATGTAAAGAGTCTGAGTGTCGCATGATCTACAGTATCCAGTGTACTTTACAGTACTCTGTTCGCAGCTGTTTTCTCTTCACACATTTTTGCATTCATATCGTCACATATTTTACTGTTTTAGTGACAACAAATCCTAACCGATATGCGTTGTAATGGGGGATGGGGGGTGGAGGGCAGATGGGTCGACCTCCCCGAGCGCGAACATGGATGCTGTGCCAAATGACACCGCCTCCATCCCCCAAAACACGTTTTAATGCTCCATTTGGTTGTAGTACTGTATATAAACAAGAAAGAGCAATCAGAGATTGCAGACCCTCACCAGGACATGATTTTAGTGGCTTTTAAGGCTTTTGTGTTAAAACAAATATGGTGGCCGGACCACATGACGAATGACGTCATCATAATTTTTTTCTCTCTACCAATTTATCCCTCGATGATGCTCAAGAAACTTCATCTTTATCGGATTAAGTTCTGTACTTGTCGAATTATGACGTCATAATGGAGGCACCTATGACATCATTAACATATTATTCCCCATGGAGAGTTCTTTACAATGAGCCATGTCTCAATTTTTTATATGCAGCAATTTCGGAGATATAGAGGTGCAAAGTTTTTCGGTTTTTCCAAGATGGCGCCCGTGCCACGTGACCTATGACGTCATAATTGTCATCAAAAATTATGCAGGTGGAGGTGCATGCATGGTGAAAAATTCCTGTCAATCGGACCAACAGTTGCAGAGAAAATCATATTTATTGTGTGCGGACAAACAAACAGACAGATGAAAAATCACTCGTAAAGTGACACCTGGAAAAAGCGAACAAAGCAGAATGGCACTCAGTAGAGCATCCTTTTGACCTCACAAATAATTGGTGGTTGAATTCAGTTAGCTGATATGAAAATCCAATTTAAATTTCAAGTCAATCGGATGAAAATTGAGGCTTTCATAAATTTGAAAAAAGTGGTTGACCTTTGCCATATTTTGACCTTTTGGCCTATGCTGATCTCAAACATAGTTGTTGGTTGAATTCAGTTAACGGATATGTAAATCTCATTCAAATTTCAAGTGAATCGGATGAAAATTGAGGATTTTTGAAATTTGAAATTGTTGTTGACCTTTGGCCTATGTTGCTTTTTTGGCCTATGGTGATCTCAAAAAATAGTTGGTGGTTGAATTCAGTTTGCTGATATGTAAATCCTTTTCAAATTTGAAGTCAATCGGATTAAAATTGAAGATTTTAGAAATTTGAAAAAAAGTGGTTGACCTTTGGCCTATGCTGATCTCAAAAATTGTTGGGGGTTGAATTCAATTAGCCGATCTGAAAATCACATTCAAATTCCAAGTCAATCGGATGAAAATTGAGGATTTTTAAAATCTGAAATTGTTGTTGACCTTTGGTCTATGTTGACCTATTGGCCGATGCTGATCTAAAAAATAGTTGGTGGTTGAATTCAGTTAGCCGATATGTAAATCCTTTTCAAATTCCAAGTCAATCAGATGAAAATTGAGGATTTTAAAAATTTGAAATTGTTGTTGACCTTTGGCCTATGTTGCCCTTTTGGCCTATGCTGATCTCAAAAATAGTTGGTGGTTGAATTCAGTTAGCCGATATGAAAATCACATTCAAATTCCAAGTCAATCGGATGAAAATTGAGGATTTAAAAAATTTGAAATTGTTGTTGACCTTTGGCCTATGTTGACCTTTTGGCCTATGCTGATCTCAAAAATAGTTGGTGTTTGAATTCAGTTAGCCGATATGTAAATCCTCTTCAAATTTCAAGTCAATTGGATGAAAATTGAGGATTTAGGCATTCAAAAAAAAGTGGTTGACCTTTGGTCTATGTTGACCTTTTCGCCTATGCTGATCTCAAAAATATTGGTGGTTGAATTCAATAAGCTGATATGTAAATCCTATTCAAATTTCAAGTAAATCGGATGAAAATTGAGGATTTTAGAAATGTGAAAAAAGTGGTTGACGTTTGGCCTATGTTGACCTTTTGGCCTACACTGATCTCAAAAATAGCTAGTGGTTGAATTCAGATAGCCGATATGTAAATCCTATTCAAATTTCAAGTCAATCGGATTAAAATTGAGGATTTTAGAAATTTGAAAAAAGTGGTTGACCTTTGGCCTGTGTTGACCTTTTGACCTTTTGACCTCAAAAATATATAGGATTTTGTCGGACTACGAACTCTTCCATTTGGTGAAGTTTCGTGAAGATCGGTTTCAAATTGTGACCTGTAGGCAAGTATAAGTGAGCGGACAGACAAACACACACACACACAAAACGGAGTGATCAACATACTTGCCAATTTTTATATATATTTTTTGTCAAGTAACAGACAAACAGACAGACAGACAGACAGACAGACAAACAAACAGACTCAAATGCAATACCTTCCGGCGAGGAGAGGACCATTTAGAATTTACAGTACAATGGACACATGAGCGCACGAGACGTAACTTTCAGAATCTCGTTCTACATTTTAAACTCTGTGCTATGCCTCAATGTGACGTGTCCATGTTCAGGAACTCTTTCCATCCAGTTTCACATTTTTCATAACTACTAATCACCGCACAGTAAATGAATCCATGTTAGTAATTAAGTTGGTGTCAGCTGGTAAATCTCTTATCTAATTGTTTTGTGAATCTTCAAACAGACGAGGTTATGCATTCTGTAATACGGAGGTCACCCATTGACCCAAGGGGTAGAGCGGTTATAATTGTTGGACATTTATTTCGTAATTACGTGCTGTTCAGATCCAGATGTCTCGCTCCCTCGGAAAAAACCAGCCCAATTAGCGACGGCCAGGATCACATGCCAAGTTAGTTCTTCAACTTCCTTGTCCACCTCACTTATCATTTCGACGTCTTGGATTGGAATCCCCACTTTCCTATAATTTCTCCATCTTTATAATGTGTGCGGCCATCCGAGGATAATTGTATGTAATCAGTGCTCTTTCTTCATTTTCTCTCTTTTTCATGGGCAGTTTCCTTAACCGAGTGGGTCAAAAGTAATCAGGTTAAGTTGAATGATTCTAAAACTCAATTTCTTCCCATCTCCAATATAATTTCCTGACTATGCCAGTGCCTGTGGGGTGCTAGTATTTACCTTTAGCCGCGGCCACCACCCTAACTATGCCACTGGTTAGACCTTAATCGTTCAACGATCAAAATAATGATCAAGGTCAAGACAATAATTTTACTGCACTTTTTTTTACAGTATGTTTTATTAACTGTATTTATTACCTTTAGGGGTGGACAGTATAGAACAGAAGTGTATTTGGTGGTGGCGAGGAAGCGACAATTGTGGAGGGTTAAGGATTGCAAGGCAGTGGCGGAAGAGCATGTAACCACCCAGCACAAGCCTGTGGTGTTTGTGGTGAGGATGAGGAAAGGAAGGAAGTTAAGAGCAGAGGTTGGAAGAGTATGAGGTGGGAGAAGTGTAGGGGAAAATTCGTTGTAGAGCACAAGGAGAGGACGAGGGCCAGGTATGATCAACTTAGTGAAGAAGTGGAAGGTTTGGAGAAGTCTTGTAGGATCTTGGACATGTGGAGGAGGAGTGGAAGAATTACGGAGAGGCTTTTAGGGGAATTGTGGAAGTGTTGTGTGAAGGATGTCAGGAAAGTGTCATCGTCTGGGGATAGAAACCAGGTATGGTGGACAGAGGAAGTAGCGAAGGCAGTTAGGGGAAAGAAGGAGGTTTGGAGGAGGATAGAAAAGATCAAGGATAGTGGAAGGCAGCCAGATGTGGCATTGCTGCACCTGTATTGGCAGAATAAGAAAGCAGCAAAGAGAGCTGTGGATAAGGCGAGGAATAATATTGAAGAGGAGGTGTACAACAAGTTGGAAGAGGGTGGTGTGAGGAAGGTGATCTATAAATTGGCTCGTGACAGGGATGAAGATAGCAAGGACATGAAAAAGGAGGGGGGGAGGGGGGGCAGTGATTAAGGATGGAGGTGGAAGGCTAGTGACAGAGGGGCGCAGTATTGAAGTTGTGGGAAGGATCTTTCAAATAGCAGTTGAATCAAGAAGGGAGCTACTGAGTTATGTGGAGGGGAGAGTGCAGTTGGTGGAGATCATGGAATAGGCAGTGTGGACAGCATGAAGAGGGTGAGGAAGGGAAGAGCGCCAGGCATTGATGAGGTTTGTACAGAGATGATAATTGCAGTGGGAGAACCCCGAGTCAGGTGGACGAAGGAGTCGTTGAGTGTATGTATGGGAGAGGGTTCGATTCCGGAGGAGTGGAGGACAGGGTTAATTGTGCCGATATGGAAGTGGAAGGGGGATGTTCAAGATCCGGGGAAGTACAGGGACATTACGCTCCTCAGTCATGTCATGACGGTGCTGGAGAGGAATCTGGATAGGAGGATAAGGAAGAGTGTGGAGAAGGAGATCGGAGAAGAGCAGTAGGGGTTTATAAAGGACAGGGGATCAACAGATCAGATGTTTGTGCTGAGACAGATGGTGGAGAAGAGGTTGGAGGTGCAAGGTGAAATGGCATTGGGATTTGTGGACCTGGAGAAGGCCTATGATACTACCCCAAGATAGATTGTGATGGCAATACCGAGATGGATGGGAGTGCCAGAAGCAGAAGGTTAGGTTGGTGGAAGGGATGTACAAGGGAATGATGGGAAGAGTTTTGGTTGGTCCTAGGATGTTGGAGTAGTTCATTGTGAACATTGGTTTGAGGCAGGGAAGTGTGCTCAGCCCACTCATGTTTATTCTGGTGATGGAGCTGGTAAGCAGGAAGGTAAACATGAGTGACATTCTGGGGAAGGAAGATACTATATACAGATGATCTGGCTGTTGTGTTGGAGTGGGCGGGAAATGCAGGAAGTATTGGCGGAGTGGAATTAGACATTTGGGAAGCATGTGCTGAAGATGAGTATAGAGAAGACTGAGGTGATAGAGAAGATGAGTATAGAGAATTTGGGTGGGTGTGAATGCATGGAGGAGGGTAGAGGGTGTAACGGCAGATGGAAATATTTCAAGGAGATTGAAAGGTAAGGTTCTGATGTCTTGTGTAACTCCAGCCTACCTTTACAGTCTGGAGACAGTGGCACTGACAGAGAGATGACAACAGAGGCTGCGGGTTTGTGGGAAAAACTGTTCAAGAGGATTGCGGGAGTGAAGAGGGTGGATAGAAGGAGAATGGATGAACTGAGGGAGGATATTTTTGTGCAGATGAGATTGACGGGAAGATTGGTGAAATGCCGGCTGAGATGGGCTGGATACCTGGTGCGAATGGTGGAAGAAAGAATGGCAAAGAAAGCGGATAGGTTGAGGGAACAATGTAGGAGGAAAAGAGGTAGAGCATGGTTGAGATTGGATGATTGTGTGAAGAGGTGTCGTGTGTTTGAATCCCTTTCCCTGGAATAAGCACTTAGTTAAACTCGGACAGTGTACAAGAGCTTTATTATAGACTAGCTGAAAGCAACCGGCGTTGCTCGGGTTCTCTTTGAATGAATTTACTACCATAATTCAGCTTTTACTCGCGGCCGTAGAAGAATGACTACTATAATTCAGCTCAGCGTTTAATTGTGAAATGGGCCCGGCCCCACCGTAGCAGCCTCAACCGGCCTCGTCACCTAGCCTAAAACCTTCCCGGGGCCCGTCCCGACATTTTTTGTATTCGAGGTTTCCTCCTATCTTTCACCGTTCAGGAGATTAGCTTGCGCAGACAAACAAACAAAAACTTTCTTTTATAATATAGAGAGATAAGAATACATGCGTGGAAGACGTTGGCGTGGCGTGTAAGCGAGTAACACCACATCACAGTGACATCATGGTCCTCACACAGCCGGCCCCAACATCTCAGCGAGCCGCAACCTGTAGTCAGCTTAATATACTTCCCTCAAAGATCGAAGAACTCAAAACAACGTCCCAAGTTGACAAGGCAGAATAAGTCTCATTCGTAAAGAATGTTTTGCCAAGGCCAAAGCATGGGATATTGTCGACAGTTTTTCAGAGCCAGACACCCAGCCCCCAGGGGAAATGGGTCACAGTGTCTTCAGCCTGGAACATTGCTGCCCCCGTCAGGATGGGGATTGAATGAAATCCCCTTCAGAGGGATATCAGTAAGGTGGGGGTGGTTGGAGAATGGAGAGAGTTGGCTGAGGACAGAGCAGAGTGGAGGAGTATTGAGGTCAAGGCAGGTCAGGAGATTGGTGCCATTAGACCTCACCCCTTATAAAGGGCAAAGGAGGAGAAGAAGAAGATTTGTTACTGTTCGAGTGATTGAAGGGGTATATATTTACTGTAATTTATTGCAAATCTACAATATTTCAGTTTAATTATGTGTTAAATTGTGTCATTAAATAGGCTTTCTTGACGTGGTTGTTGAACCGAACCACCATTTATAACAGAGTCTATGGGAAATTGTCTACATTCATGACCAGTTCCGACTTACGAACATCCGAATTAAGAATGATTGTTCGAACACAACCCATTCGTAAGTCGAGGATTCCCTGTATATTATGTATGTATAGAAAGCTCTTTCTAACCACTCACTCACTGACTTATATAAATGTTTTGTACTTTCTTGGTGGGCCAGAAACCTGAAATCTTGCACACAAATGCAACTTGAAGCCAATATCCCAGGAAAGCAAATCACAAAACTGTCAGAAAATGTCCATAAACAAAAATATCTGTAAATAAAAGTCGGTCCGTGCAGCTTCACTCTTCTCGCAGTGGCTCATGTGACCTAAGACAATGGAGGTTACACTCAACCTGGTTGCTAGGCAATGAGAACATGTTCCTCTTTCACCTCTAATTTTATACTTGCCTTATTCACATTCAAAGTTATTATAGCTGTAAACGTTTAAATAAAGGGCTCATTGTAATAATTAATTGTTGATTTACTAATATAGATGCTTGCAGAATCCAAGCACAATCCACATCGTCAAATATATAAAGCTTATATTTATTTACGTATGCACGCAGGGCATACCCTGAGTATTTGCTTGCAGGCTGCTGCATATATACAGTGTATATATACACCCACAGGGTGTTTCAAAAAAAGTGGACTATTTGAGCAAACTGATATTCTGTCATTTCTAATGCAATTCATTGACACAATATACAGACTTGGCATTTAATATGGAAAATTTTTGGGGGGGGGGGGGGGGGGGGTGAACTTACTTTTCAAGATGACTTAGAACCAAAAGTTCATTGGAATTATGTTGAAATTATTCTAAGATTTTGTTAATGTGACCTTTAAAAGAAACAAAAACCACATTTGACATTTCGAAGCAAATAAATTGATCCTTGAAAGTGATGTAAACTGATATCGAACTCAATTCACGGACAGTACTGTGTTAACCTTCTGTGCGTTTTCCAGAAGTATCTCTTTATTTTGCACATTAGCCAATTTTTTTTTCAACAAAAACAAAAGCTAAATTATGACTGGGATTACGGACAGTAAAATTACAGTTCAGTACTTGGTGTAACCCACACGAGCATTCAGGAGAGCACGTACACGTCGAGGCATGCTGTTCACGAGATTTGCCATGGTTTGGACAGGAATCGCTTGCCATGCAGTGACAATAGCCTGCTGCAATTCACGCACAGAGGCAGGCTGCTGGTCCAAGTTGTTGATTTGACGCGTTAATTCTGCCCACAAGTCCTCTATCAGATTCATATCCGGGGACATGGCAGGCCACTCCATATGCTCGACACCACAGTCAGCAAGAAAGTGTTGGATCATGCGAGCACGATGAGGCCGTGCATTGTCATCTTGGAAGACAAAGTTTCGTCGAAAGGCTGCACGAGCAAATGGAAGCAATGTTTCTTCCAGAATGGCCCTGTACTTGAACTGGTTCAGGTTTCCATTCTGAACAACCAGGTCAGTTTTGCCCCCTGCATGAAAAGCAGCCCAAACGGTCACCCCACCACCTCCAGCTTGGACTCTTGGCACTATACAATCTTCGTTGTGGGCTTGATGCACTTGTCTGCGCACTCGGACGCGGCCATCTTGACGATAGACCAGAAATCTAGACTCGTCACTGAAGGTCACGTGATTCCGGTTTCCTGACTGCCATTGACGGTGCTCTCTGGCCCACTGCAATCGGCGCTGGCTGTGTTTGTCTGGTCAGGCGTGGCTTTCTCAGGGGACGTCTGGCACGATAGCCTGCTTGAACCAGTCGTTGGTTGACTAGCCTTCTGGATACAGGCACATTTATCAGTTGCTGCCACTCAGCCCCAAGCCGATTAGCTGACTTGGTACGGCCATTGCAGACTACCCGGTGCAGCTGGCGATCATCTCTCCTTGTGGTTCTGCGTGGACGTCCTGGCCTCGGTATTGGAGTAGGGACATCCCTCTGAGCATTTCGTTTCAGGATCTTTGACACCTGACCTTGAGTGATGCCATACTTCCGAGCAACAGCACGCTGTTTCATGCCAGAATTTCGTAAAGTCACCACTCCATGACAAACAGCATTGTCAAGTTGACGGACCATCTCCAGAGGAAGCGGCAATAACTTTTGTAGACGTGCAGCAGTTGTTTTCCACTAATACAGAACGCAACAACCCTTATATACTCGATTGTGAAGCCAATCGTCAAATGTACCTGCCCTTACATTTTGTCATGCCATCTGTGATATAATCCTGTTATTGACTTCTTGCTGCGAAAGACAATCAGTGACATGGTTCTTTCAACAAAGACATCACCGAAGCGTAAAAGAAACTCACCAGATTGATATACTGAGTTCAGAAAGTAAACCCAAGTCAAGGAAAAAAAAAAATTCCATATTAAATGCCAAGTCTGTATATACAATCGTGGCCAAAAATATTGGCACCCTTGCACTTTTTTCAAATAACTCAAAATTTTGTCTAAAAATAAGTTGAAATTGACAAAAGTATTTGGTCTCCACATTTCTTTATTTCACTGTTAATATTACAGAACCTTTGTTTTTGATTCAGAACTTAATATATCCTTATAAATCATACAATATATAAAAATGGCATCGACAAAATTATTGACACCCAAGACTTAATATTTGGGAGCACAGACTTTGGACAAAATAACTGCAGTCAAGTGCTTCCTGTAGCCATGAATGAGCTTCCTACACCTCTCTACTGGCAGTTTGGCCCTCTTCTTGTGCAAACTGCTCCAGTTCTCCCAGATTTGAAGGGTGCCTTCTCCCAACTGCTGTTTTCAGATCTCCCCACAGGTGTTCAATGTGATTTAGATCTGTACCCATTGCTGGCCACTTCAGAACAGTCCAGTGTTTTGTCTTGAACCATTCCTGGGTGCTTTTTGAAGTACGTGTGCCGTGTGCGCATTTTAAAAATTCCTTTTCTCGGCAACCGTTGGTCCGATTGACATGAAATTTTCACCATAGGAGGGCCTCCTCCTGTGTAATATTTTAATGATTATTATGACGTCATAGGTCACGTGGTACAGGCGCCATCTTGGAAAAACGTCGCACCTCTATATCTCTGAAACCGCACCATAGAAAAAAATTGAGACCTGGCTCATTGTCAACCACTCCCCATGGGGAACAAGACATGTTAATGATGATGTCTTCGGTGCCTTCGTTATGACATCATAATTCGACAAATACAACACATCCATCCGATCATTATTATTTTTTCAGCAACTGTTGGTCTGATGGACACAATTTTCACCATTGGAGCGCATCCTCCTTTGGAATATTTTAATTCTAAAGTTGCATGATGTCATAGGTCATGTGGTACAGGCGCCATCTTGGAAAAACCGAAAAATGTTGCACCTCTTTATCTCCAAAACCGCTGCATGGAAAAAATTGAAACATGGCTCATTGTAAAGAATTCCATATGGGGAATAGGTGTTGTTAACGATGACATCATTGGTGCCATAATTATGACGTCATGATTCGACAGGGACAACGCTTAGTCTGATCAGTTTGAAATGTATTGAGCGTGATCGATGCAACAATTATATTAGATAATATAAATTTATGATGTCATCGCTCACGTGGTCTGGCAGCCAAATTGGTTTTAAAAAACCCAGAAACGTTCAAAAACAGAAGAGTTGGCTCACACCAAGTTGACTGCACAGGGTAAGTATTGTTTGAATACCATCTAGTTCACACATGGCATTATGGCCAGCAACTTCAATTAAACACAACCATTCAACTGCTGGACTGACTTCTTTGCTTGCTTGCGAAACATTTGTATTATTCTTTAATTCCTCCCCACTTTTTTATACGATCGCAGCTGGCACGTCTGCCTTCCTGCCGACTGATTTGATGCATAATCGTATGATAGCACACATAATTAGAATTCATAAACCTATGCTATGAAAGTTTTCGGTGCAGATGCGAAGATTTCTGCAGTGGGGTGCACTGTAGTATAGTGCAGTTACATGGCACAAGTGTTGTAGTACCGTGTAGTGCATGATGTTGTGCGGTTCTGTGGTGCAGTAATGCAGTTCTTGTTGCGGTGCGGTGCTTGGCGTTGTGACAGAAAGGAAACCAGGCGTTGCACGTGGCCTGCTTGGCTGGGAAGGTGGAGGTTGCCCGAGTACTTATCCGTCGTGGTGCTGACGTGAATGCTCAAGCTCAGGTTTGCAAGCCCACATTATCAACGCACTACCCCATATAAACCTTTTGTGTCTTCTGTATCACATATTGCTCGTTGTTACTATGTCCATCAATAATACGGTTGTCGTTATAATGTGAAGGCTTATACATTGCTTTAACAGGATCATGGAAAAGTTGTAAGGACCCTGCAAGTATTAATACTAGAAAGTATCTGAAAATGCAAAGCCCATCCGTGTCTGTTTGTATTCAGACGTCTTCTTCCTCTTCTGTACGCTCAAAATAACCCAAACTGTTAAAAAAGCAAAACAAAATAAAAATTGATGATTTTATGCAGCCTTGACCTTTGAGCTTTGGATCTAAAAAAAAAATCAACTCGTACCTTTTGATTAGTGAACCAATTCATTGACACAATATGCAAATTCTTTAAATTTCAGGTCAATCGGGTGAAAATTAGTGATTTTACGCAACCCTGACCTTTGACCTTTAGATCTAAAATACAATCAGCTTGTAGCTTTTGATTGGTGAACCAATTCAGGGACACAATATGCAAATTCTTTGAAATTGAAGATTTTATGTGATGCTGACCTTTGACCTTTTAACCTTTTAATCAAATTATTGATTTGGCTACTACATGTTGCCATAATAAAGCTTTGTTGAAAATTTGATGACAAAGCTCAAATGGTAAAATGACATTTCAGGTCAATCAGATGAAAATTTACGATTTTATATGATGCTGACTTTTAACCTTTTGACTTTTTTTTACCAAATTATTAGTTTGTCTTCTCCATATTATCATAATAAAGCTTTGTTGAAAATTTGATGACAAAACTCAAATGGTAAATTGAAATTTCAGGTCAATTGGATGAAAATTGATGATTTTATGTGACGCTGACCTTTTGACCTTTTGACCTTTTGATAAAAAAATTTATTAGGATTTTCAGTATCATCAAAAATTGATGACAATAGCTCAAATGGTAAAAAAAAGAAAAGTTACGGCCTGGAGAGAGACACACACACACAGGCAGACAGACACACAAACGTGATTGCCAAATCCCGTCTCCTGCGTAGAGCGCAAACCTCCTCCAGGTTGAACAGTTTACGTTTTGTATCCCACTCTTAGGTCAGATCTGGATCCAACATGAACCAAAATATAATCGGTTTGTTATTATCACTTACCCAACACTTACCCAGCCACCAAGTTTTGTCATAAGTCATTCACAACATTTTGACTTTCATGCTCCATATGGTTTTTGTCCGTAACACCCAATGGTAAAGAATCACTTTAAAAAAATATTCTCTTATTCGGATCCATATTCGGATCTTCACCAAAATGTAATCGATTCTTCCTTGTCACACACCCAACCTGTCCACCAAGTTTCGTCCGAATCCTTCCACAACCTTTTGAAATATCCTGCTATATATAGTTTTTGCCCTATCTCTCAATGTTGAAGAATCACTTAAAAAATTCTCAGATCCAGATCTGGATTCGGATATTTACCATAATTTAATCATTTCGTCGGTGTCACCTACTTAACCTCTCCACCAAATTTCGGCCAAATCCGTCCACAACTTTTTGAGATATCGTGTTCACAATCAGACAGACAGACTAACAATCAGACATACAGAGGTGAAAATATAACCTCCATCCACCTTTGGTGGTGGACTTAATGAGGCCAAAACCATACAATATAATGACCTAGTAAATCAAACATAAGAAAGGGCCATTTGGGCATTTGCGTCATCATGGAAAATCCCATTAGTGATCCCCATCACTTACAATACCAATCTGCACACCTACAGGAATTCTTCAACATGCCCTTTTACAGCCTAAAACCACAGAAAGAAAAACACACACACTGATCTTTGTCCGGGAAGATGGCCTTTTGGTATACACACTCCACTCTAAGCTGTCTAGCCTCAGTTTGAATCCCAAACCAGCTATAAACTGTCATCCTGATGCTTCACAGGCAGCTCGATTCATCAATGTGTGCCGTCCGTCGGATGTACGTTCAACTGGGCATCCCATCTTTTGGAAATGGTTACTGAACGTTACAGATTCCACTGTATCGTTCGTGAAGAATAGACACGTTATCACCAGCTCCCGGGCTAAATTCCTAATTCCTGATTGAAGCTAAAGGGGGCACTTCATAGACTAGACGGATTCATGGAAAAAGACCATGTATAAGCTTCTAGGTGCATTTTTGGGTAAAAGTTGGGAACCTCACTTTTTAACATAAATAGGGTATGCTGAATTCGATTAACCCGGTTCCCAAACCGAATTTTGAGTTTTGAATTTTGAGAATTTTGAGGGTTTCTCTGTTGATTCAGCAAGACATATGTTGTTCTCCAAGACTGGTAAACCAGAAGCAATGTCACCGACAAGTGATGTTCTTCATTTCCATTTGATGCGAGTACACCATCAAGCCATGGTATGGAGAAATGCTCATTGTGCCATACCTGACCTTCCTGCACCTGTGGAAATGGGATGGAAACGTGGTGATTCGGAACTAGAGCCTATTCTGATGTCACTGAGTCCAATCCCAGGAAGTTGCCTCGAGATGATTAAATGTGCATGCCAGAAGCAATGCAAGACTCGACGCTGCAAATGTCGCTATTCAGAGTTGACGTGCACATCAATGTGTGTCTGTCAGATACAGAGTGATGATCAGACCCCTTGTATGAATTTGATGTAGTTTGGCAAAACAACATGTGTGACATTCCTGAATGTTTGTGCTTCATGGCCATGTATACTTAATTTTAGAATAAATGGTTGTATGAAACATTGTCTTATTAAAACCATTTCCTATTTTATAGTGTCAATTTCAATATCAGTTTGAATGTCTCTTTCAATATCAAATGTCTGGCCTCCAAAGCCAGTCGCTGACTGGGCATCCTCCATCGTGCGAAGTCCTTCCTTGGCACACCTGAGCTCCTCACCACATACAAGGCTTTCATCCGCAGCTCAATGGAATACTGCTCTCCCCTCTGGGCTGGTGCTCCTGCCTCACACCTAGCTCGTCTTCACGCTGTTGAAACCAAAGCGTTCAGAATCATTGGAATCTCCCGTGATGAAGTACCTCCGAGGGCCTTTCACTTACTAACCGCAGGCAGGTTGGTGGTCTTTCTGTCTTCTACCGACTCCTCTCTGGCCTTGATCCTCCAGCTCTCTCTGGGCTCTGTCACCCAAATATTCCTAAAGGTCGCACAAGATCTGCCTGCAACCCTCTTATGGTTAAACTGCCAAAATCAAGACTCTCTGCTCACCTTCACTCTTTCATTCCTCTTTTCTCCCGCCTCTGGAACAAACTCCCCCACTCCCTTCAATCCCACTCCTCCCTCCAGGTCTTTAAAACAGCTGTTCACCACCATCTCTTATCTTCCCCCATCCAAAACCTTGATCTTTTCTACCCCCGCTAATTTCACCCCACATCCTCTTTTTTGAAATACCAACTTCTTTCCTGGAAGTCCTTGGTGTCCTTGTGTTTATACTTCTCCCCCCCCCCCCCCCCCGCCTTCCCACGCCGCCTCCCCCCAAGCCTTCTCCCTCCCACACAACACATTCCCGATGTCCCTCACAAATGTTGTGTTTATGTGCTTCCCCATCTCTCCCCATCTTGTCTACCGCTCCCCTTTTTATATATTTTGTTTGTCTGTTTGATTTGTTTGTGTGATAAATGTTAGCTCTTTCACGAGCCTCGATTATGTATACAAAAACAAATAAAAAACAAACAAAAAAACCCCATAATATAGAGATGGATTTATGAAAAAATGCCATGTATAAGCTTCTCGGTGCATTTTGGGGTAAAAGTTGTAAAGCTAAAGTAAAGGAGCTGCATGTATATACATGATATATAAATGCTTGTTCAAAGAAATTGTCCAAAAATGGCAATTTGGCGGCCATTTTGTTTACGCTAATTAGAAGGTCAAAAACTCAAAATTCGGCTTGGGAACCGGGTTAATCGAATTCAGCATACCCTATTTATGTTAAAAAGTGAGGTTCCCAACTTTTACCCCAAAATGAACCTAACATGCACATTTCTCAGAAACCCGTCTCGTCTATCATCAGTGACACCTGCACACCCAGCAAACGAGACTTCCCACAATCATGTGCTACATATAGAAGAAGTAAAATGATATATAAAGATCACAGACCACAGCAAATACAGTACTTACACTTTGCATCATTTTCTATCTACTGATTTATCTAAGCTGCTAAACGTTTCCCCCCCCCCCCCCGCACCCCCCCTAAATCTCACGAACGAAGAGAAATTCTATCCTCGGGTACTTCTTATTCACTTTGGTTTCTGCGCCAAGGAACAATTTTTCGTTATTGATAAATTTCGTTGAAGCTCAATTGCAGTTCTATCTTTTGTATGTAATAATCATATTTGTTCATTGTCCGATTATAATATCTTCGCCATTCATGTAAAGGTTCACTGATCTCCCCAAATGTCCTCGTCCTACATAGAGTGTACGTACAATCTCCACCATGATTATATTTGACAGTGTACCCCCCTCACCCTCACCCCCCTTTCCCCCATCAACCAAAAATTAAAATGTTTCCCTGCTGTCCCCTAGCATGGTTTCACACCATTGTACATGGCCTCCCAAGAAAACCACGTGGAGGTTCTTCGTCTGCTCCTGGAGAATGGGGCTGATCAAACCATTCCAACTGAGGTGGGGCACTTTGTCTTTTGATGAAATAGAAAGAGATTTGACTTCTAATGAATGAATGATCGTTTTAAGGCAATTTTCCCCGCTGGAGCGGGGGTTAGCCTTGCGGGTCCCATGACAATCATGGTTCCCTGTTTTGAGGCAATATTTTTATGGCCGGATGCCCTTCCTGACGCCAACCCTTGGTCGCCTTTTACGATGCGCAGGGATACGGTGTACCTATTCTAAACCGGGGTACACACCGGGATGTACAAAAAAAATGTACAAAAAACAACAACTTCTAATGGTGATTCTAATTTATAATATAATTTCCTAATCATGCATCTGCAAACAAAATGAAAATCTCAAAATATTTAATGTCATGCTGCATCCAGGTTTGACCCCCCAAAATAGGAATTTGATTTTTCCTCTGAAACTACACACACTATTTCGATGAAACTTCATCATAACGTTCAGCAGTGATCAGCACCCATATGTACCAAAGTTTGTTCACGACATTAAAAAAAAATCTGGCCCTGGGGGGTGTACGGGGGGTCAAAGTGGGTACAGGTTTGACCCGCCCCCCAAAATAGGTATTTATCACCCGTGTTCTACCAAAGTTTGTTCACAGCATTAAAAAAAATCGAGCCGTGGGGGTCTATTGAGGGGTTGCTCTTTTCCCCAAAATAGGTATTTGCTCTTTTCTTTGAAACTACATACACAATTTCAATGAAACTTCACCACAACCTTCATCACCCGTGATGTACCAATGTTTGTTCAAGGCATGAGAAAAATTGGGGTCTGAGGAGGTAAACAGGATGAGAGGGGAGAGGGGAGGGTTGCTATCAGTTGCCCCCCAAAATAAGTATTTTTTTGTTTGTTTGTTTAAAGTCTGATTATGTTAGTATGACTCCACATCCTTCCCTGTCTTCTAGAAACCATTCAAATTGGTTTAAAATACCTTTAGTCAGTGTAGTATACTGTTTATTCTACTAGGTGAGCGCCAGGGGTATTGCCCCAATGTTTGTATGCAGAGTCACTGCTTGTGGAAGAGCTAGAACACAGAACGGATCAGGATGAAACATAAAAGGGAACAGCAGAAAGAGAAGGGGGAAACGCCAACATCGGGGCCGAAGGATAAAATAGTTGGAAATGGACGAATAAGGGATGCAGTTAACGATGAGAGATAGAGAATGCAAGGGGTGTGGTCAAGGTGGATACAGAAGAAAAATATGGGGGAGGAGAGCTGGGGTGGTTTAACAGGTGTAAAAAATGTCATGGGTTTGGATGGGGGGTGATCTGAGATGGTGGGGAACAGCTGTCTTGAAGACCTGGAGGGAAGAATGAGATGGAAGAGAATGTGGAAATTGTTTCCACATGTAGGAAAAGAGGAACCAATGAGTGGAGGTGAGCAGTGATTCCGGATTTTGGGAGTTTTGCTCGAAGGGGTTGCTGGAGGACCACATGTGACCTGCAGATACATGTGGGGGATAAAGCACACAAATGGCAGAGGGTGCAAGACCAGAAAGGAGGCGAAAGAAGACAGAGAGACCACCGACCTGTCGATGATGGCAAAGTCATCGACCAATGAGCTTGAAGGCCTTGGTTTCCATGGTGTCAAGCTGAGCAAGGTGTGAGATAGGGGTATCAGCCCAGAGGGGGGGAGCAGTACTCCATCAGGCTGTGGATGAAAGTCTTGTAGGTGGATAGGAGTTCAGGTGTGCCAAGGAAGGATTTTGCACGCCGGTGTATGCCCAGTCGGCGGCTGGCTTTGGAGGCCAACTTTGAAATGCTACTTGCCCAAGAGGTTTGTCATCATGGCTGATAGTAAGACTCAACAATTTGAATGACTGAAATTCTTGAAGAAGATTGTTTTGAGAAAATCGATTGGAGGGTTTGCTGTATGGTCCTTTGAGCGAGAGAAAAAGAGAGTGTGTGTGGAATTTCCCAGTGTTAAAAGACATATTCCAGGTGTTTCACCAGTTTGTGATTTTATCAAGGTCTCAAGAGAGAGAAGAGACTGCTGTCTCCCTGAAGAGAATGAAGGATCAGGGATGTCACAGGAGAGAATGGAGTGATCAGCAAAGAGATAAAGACGATTTTCCAGTGAGTCAGAGAGATCATTGATGACTATTAGGATTAGGACTGGGCCCAGAACACTGCCTTGGGGCACTCCATCCTTGACAGGGAGAGGAGATGAAAGGATTCCATTGTGAGCCACACGTTGGCTACGGGAGTAGAGGAAGTCAGTATAAGCATGCGTGGAGTTGGCCTTGGATTCCATAGGCAGACAGTTTTGAGAGCAAGGCAGGATGCCAGTCTGCATGAGAAGCTCGAGATATGTTCAGAGAGACGGCCCTGATCTCATGTCTGACATTGAGGGCCTCCATCCCTTGTTGGGAAAGTATACACAGCTGAGTGATTCATTGGTGATCTCAGATCCAAATTGATGATCTGAGATGAGGCTGTTGGAGAAAAGGATTGATTTTATGTCAACTGCGATTATGGATTCCATGACCTTGCCGATGATTGGAAGTAGTTTGATTGGCCTGCAGTTAAGGGGATCCGTTTTTTGAACTGTTTACCTCTGCCACCAAAGGTGGGTGGTGGTTATGTTTTCACTCCTGTTTGTCTGTCTGTGACCAGTATATCTCAAAGAGTTGTGGACCGATTTGGACAAAACTTGGTGGACTGGTTGGGTATTTGACAAGGACAAATCGATTAGATTTTTGTTCAGTTCCGAATCCAGATCCGGCCTATCAGCAGGATATAAAACGTAAACTGTTCAGCCTGGCGGAGGTATGCATTCTACCGAGTGCCGTTCTAGTTAATGTAATGCAGCGATGTTGGCAGACTTCAAACCAGATTGAAAATGACCAAGGGCAAATGAGAGAGAGAGAGAGAGAGAGAGAGAGAGAGAGAGAGAGAGAGAGAGAGAGAGAGAGAGAGAGAGAGAGAGAGAAAGAGAAAGAAAGAAAGCTCAAGAACAGCAGAGCAAGTTTTTCAGACACCAAGCTGATGTTGGCCGGTCCAGTTGCAGAATCATAATTGAGGGTTGCCAGAAATGTCTCCACCTTCTCAGATGCAAAAGACACATAGTCCAGGAGCAGTTGGCTGGGACTGGGATGGGTGGGTACAGAAGGAGGGTTTGGGGACACAATATTTGGAAACAAACGCTGAATTGAGGCATTCGGCCTTTTCATGAGCGAAGTCGGCTGTGGTGCCATTTGGAGTGAGGGAAGGGATGGAAGGGGAGCATTTTACATTTTAATTTAATCGCGTTATCAAACTTTTGTTCTTCAGTTGGGAGGTTTTGCAAGGCTTCGGGCACATTTGCTCTTCGTCTCGCACAAAACTACAAAGGGAAGAAATCTATATTAAACATAAAACTGCTTTTTAATAGTAATTGTTTTATTCTGTTATTTTATGACATATTTCCTCTTTACTCCATAGTTACTTATGTGAATGGAAGACGTGTTGTTACGTTAAGCTGCAGGAGACCCAAAAGGTCGTGGAGTATTGTCTCCCCCGGTGGATGCCACTAAAAGGAATTCGATTCTGGAATGGCAGGCCCTTGCAGCTGTCTCTCGTGCAGGACGTTTGTGAAAGCATTTGTCTGCAGCCATAACAGGAGCTTCGCTTCACCCGGCTGTTCCAAGCATGTCCTTAAATACTTGGTTAACAGCTCACACCTTCATATCATCTTCAACCTGATTATTTTTGGTGATTTATTTATTTATTTCAGACTACATTTTGAAGATATGCAGTATTTGCATTTCTACCTTTACAGACATATTTCTGGTCACTAATCCTATATTTATTATGATTTATTCCAGTGGGCTTTGTTTGCAAATACCCTGTGTACATACCAACTTCCTCATCTGGGATAAATATAGGATTGACCTGCAACTTTTAGAAAATGTTATTTCTGTCCCTAACAGACATTATCCATGAGATCAGAAATGATCCAGCAATAGGAAGGCGATAAATTACTGAATGAATGACTATCATAATTCTTTTTATTATTGTAATCAATGATACTTCCCATATTATTATAATCATGAGGTATGGTGAGCCACCTATAATTCCATACTTGTAAGATGAGGTGATTGCCAAAATTAACACTCTAAACTTGGGTTGGCCTTGCCACAGGAAATTCATATATTCCCTTGGTAGACAGAGGGAGCGAAAATTGATTCTGGGAGTGAAGTGGAAAGAATGGAACTTACCTTGTGCTGCCATTTTGGCTGCTTTAGGGAAATGGATCACATGAGCAGCATTCCTTCATCTCACTGTCACTTTTTGATGTGAGTGCCTCTCAAACTTACGAACAAAGAGAGAACAAGAAGTCACTCGGTAGAGAGCGTACCTCCACAAGGCTGACCAGTTTACGTTTTATATCCCACTGATAGGCCGGATCTAGATTCGGAGCTTAATCAAAATCGAATTGATTTGGACTTCACTCAACCTGTCCACTGTCCACCAAGTTTCGTCCGAATCCGTCCATAACTTTTTCAGATATAATGTTATACTGTATATCATTCTTAACCCGATTACTCAATGGTGAAGAATCATTAAAAAAAAAAAAAAAAAAACTAGAACGGGCACTCGGTAGAGTGCATACCTTCGCCGCAGCTACTGTTCTGTACTTGGTAAAAATACGATTTTGACCTTTTCGTGACCTTGACCTTGACCTTTGACCCGATTGCTCCCAAAATCTAAACAAATGTGTCCCGTATAATAACCAATCATCCCACCAAATTTCATGCAATTCAGTTGAATACTTTTTGAGTTATGCGAATAACATACACACACACACACACACAGACATACAAATAAATACACAGCGATCAAAACATAACCTTCCGCTTTTGCGAAGGTAAAAACTCTATCCTCATCACAGACAGACAAAAAAATGAAAAATCACTCACAGAGCGACACTTGGCAAAAGAGAACAACATATAATGGCACTCGGTAGAGCAGCCTTTTGACCTCAAATATAATTGGTGGTTGAATTCAGTGACCTGATATGCAAATCGTCTTCAAATTTCAAGTCAATTAGATGAAAATTGAGGATTTTTGAAATTTGAAAAGGTTGTTGACCTTTGGCCATGTTGACCTTTTGGCCGATGTTGATCTCAAAAATAGTTGTTGGTTGAATTCAGTTCGGTGACATGAAAATCCTATTCAAATATCATGTCAATCGGATGAAAATTGAGGATTTTAGAAATTTGAAAATGTTATTGACCTTTGACCTATGTTGACCTTAGGACCTATGGTGATCTCAAAAATAGTTGGTGGTTGAATTCAGTTAGGTGACATGAAAATCCTATTCAAATTTCATGTAAATCGGATGAAAATTGAGAATTTTAGAAATTTGAAAATGTTATTGACCTTTGACCTATGTTGACCTTTTGGCCTATGTTGATCTCAAAAATAGTTGGTGGTTGAATTCAGTTCACTGATATAAAAATCCTATTCAAATTTCAAGTCAATCGGATGAAAATTGAGGATTTGAGAAATGTGAAAATGTTATTGACCTTTGACCTATGTTGACCTTAGCACCAATGTTGATCTCAAAAATAGTTGGTGGTTGAATTCAGTTAGGTGACATGAAAATCCTATTCAAATTTCATGTCAATCGGATGAAAATTGAGGATTTTAGAAATTTGAAAATGTTATTGACCTTTGACCTATGTTGACCTTAGGACCTATGGTGATCTCAAAAAGATGGTGGTTGGATTCAGTTAGATGACATGAAAATCCTATTCAAATTTCATGTCAATCGGATGAAAATTGAGGATTTTAGAAATTTGAAAATGTTATCGACCGTTGGCCTATGTTGACCTTTGGCCTATTTGCAAGCAAGCTTTGACCGTTTGACCTCCAAAAAAAAATGCTTCTGTCAGACCAACATCTCCACCATTTGGTGAAGTTTCATGAAGATCAGTTTAAAATTGTGACCTGTAGGCAAGTATAAGTGAGCGGACAGACAAACACACAAACCGGGGTGATGCAACATACTTGTCAAAAAACAAATGCCAAGTAACAAACAGACAGGGGTGAAAACATAACCTCCCGCCACCTTCGGTGACGGAGGTAACAAGAACGGTGCTCGGTAAAGGACATATCTCTACCAGGTGAACAGTTTACATTTTGTATCCCACTGATAGGCAAGATCCGGATCCAGACCTGAACCAAAATCTAATTGGCTTGTTCTTGTGGCCTAACCAACTCGGTACATAGATTTGGCATAATCCATCCAAATCTGTCCTTTATTGTCACCCCTCACTACAGGATGGATTCACGCCTTTGGCAGTTGCGCTCCAGCAGGGACACGAACCGGCCGTCGCCACCCTGTTGGAAAGCGACATAAGGCGTCCCGGAAGTCGAGAAGGGCAAGGGGGTGAAAGCAACAGACCAGCGCCACCACGCACCCGTCTCCCTGCATTGCACGCGGCAGCCCGTAAGGGGGACACGCAAGCTGTGGGAATAATCTTGGATGGAGGAGTGCAGGGCGTCACTGATGTCTCGAAGGTAAGGACCGACGAAAACTTCTCATGTCTCTCTAGTTATTGTTTTGTTTCCTCCTCTTTCCGCTTACTTGGGTTCATATCCTCCCACTACCGCACGTTAAATCTCTCACCTTGATGGAACTAAACATGCTGCATTAGTTGAAAAAAATCAAAACACATTCAATATATGATGGTGTTCTCATGATGGTCATCTTTCGAACGACTGCTTAACTGACATCTGTATCCCATAGGAACGAATCAACAGCACGACCGAGGTATGATAAAAGAAAACACCGATATTCGCTACCTTTTACATCTCACCTGTTGGATCATCTTTTTCTCATTACATCTCATTATATTTCTCATTATTTCTTTCTTTCTCCTCTCATTACATCTCATAGATCACATCTCATTACACTACATTGGACATTCAAAAAGTTAGACAAACAACATGCTCACAATATTCCAAGACATACCGATGTTTTTTTGTTTTTTTTAATCCATGAGAATGCATGTTTGTAAATAAAAAGGGATTATTTCTTTACACGAGGGGCAGTCAATAAGTAACCTTAAAATGGTGATATAAATTCGAGAATGTAATGTGTGTAGTTGTAGACGACATATGTTATATCTATGGGTAAGAGTCATGTTTTGCCTGTTTTAGATCTGGCAACATTGAGCGTATGACGTAAGTAGAGCAGTTTCAAGATGGCGGCTCCCTTAGAAGCATGCACCAGGGAGGAGTAACGTTCTGTCATCCGTTTCTTGGGAAGTGAGGGTGTGAATCCCAGTGAAATCCATCGCAGAATGAAGATGCTATGTGGTGACGCATGTTTATCGCTGCAGCAAGTGCACGACTGGGACAGTAAGTTTAAAAGTGGAGTGTCCAGTGTGGCAGACGCTGCTCGCTCGGGCCGGCCTCACACAGCCGACACACCAGAAATGGTTGCAGGAGTTGAGCGCGTGCTAAGGGAAAACCGTTGCATTACGCTGGACGAAGTGGTCTCCAAATTGAACATTAGCCATGGTTCAGCACACCATGTCATTCACAATGTGTTGGGGTTCCGCAAAGTGTCTGCAAGGTTGGTGTCGAGACAACTCACACCTGAACTGAAAGAACGGCGAGTGGACGCATGTGAAGAACTTCTGCGACGTTATGAAACAGAAGGCGAAGCTTTCTTACAGCGCATAGTGACTGGGGATGAAAGCTGGGTCCACTACTTTCAGCCAGAAAGGAAGAGGGCAAGCAAAGAGTGGTGCCATTCAACTTCACCGAAGCCCAAAAAATTCCGCACTCAGCCGTCCACTGGAAAAGTGATGCTGACGCTCTTCTGGGATAGCCGAGGCCCACTTGTAAAGCATTGCACACCCAGAGGGACCACAGTCACCAGTGCATTATACTGCGACCTCCTTAAAAATAATCTGAAACCAGCAATCAGATCAAAACGTCGTGGACTACTCACTACCGGTGTTTTGCTGCAGCATGAAAATGCTCGGCCCCAAACTGCCCACGCTACAGCTGCAACAATCGAGGACCTGCATTTTGAGTCTCTTCCTCATCCACCCTCCTCGCCAGACCTCACCCCTTCGGATTACCACATCTTTGGGCCTCTTATAGAGGCGCTTGGTGGAACCACTTTCCGATCCGATGAAGAGGTCCAAGAGGCGGTGCACGAATGGCTACACAAGCAGCCAAAACATTTTTTATCTAGAGGAATCCAGACCTTAGTAAAGTGCTGGAAAGAATGCATTGAACGCAATGGAGATAATGTTGAAAAATAACACAGTTGTTACACACGTCGTATCTATACTTGTTAACTTTTTTTGGCTGAACCTCAGACTATTGTGAGTACTGTATTCGAATAACCCTCTGAACTCGCAACATATAATGATATAACTTTAAACCACTTCATAATAATATCATGGCTCACTTGATCAATGTTTGTCCATTTTATTCACTCGGTGGTGTGATGAGACAACAATATAAATTGTGTATGTGGGGTAGCTCTCTACGTTGGTATACCCATGGCAAGGTAACAACAAGCATCATATTGAAAGTGACATGATGATGAACAAGGAGAACTCGAGTGTCAGAAAGGATCCTGGATTGATTGTATCACGGAAGAAAAGGCGCACCTTCTTCACCTGCATTTGGGTGATAACGGCTCCAAAGGTCACATGGTTTAAAATAACTGGAAGATGTGCACCTTTGGAGTAATAAGTATTCTGTCTTTCAACGCATTACAAAGTGTGTCGTTCTTCTGTCCATCAGAGTGGATTCACAGCACTCCACATTGCTGCGCATTACGGTAGCCAGGACGTTGCTGTCCTGCTGCTCGACAGAGGTGCAGACTGCAATTTCAAAGCTAATGTGAGGATACTCAGCTTAATTAATTAAGCAATTTATTTATTTATATTTGACATTTTATTGAGACTCGTTTTATATAAAATCTTACCTGCGTTTATTCTTTCGTCCTTATCAGAATGGCATAACACCCCTTCATGTTTCCGCAAAACGAGGGCACACGGAGCTGGTTACGACCCTACTGGATCATGGTGCCACAATCGATGCAGGAACGAGGGTTAGTAGCCTCATGTTTCTCATCCATGTTAAGTTTGACGGACACCTGCACCAACTCGAAAACTAAAACTGAACTTGTACAGTGCTGTTCTGATGAATAATCAAGGTTTGGGTTCAGTCAGAAGCATTAAATATAACCCAGAATTTTGGCAACCATCTTCTCGCCAGCATTGTGGTTCATAACATACTTTTCTTGGTTCGCGATGATGTTTTTGATTCTCGTGTTTTTTTTCTTTATCTGTCCATTTTGGCTTGAAGGACGGTCTGACGCCGTTGCACTGTGCTGCCCGTTCCGGGCACGAATCAACCGTTCGGCTTCTCATTGAGCGAGGCACACCTATCCTAGCACAAACAAAGGTGGGTGTCACATCACCTTACAGATGCTCTATTCAATGTACACTTGGTACTTTAATCAGACAAATTATAATCTCTCTATATTATAAAAGAAAGTTTTTGTTTGTTTGTCTGCGCAAGCTAATCTCCTGAACGGTGGAAAGATAGGAGGAAACCTCTAATACAAAAATTGTTGGGATGCCTGGGAAGGTTTTAGGCTAGGTGGTGAGGCCGGTTGAGGCTGCTTCGGCCAGGCTGGGCCCATTTCGCAATTAAAAGCTGAGCTGAATTATAGAAGTCAATCTTCTACGGCTGCGAGTAAAAGCTGAATTATAGTAGTAAATTCATTCAAAAAGAACCAAAAATGTCGGGACGGGCCCCGGGAAGGGTATAGGCTAGGTGGTGAGGCCGGTCAAGGCCGCTTCGGCCGGGCTGGGCCCATTTCGCAATTAAAAGCTGAGCTGAATTATAGTAGTCAATCTTCTACGGATGGGAGTAAAAGCTGAATTATGGTAGTCAATTCATTCAAAAAGAACCAAAAATGTCGGGACAGGCCCCGGGAAGGTTTTAGGCTAGGTGGCGAGGCTGGTCGAGGCCGCTTTGGCCGGGCTGAGCCCATTTTGCATTTAGAAGCTGAGCTGAATTATAGTAGTCAATCTTCTACGGCTGCGAGTAAAAGCTGAATTATAGAGGTAAATTCATTCAAAAAGAACCCGGGCAACGCCGGGTGCTTTCGGCTAGTCTTACTATAATTCACCAAATGTTTGTCGCAGACGGTCTGTCCGTCTGTTCCCAGTTACCGCAAAAACGGCTGAACCGATCGCAACGAAATTTTGGGTGGGTAATCCTGGGACCCCCTGGAGTAAAATAGGCTATATTGTTTTTCCAATTTTTTCCCCAATTTTCCAATTTTTCCAATTTCCACATTTTTCCAATTTTCCAGTTTTTCCAAACAGGACGGAATAATATTTACCGATATGAACAGTGATGTGGCTTTTATTGAAATTCTACAAATAATGTTTAGATTTTGATGATTTGCGTGTGATATGATTTAACGGGTATTTATATCAATCGTTTAAAATAAAAAACCCTTCAATTTCTGATATTTTGCCTTTTAATTTGGGCCTCCCAATTGAAGCCCCACCCATTGGGCAGGTACCGTTGCTGGTCTTTGGAATATGATTTGTTTGGTACTCTTTGCATCTGAAGAAGGCATTCACATGAAACATGTTAACTACCTGGACAATTCGTTTATAGTGCAAATGGTGCTGCCAAGAGAGCAACCACACTCAAAGTACTTTGGTGTCAATAAACCTCCAAGAAGACTACACCAATTACTACCCTCAGTTCAGGCAGGATTTTGTAATTGGTTGAAGGTGCCGGCAATAACTCACCTACTCTTCATGAAAGGTACCGTGGGATCTTTAATGTCCACCAACAAATTATGACAGACAGGATGTTTAGTTTAATGTCCATCGGAGGGACACACGCACACACATTGATGAATCGCCCTGCCTGCGAAACACCAGGATGACAGTTTATAGCTGGGCCAAGATTTTAGGAGTGTCAGAATGGAAGATCTGACAAAGTATCCCACTGCTTCCCACTCTCTATCATAAAGGTGGAAATGCACTTAATATGTCACCAGAAGCAGAGTAGAAATGAAGAACAGAATAAGCTTGTGACTAAACACCAACGGAAATTAAAAAAAATTGTGATGTATCTGAGAATGTTTTTTAAGCATCTTACTATTAATTCACCAAATGTCCGACTGTCCGTCCGTCCGTTCCCAGGTACCGCAAAAACGGATGAACCCATCGCAACAATATTTTGGGTGGGTAATCCAGGGACCCCTTGGAGTAAAATAGGCTATATTGTTTTTCCAATTTTTTTCCAATTTCCAATTTTCCAGTTTTTTCAAACACGATAGAATAATATTTACCGATATGAACAGTGATGCGGCTTTTGTTGAAATTCTACGTACCAGGAGAGAGTAGATCGACTCCTGACGAACTCTTCCTATATAAACGTGCGGCTCCGAAGTAACATGGCAGCGTGTGCAAAGCGACTGAGAAAGACGTGTAACGGCCGCTTCCGTTTTGCATATTCGTCGCACGCTCTTCCGCATTTCAACGGTTCTGTTGTCATTGTCGTCGTTCATCACTTGAATTAATGAACTGAATGCAAGTTTAGAATACAAGTACACGGAAAAAAAGGAAATGCAATTTATCTGAAGAGATATGTTTTTAACACGCACGAAAGCAATATGACGTCATTGACCACCATGAAAATCCACGAAGTATTTTACGGTATTAAAACTGAGCCGCTCTTTACATACTTAGGGCCAAATAAAAAAACACCAGCTGATGGATGAGACCCTTTTAATAAAAAAAATTAAAAAGGAGGATGAGACCCTTTTAATTCAATCTTTTTTCAAAATGGATGCCATGTACTGTTTAGATTTTGATGATTTGTGTGTGATATGATTCAAAGGATGTTTATATGAATCGTTTAAAATAAAAAAGCCTTAAATTTCCGATATTTTGCCTTTTCGTTTGGGCCTCCCAATTGAAGCCCCGCCCATGGGAGGGGCGGGGGGGGGGGCGTACCGTTGCTAGTTAAGAAAAATTCATTATCGCAGGTGTTCTGGAGGGGAGAGACGACACAAATTGTCGATGTAAATGTGTATCGTGTAGCACCACTCCTAGTGGGACAGTGTATTGCAAGTCCCAGGAGTTTACCGCGTTGTAATTTTTGCTCTGCATGAAAACCTGACCAGACTTGGTGGCATAATTACCCTGCGCTCGCGAAGCGAAAAGCAGGGTTAGGCATTCGGTTGCGTACGTATGGCGTACGTGTCTGCATTAAAAAAAAAAACTTATTTTCTCTGCAACCGTTGGTCCGATTGACACAAAATTAATCATAGGAGCACCTCCACTTGTAGAATTTTTGCATTCATAATTATGACGTCATAGGTCACGTGGTATGGACGTCATCTGTAAAAAATGTTACGCATCTAAATCTCTGAAATCCGCTCAATGGAAAAACATTGAAACATGGCTCATTGTCAAGTACACCCCATGGGGAATAAGACATGTTAATGATGATGTCATCTGCGCCTTCATTATGACGTCATAATTCGACAAGTACAACGCTTCATCCACTCAGTATGAGTTTATCTGAAGAAATTGTACTAGGGGTGTGCATGGGAATGTTCTCCAAAGTTTGGATGGCCACCTCCAACTTGGGTTTTTACTTTTACATGAAAATTGGGATATTTTGTCATAATTTGACACCTGTCTGTCTTATCTGTCTTGTTTAACTTCAATGCACTCCTACTCCACTGGTCAAAATGTCTTAGTCTTAAAAAGTTGAGTTTGTACAGCATAACACAAAGCCTGGTGTTGGCTTAACGGTTAAGGTGGCTGGCTAAGATCTGAGGGTCTTGAGTTCAAGCCTCTGTCATGCCATTTAATTAACACCAAGTGGGTTGATTTAGTCTGTCTTCCTTCTGAGGTGGGCAAAATGAGTACCAGCTTGCTGGTGAGGGGACATTGTACTCGCTGCAAATCTGCGCCCGTAGAAAATGATACAGACAATCAGCCACAGGCTGCATAAAAATAAATATACAAGAATTATGTCGTGCATAGCACGATACTTGCGAAATCCCTAAAATTTGTTGTTGACCTTTGACCTATGTTGACCTCAAAAATAATTTGTGGTTAAATTATGTGACGGGCGGGATATGCAAATTCTGTTCAAATTTCAAGTAAATGGGATGAAAATTGACAATTCTAGAAATTTGGCCGATTGAAACTTTAGTTGACCTTTAGCCATGTTGACCTTTTGACCTCAAAATCATTAGGCTTCTTCCTTATGACCATCTCTACCATTTGATGAAGTTTTGTAAAGATCGGTTTAAAATTGTGACCTGTAGGCGACTGACATACAAACAGACATACAGACAAGAGAGACAGACAAACAGACAGAATAATGCACAAAACCAACCAATATACTTCAAAATCTTCGATTTTCGCAAGTAATAAAGTACAGTATAACACAAATAAAGTTGATCTTGGTGATTTGCAGGCACGGTGAGATGTCAATGTGTGTGCCATCCGTCGGATGGAAGTTAACCTGGGAGTTCCGTCTTCCAGCATTAATTGGTGGATGACAAAGATGTCACGGTGTCCTCAGCGAAGAGTAGGCGAGCTATCGCTGGCACCCTGAACAAATTCCAAATTCCTGCACACTCAGTCAAGTATCCTGCATTGGAGCGACCCATCCAGGCTTGCAACCTTCGCCATTAAACTGTTTCAGCACAACCGACACACATGGTACGAAGTACGTATCACGTGATCATAAATGATAATAATTTACACTCCCAATATTGTCGCTGGTGTAATTCTGATGTCTGCTGTACAAATGGTGAGGAGAGAGAAAGAGAAAGAGAAAGAGACTGTCAAAATCCTATATATTTAAAAGGTCAACATAGGCCAAAGGTCAACCACTTTTTTCAAATTTCTAAAATCCTCAATTTTCATCCGATTGACTTGAAATTTGAATAGGATTTACATATCAGCGAACTGAATTCAAACACCAACTATTTTTGAGATCAGCATAGGCCAAAAGGTCAACATAGGCCAAAGGCAAACAACCATTTCAAATTTTTTCTAAAATCCTCAATTTTCATCCGATTGACTTGAAATTTGAATAGGATTTACATATCAGCGAACTGAATTCAACCACCAACTATATTTGAGATCAGCGTGGGCAAAAGGTCAACGTAGGCCAAAGGTCAACAAGTTTTTTTTTAATTTCTAAAATCCTCAATTTTCATCCGATTCACTTCAAATTTGAATTGGATTTACATATCAGCAAACTGAATTCAACCACCAACTATTTTTGAGATCAGCGTAAGCCAAAAGGTCAACATAGGCCAAAGGTCAACCCCCTTTTTCAAATTTCTAAAAGCCTCAATTTTCATCCGATTGACTTGAAATTTGAATAGGATTTTTCATATCAGCCAACTGAATTCAACCACCAACTATATTTGAGATCAGCGTGGGCAAAAGGTCAACGTAGGCCAAAGGTCAACCACTTTTTTTTAAATTTCTGAAATCCTCAATTTTCATCCGATTCACTTCAAATTTGAATTGGATTTACATATCAGCCAACTGAATTCAACCACCAACTATTTTTGAGGTTAAAAGGATGCTCTTCTGAGTGCCATGCCACTTTGTTCTGTTTTGCCAAGTGTCGCACTATGAGTGATTTTTCATAATGTCTGTTTGTTTGTTTGTTTGTCTGTTTGTCTGTTTGTTTGTCTGTTTGTTTGTCCACACAGAATAAATATGATTTTCTCTGCAACCGTTGGTCCAATCGACAGGAAATTTTCACCAGAAGTGCAACTCCACCTGTAGAATTTTTTAAAAATGACAATTATGACGTCATAGGTCATGTGGTTCGGCCGCCATCTTGGAAAAATCGAAAAAGTTTGCACCTCTATATCTCGGAAAGCGCTGAATAGAAAAAATTGAGGCATGGCTCATTGTGAAGAACTCTCCATGGGGAATAAAAAATGTTAATGATGATGTCATAGGTGCCTCCATTATGACGTCATAATTCGACAAGTACAAAACTTCATCCACTCAAGATTAAATTTCTTGAGTGCCATGTCGGCATAAACTGGTGGAGAAAAAGAAATGATGACGTCATCGGTCACGTGGTTCGGCCGCCATATTTGTTTTAACGCAAAAGCCTTAAAAACCACTGAAAATACATCCTGGCGAGGGTTTGCAATCTCTGATTGCTCTTTTTCTTGTTAACCTTGCTGTTCTAATGGAGCTCACTCTTACATTTGAATCTCATCTTTGCCATTAGGTTTTCTATAGTATTCACGATATCTCCATGACTTATTGATTTGTACCGGTTAACCCTCAAATCGACGATTGTAATTCACGTTTTTTTGCTGCACTAACTCTATGCTTCCTTTGTAATTTCAACAAGCCCAGAAAAATGATAGCTAGGGCATTCAATGACCTCCATTGGCTCGCCGTTCCAAGAACTTGGGCATTTTATGTTTCTGGCCTTTCGTCCACTCGTTTGATTTATTCATTTGGCCAACCTGTGCCTACTCTTTCGACCTCAGAGCCAGTTAAAAATTTGTTCAGCTGATCATGCCTTTTACACTGCTTTGTTAACCTTCTTATAAAACACTGGATGTATATCCTGATTAATTAAATTTAATTTGAAATCATACCAAGGTGATATCGGCCCCTGCCCATGACAACATGACAATTGCCCCATGACAGATCATGGCATATTGTAAGAGGAAGGACCAGGAAGCTCAGAGAATTTTACCTCTGTCAGAGGTTGACCACAGAGGTGGATCGGAGTGTTTTCCATGTGATCCTCGAGCAGAGAAAGTTTTAGCCAAAATCTAATCGGCTTGTTCTCTCCATCTACCCAAATCATCCACCAAGTTTTGTTAATATCCGTCCATAACTTTTTGAAATATCGTGCTATATATCGTTTTTGCCCCCATCTCTCAATGTTGAAGAATCACCTAAAAATTAAAACATTATCTTGTCGGAATCTTCACCAAAATCGAATCAATTAATCCTTGTCACACAGCCAACCTGTCCACAAAATTTCGGCCGAATCCATCCATAACCTTTTGAGATATCCTGCTCACAGACAGACAGACAGACGCAGACAGCCAAACAGACAGATAGGGGTGAATGCATAACCTCCGTCCAGCTGTGGTGGCGGAAGTAATAATCTGTGAAGTTGTATAGAGGTTTTTCCATAGAAAAAGAGAGGTCACAGATGTCTACCAAAATAGGAGAGGATCTAGTTCACTACCTGAAAATAGGAGAGGATCTAGCCTCCAAGAGTATAGTAAGAGAAAGAAAGCTGTCCAGGACATACTTTGGGTTCATACTTCTTTCTTTCCACAGAATGGTCTTTCCCCACTGCACATGGCTTCTCAGGGTGACCATCCTCCCACCATGCGGACATTGTTGGCTGGGGGTTCACCTGTTGACCCTGTGACTCTTGACCTTCTGACACCCCTGCATGTGGCTGCCCATTGTGGGCACCACCGCGCTGCTCGGGTACTTCTTGAAGGAGGTTCTGACCCAAATGCCAAAGCCCTGGTAAGCCAACGAGCTGATCTATTTAAGATCTGGTAATATATACTCCATTCACAAATCAAGAGTAATATAATGAACACGTTAATCTTCAGATGATGGTTTAGACCAATGGTCCTTAAACTCCCCCCCCCCTCCCCCCACCCCCCGCACCTCTAACAAGCCAATCTCTGACCCAACACCCCACCACCCGGATGTTTAAGTGTACTGAATATTATTACAGTTCCTTAAATGTGATATCGACATGAGAACGAAACAGACATCTTCCACTTACAATTTTTACATCATTTCAACTCGATTTTCGGAAGAGATGAAATTATAAAATGGGTCATGATGTCCTCATGTCTGTCCATCCGTCCGACCATTAACGTTTTGCGATTTTGGCTACTCCCCCCTCATCACTCAGCTGATCATTCTGAAACTTGACACATGAATACAAGACAGTCCCCCGCACAATCGTTCAGGCTTCGATTTTTCGATTTTGGCTCATGGGGGCTCCCAGGGGGTCGGGGGGGATACCCCCAAACTTCGGATCCCTACTCGTCCCTTATTTACCAACCGATTGCTCTGAAACCCGATACAGATGTATCACAAGCAAGTACTTTCTGGATCTAAAATAAACGTCCCAAGCTCTTCACGTTGAAGAACTAAGTTCACCTGAAACTTTAAAGAATCAGCTAAGACGCGTTCAATATGTGGGTAAATGAGTGGATTCCTCAAGGTAGATTCACACACATCGAGTTTAGTCACACACACACACACACACACACACACATCGAGTTTACTCACACACACACACACGCACACACACACACACACACATCGAGTTTACTCACACACACACACACACACACACACACACACACACACACACACACACACACACACACACACACACACACACACACACACACACACATCGAGTTTACTCACACACACACACACACACATACACACACACACACACACACACACACACATCGAGTTTACACACACACACACACACATCGAGTTTACTCACACACACACATACACACACACACACACACACACACATACACACACACACATCGAGTTTACTCACACACACACACACACACACACACATACACACACACACACACACACACACACATACACACACACACACACATCGAGTTTACTCACACACACACACACACACACACACACACACACACACACACACACACGTGTGTACACTTTTTGCATCGTAATTCCTTCATGCCAGCATTATCCACAGACACCTCATACCCCCCTGAAATGAAATCTTCTCATATTTGGGGGCATGCCCACCTCCCCCACCCCCAGTTTAAGAACCACTGGTTTAGACAAAAGGTGTTGAAATTTAAACGTCATGTGAGGAATATAAGTACTCCCCTGTCCTCCGAAGGTTGACGTAAACCAATCCCTCAGTTGCAGGCGATATTTATTTATTTATTTATTATTATTTTCTTATTTAAAAATAAGAAAAAAAAGGAAAAATGTTATTAAAACGGATAACCCATAAAAAATATTCCGATTGAGCTCGACATCCTCAGTGTTACGTTGGATGTGAAGTGATGTGACCTTTCTTGACCCAACAATTTCATGCCCCAGAACGGGTTCACCCCACTGCATGTTGCCTGCAAAAAAGTCCGGCGACGTGTCATTCAACTGTTGCTTCGTTTCGGAGCTTCCTTACAAGCGACGACGAGGGTATGTCTGGCCATTATGCATACCGCACAATGATAGTCAGGTGGTACTGTTCGAGTGTCTCATCGGCTTGTTTTTGAGTGGTGTAAACCCTCCATGTGTCTTTTTTTGTAAGTCTTCTGAGGCTCGGGGGTCTGTCTTTACAAAGTCTATGTATGGTGATATAATATGTCTTATTGCTTTTACTTTCATTGATATAGGGAGATGAACCCTTCCATGAGCCTTGACTTGGTTTACAGGTAGAGTGCTCATCCAAAGCTGTTATTTTATGGACCTGCTGGCACAACATGTAGGCCAGATGAAACAGGAGGAGGATTACCCCATCCTGGATATTGGTGAATCAGCTGGGTTTTATTTCTCATGATCCTTCTACCCACTCTTCCCTCTAGGGCTTCAAGCAGGCAGTGCACCACCACTTCCTGTCACCCCCATCCTTACTCATGATCTTTATTACCCCCATTAACCTTTCCTACCACAACCATCTTACTTGTTTCAGTGTTTCCTCCTCTTCTTCCGCATCAATTTAACTTTACTCTTCCATGAGCCCCCTCTCTTTCTCTCTTTTACAGAAAAAAGATGGTTCATTAACAACACGATGGTTCTCTTTTGGTTTCCTTGTTTTCTAGAGGCTTAAAATCTAAAACTTTTTATCTACTCCTGTCTTCAACTGGATTTGAACTCACAATCTCTATAATCCAGCTCAACATTCTCACCACAAGACCCCTTTATCCATGTTGGCTTTCTAAAGGGCATCGTCCGATGTGTTTTCGTTGTTGACACTTTGATATTAGGTGATGAAGGTTAAACTTGTTGGACAAATGTTTTAGCCCTAATTTGTATATGATAGGTAAACTATTTTGACAGTAAACAGACATAAAAATAATCGATGTTTTTATCTCTGTTGTGTAAAACAGTCGGGATTGACGCCACTCCATGTGGCTGCATTCATGGGAAATGCGGATGTCGAGACTCTCCTAATGCAGAATGGAGCTCAACCCAATGCGACAAACACGGTTAGTTGGACGATTTCTGTCTTTCTCTATCGTTTTTGCCAACAGATGACTTTATATACAAATGCAGGCTTTTGACATTTGATGAAGATGAGGGCAGGATTTTGGAATTTGTTCACGGTGTCGGCGATAGCTCGCCTACTCTTCGCGAAGGACACCGTGGGATCTTTAATGCCCACCAACTAATGTCGACAGGTGGAACGTCAGATTAATGTCCATCCGAGGGATGGCACACACACGTTGACCAATGGCCTTGCCTGTGAAACACCAGGATTAAAAAAAAAATTTGTATACAAGATCGAGGCTCGTGAAAGAGCTAACATCAATCACAAAAAAAAACAACAACACACAAAACATATAATAAGGGGAGCGGTAGACAAGATGGGGAGAGAAGGGGAAGCACACAAACACAACATTTAAGAGCAGGGACATCGAGAGATCTGTGGGAGGGAGAGGGCTTTGGGGGAGGTGGGAGAGGTATAAAACATATGAACACTGCAAGGACTTCCAGAGAAGAAGTCGGTATTTCAAAAAAGTGGATCTGTGGTGAATTAGCGGGGGTAGAAAAAGTGAATTAGCGGGGTTAGGATGACGGTTTATAGCCGAGTCGGGATTCAAACCGAGACTAGAGAGCTGAGAGGTGAGTGTACTTAACTTGAGGCCATTGTGTTTGCCCCACGCTTGTCTTCATCCGAGCATTAAAATGAAATCGACATCACTCGTACAGTTTTGATGACACATCATCGACTCCTGCCAATTTGTATCGAGCAATTTCAATATACTCTACAAGGTCAGACCGGCAATTCGGACCATTATGAAATGCCCCCTTGATAAATAAATGCATCATGGCAGACAGACTGAAGCTGCTTCCTTGGAAAATTACATTTGGATCTATCAATTATATTGTAGAGCATTCCAATCACTGAGTAATATAAAATGTAATTTGGCGATACAGCAATCAAAACCCAGGTCCATTCGATCACGCTACTTAGTTCGTTTGTACACATTTTGAGTCAGCAGTCATTTAAAAGTTTGGCATTTAAGAGATACAGTGCCTCCTATATAGTTAATTGTAGGAATTTGTGGGGTTTTTTTAGAATCCCAGTGATACCTCCTCTACTCTTCATCGATCCGGATCAGATAATTTTTAAGTGTTTCTTCACCGTTGAGTGAAAGGGCTAAAACCAATATACGTGATATCTCAAAAAGTTGTGGATGACTTATTGTACATAAAAAACTTTGTGTTGTACACATTGTACATAAAAAACTTTGTGTTGTACACATTGAACATAAAAAAAACTTATTGTACATAAGAAACGTTGTGTTGTACACATTGTACATTGCAAGGATGTATTGTTTCAAAAATAAGTATCAAAAGTTTCAAAAATAAGTTTCAAAAAACTTATTGCACATAAAAAACTTTGTGTTGTACACATTGTACATAAAAAACTTATTGTACATAAAAAAACTTTGTGTTGTACACATTGTACATAAAAAGCTTATTGTACATAAAAACAACTTTGTTTTGTGTTGTGCACAAAACTTTGTGGATGAGTTGGGTAAGTGACAACAACAAGCCAATTATATTTTTGTTAATGTCCGGATCCAAATATGACCTATCAGTGGAATACAAAACATAAACTATTCAGCCTGGTGGAGGCATGCTCTCTACCGAGTGCTGTTCAAGTTTGGTTTGTTATTCGTATCGTGTGCTCGTCACCGTGTCTTTGTGTACCTGTTTGGTTATTTGTAGCCCCTGTTTCCACATCCCCCTCCCCTTGCTCTAGTTTTTCCCCCACGTCTTTCCCCTCTTTCCACTGTGACTTTCATTCTGTTATGTCCTGAATCTGTTCTTTATTATAGCTCCTCGAGGAGCCTCGACTGTATATCAAAAGCAAAATCAAGCCTTTAATGTAGGATGGCTCTGGATAGGCCTCACCACAGGGCATTTACACGTTGGATCCATGCATTAAACTTACTCCCTTTGACTCGCATTCTCTATTTCGCTCTATAGCTTTATCAGCACATCCAATTATTGGAGAATGCAATAATTGTCTGGAAATCCGTTTAATGAAAAGAGGCAAATCTGGGTCAATATCCAGGAAGTTTGACGCTGTTCCACTGTTGTACACTTTCCTTCGGCCCCGATCCTCATGCTTTACAGTACACGTCACTGCACGAGTTCCAATGAGGAATAGGAACGTTATGTGAAGTGTCATCATGTTGTGTGACGGTGTATTAGTACGAAGGGTATTCAAAATGGTGTTCTATACTGAGGCGTACAAATACACAAACACATACAAGGTGTGATCAAAAAGTTTGGTGAATGTTAGAATAAATCCCCTTCGAAGTACTCCTCTCCCTCACATACACACTTGTTCCACCGTTCCTGTCACTGTCGGAAACATTTCTGGAAGTCCTCTTTGTTTTTCACCTTCAGAAGGCCTGTCGGGTTCGATTTGATGTATTTGATTGTGTCAAATCGCTTCCCTTTCATCGTATTTTCAATTTGAGGAACAGCCAGAAGTCGCACGGTGCCAAGTCGGGCAAATAAAGTGGATGCGGGATGACAGGAATGTTTTTTGCCACCAAAGATTGTTGGATAAAGAGTGCCGTGTGGCCGAGCGTGTTGTCGTAATGGAGGAGCCAGCCATTCTTCCACTTTTCTGGTCTTTTCCGTCTGACTGCCACTCACAAACGTTGTGTAACTTCCATGTAGAAAGCCGCACTAACGGTAGCACCTTCGGAAAGAAATTCTGCGTGAACCATTTCTTCCATGTCGAAGAACACAATCAGCATGACTGGTCTCATCCGCCATTTCTCGAATGGTTTAAGGTCAGTTTGCCTGGACAACAGTGCTGACTTGAGCGATGTTTTCATCGGTTTGTGCTGTTGTCGGACGACCACTTCTTTCAACATCTTCCAGTGACTCATTTCCTTCCCGAAATCTTTGAAAGCATTCGAAAGCAGTCTTCTTTATCACAGCTTCATCTGCGTAGACCGTTACGAGCATTTTGTGTGTTTCTGCACTCGTCTTGCCAAGTTTAAAACAAAATTTCATGTTTTCATATTTACAGGTGGCTCAAATTGTCATTTTCTACAACTGCGATAGACGCCACAAACATGTGCTCACACAAAGCAATGCCACGTGCACTGGCTCATCTTACTATAGTTCACCAAATGTCTGTCTGTCTGTCCGTCCGTCTGTTCCCAGGTACCGCAAAAACGGCTGAACCGATCGCAACAAAATTTTGGGTGCGTAATCCTGGAACCCCCTGGAGTAAAATAGGCTATATTGTTTTTCCAATTTTTTTCCCCAATTTTCCAGTTTTTCCAAACACGATGGAATAATATTTACCGATATGAACAATGATGTGGCTTTTATTGAAATTCAACAAATACTGTTTAGATTTTGATGATTTGCGTGTGATATGATTCAACGGATGTTTATATGAATCGTTCAAAATAAAAAAAAGCCTTCAATTTCTGATATTTTGCCTTTTCATTTGGGTCTCCCAATTGAAGCCCCATAGGGCGGGTACCGTTGCTAGTAGTACTAATGGTGTTTGGTGCATGCTGGCAAGTGAGTGGGTTAACAAAATAAAGCCCACCCACTAACCTCAACAATGTTCACGCATTCATGAGTAGCGGCACCATTCACCAAACTTTTTGATCACACCTCGTATATACATATATATATAGCCAATATACAGTCGTGGCCAAAAATATTGGCACCCTTGCACTTTTTTCAAATAGTGCACCATTTCTTCCAGAAAATTGTTGACATAAAAAAATATTTTGGTATCCACATATGTATTTCTTTGGTTTGCAGTGGAACAAAACAAAAAAAGCTGAAAAAAATACCAAATCTTAGCTTATTCTACGCAGAAATCCTAAAATGGCCTGGAAAATATTATTAGCACCTTTCATAAGTAGTTAGAAATAAGTAGATTTCAAGCAGGTAATTCTCCTTTACTTTGGAATTGAACTCACCCATGGTGAGTTGCAGGTTCCTGCAATATAAAAATCACTCATTCAACCAGTTTGAAAGGAGAAAAGGAGTCATTCTGCTGTTTTGTGTCACTGTGTGTAGTGTGTACCGCAATGAGTATGGAGAAAAGAAAGAAAACTAGAGAATTGTCTGAGGAGGTCAGACAAAAGATTGCAGCCAAGCATGTTCAATCTCAAGGCGACAAGTCCATTTCCAGAGACCTGGATGTTTCTGTGTCCACCGTACATAATGTTATCAGGAAGTTTAAGGCCCATGGCACTTTAGCCAACCTCCATGGACGTGGCCGCAAGAGAAAACTTGATCAAAGATTGCAGCGAAGGATTGTTCGAATGGTGGAGAAAGCACCCAGATCAACTGCCAAACAGATTCACGCTGACCTTCACACACAAGGTACGACATTTTCAACTCGCACCATCCGTCACCAACTCAATGAAAGGGGGTTCTATGGTAGGAGACCCAGGAGGACCCCGCTGCTAAGAAAGCCTGACTGTAGTTTGCCAAAACACACCTGAACAAGCCAAAATCCTTCTGGGAGAATGTCCTGTGGACAGATCAGACTAAATTAGAGCTTTTTGGTAAAGCACATCATCTCTATGTTTACAGAAAACAAAATTAAGCCTTCAAACAAAAGAACACTTCCCTACAGTCAAACATGGAGGAGGTTCAGTGATGTTTTGGGTTTGCTGTGCTACCTCTGGCACAGGTTGCCTTGAATGTGTGCATGGCGTCATGACATCAGGAGAATACAAAGGCATTTTGGAGCGCAATGTTGAACCCAGTGTCAGAAAGCTCGGTCTCATCGAAAGTCATGGGTCTTGCAGCAGGACAATGACCCCAAAGACACTTCAAAATGCACCCAGGAATGGTTCAAGACAAAATGCTGGACTGTTCTGAAGTGGCCAGCAATGAGTCCAGATCTAAATCCCATTCACCTGTGGGGAGATCTGAAAACAGCAGTTGGGAGAAGGCACCCTTCAAATCTGGGAGAACTGGAGCAGATTGCACAAGAAGAGTGGGCCAAACTCTTCCTAGAGAGGTGTAGGAAGCTCATTCATGGCTATAGGAAGCGTTTGACTGCAGTTATTTTGTCCAAAGGCCGTGCTACCAAATATTAAGTCAAGGGTGTCAATAATTTTGTCAATGCCATTTCTTTTTATTTTCTGATTTAAAAGGATATATTAAGTTCTGAATAAAAAACAAAGGTTCTATCATATTAACAGTGAAATAAAAAATCATGGAGACCAAATACTTTTGTCAATTTCAACTTATTTTTTGAGAAAATTGTGCGTTATTTGAAAAAAGTGCAAAGGTGCCAATATTTTTGGCCACGACTGTGTGTGTGTATCTATATATATGTCTGGTCATATATATCTATACATATATATATATATATATATGTATACATATATATATATATATATATATATATACAGTGTATATATATATCTTCCCGTATAGGATTGAGAGGGGGACTACACCACAAAAGGGTATGATATTGACATTTGAGGGCATGAGGGATAATGAATGAATATATATATATATATATATATATATATATATATATATATACATATATATATACATATATATATATATATATGTATGTATATGCTGATGATGCCCCACAAACTGTGACTGGTGAGGTCAGATTGTATTTGGGACGCACAAGTGCCATCTGTCACATGGACACGTTGTGTTACGTTCACCCATCATAGCCAGGAAGTGTCATTGTTGTTATTAAGCAGTCGGGAGATATACAAATGGAAATGCTGAATGCTCTGAACTTAGAGCAACGCTGTGATGACGTCATCATGAGGGCTAATGATGCCCCACTAACTGTGACTGGTGAGGCCAGATTGTATTTGGGATGCACAAGTGTAATTAGCCATTATATAACCGCCATTTGACGTTGACCTTTAACTCAGAATGGTATGATGTAAATTAAGCATTAATGAGCCTTGTTCTAGGCTATCTGGAGAGGGCAATCTCGTTCTGATCGGATAAACTGCAGTGATGTTTTGGTGAAAATGTTAAATTATCTAGAATTCAGTCATGACCTTAAATTTAGGTCAAGGTGAAATAATTATGTGTCAACCCTGCATGCTTTTTATTCCCATTGATGCACAATTTCATCGCAAAAGTCCCAGCCGGATCCAAGATGCAGCTCGGACATTGGCAGAAAAAAATAAGGAAGTAAAACAAAACCTAAATGGTGGTTTCGTATTTCTAGGGGCCTAAGAAGCTCTGACGTACCATTAGAAATTGGTAGCACTAATTGTAGAAATAAACCCTACAATAGCGATAAGCGTAGTCCCCCTATCATTCCTATTTGGGGAGGCTTAAATATCACAGCATACCATCCATATTTTAATCAGCTAGTCAATAACCAGAAATGTGTTCACACCTGTTAAATTATCCAATATCAATCAGTCATCATAAAGAACCACCTTTAGAGGCCATTTTTCCCTGCAGAGCAGGGGTTGGCCTTTTTCGGGCACCTTGGTCCCCTTTTTGAAGCAATGTTTTATGGCCGGGTGCACTTCCTGCCGCCAACCCTGTTAGTCGCCTCTTGCAACACGCAGGGAATTACCAGTGAACTGGTACTCAATTTGCCGACTTCGGAAGGACGACAGGCTGAGTCAACCCCACTGGCATTAATTCAGCAATTGACCGGGATTCAAACCCTGGATCATTGGATCCCAAGCCAGCACCCTAACCGCTAAGCCAACACCAGGCTAACAGTCAGTCATCATAAGGGTCAGACACAAACTTTATCTCGACAACATATCAAGTTCTTCACCATCTAGTGTTTGCTTCTAATGAATGTATAAACATGGCAAAGCAGTGAAAATGACCTTCGTACAAGCTAAAGTGGTATACCAATCTTTGTAATTGATTCATGCTTCCAAGCTATGGTAAGGATGTGAACCAAGCTTGACTATAAGGATGTCAGAGAAACGGTTGGATTGATGGGTTGATAGACAAGATTCGAATATACGTCTAATCCTAATGTACCGGTACATTGTATTTGTAGAGGGGAGAGACCCCACTGCATGTGGCTGCACGTGAGGGACATGTGCAGGCTGCCGAGGAGCTAATGCAAGGAGGATCAGAGACGGATGCATGCACACAGGTGGGCAACCTCCTTTCCTATAGGAATTATCATTCGGGAGGACAGTGGGAAGCACATGTTTTCTTACAAACTCGGCAGTGCGTTTGTCTGTTTCTGCTGCTTTGTTGAATCTGAGAAGGGGAGGACGATAGAGAATGAAGGGGATGATGGGAATATGAATTCTTTATGAGCAGTAATGGCTGTGCTGGTGAGTGCGGCATTGCATCATCTGGCCTTCATAGCCAGTCTGCTTGTCATTCGGCTCCATCCACGACCTTGAGAAAGTTGAAGGACAATGCAAGTCTCCACCATCTTTGATGACTCAATTCTACAGATATTATTGTTATTAATAATAATTTCTGAGCTAAATATAGAAATTTTAGCACAACTGGAACCAAACAAGGTAGATATCATGTGAAAATGTTTTACTTTATAATTATTTGTGTATGCCAATTTTGTCCATCCCTGAGAGTGCCCATTTATATAATTTTTTGTCTAATGACACATTTGGTCATTTATTTGTCGATATATGGGAGGGTGGTGGGTCAATGGGTGGTGGGTCAAATTTAGATGGTTGGGGTTACCAGGATGGGGTTGGGCTTCTTGCCAAGTTATGGATATTTAAACTGTCTGCAACCACTATTGGTTGGTGGGCAGGGCTTAGCAAAACTTTTGGATCGATGAATTGTCCAATCCGATGCCACCTGTTCTGTTGTCGTGATTATGAAGCTTTCTTCTGATGACTCTTGCTTGGTGCACTCTGAAACATTTTCAGGACGGAGATACTCCTCTGCATGTTGCAGCACGTGAGGACCAGGAGAAGGTTGTGGACAAGCTCATTGGGAATGGTGCACCTCTTAATGTCAAGAACAAGGTAAAATGCCATTGATCCACATTCAATTCTTGGCACGCCAACCATTTCTGATCTTGAAATGCCATTGATAGTCTTTAGTTGAACAAAGCAATTTTTGCCTTTTATACGCAGAATGGATTCACACCGTTACACGTTGCTGCTCAGCATGGAAGTAAAGGAGCTGCAAAAGTCCTATTGGACAGCAAGGTCTTGAATGATCCTCAAGGAAAGGTATTTATTAAGACTCAGTCTTTAGCTTGATTGTGTAACTTCTGATATGACCAACTTTCTAATATATATATATATATATATACGTATATAACAAGCATTCCGAGTATTGCGCTGCAATACATGTCCCCTACCGGCAGTCTGTCGTCCGGAAAACTGTTGGGGAGGAAATTACCAAAGTTCAAAGTGCCATAACTTTGTCAAAAATGATCGAAACGTCGTGAAGTTCGAACTTGATCTGTAACTTATCATGAGGACACCATGTACTAAGTTTGAAATCATTAGCATTAAGAGTTTAGAAAAAAAGTCCGGAAAACTGTTCTTTGCGTGACGGACGGACAGACGGACAGACGGACAGACGGAGGGACGGAGTGCAAACCTATAGTCCCCTCCGGTGTACACCAGTAGGGGACTAATAAGGGCGGGGGGAGGGGCGGCGGTGAGGTCTCATCAAAACCCACTCCACATCGCATAGAGCTCCATAGCACGTGTGGACCGGCACTTGATAGTGTTAGCTGGCAATGCTTGAGAGCATGTCTGACCATCATCATCATCACCATCATCATCATCATCATCATCATCATCATCACCATCGTCGTCGTCGTCGTCGTCGTCGTCGTCATCATCATCATCATCATCATCATCATCATCAATACGAAATTTGGTATCTGCCTTCGGTCTATGCACTTGGTCGTTCGTGATCCAATCTCAACCAAACTTGCCATGGGGACTGAGGGTCCATCATAGCTCATAAGACAAAGGTTGTACCAACCTGGTTTGCCACCCTCTCTGGGGAATGTACGGTACACAAATTAAAGTTGACCCCACTCCCTCTCCCAATCCCCCAAAAGTATTTTTTCCATTAAAGGTTTGAAGAAAAGGCCATTTGATTTTGATTTGACAAATTTTTCGGACCCTTTGGTGGGCCACAGACCTCATGTTATATTGGCTTCATGCTGTTCTTGCATGTCCCCGAGGGTGGCCCTTATTTTTGAAAGTTTGTTAACAAAGAAACAAAGAAAGAACAAAGAACAAAGAAATGTTAAGCCCTCATCATCTACAACTGGTCCATGTGCCCAAAAAACAAACCAGGCCAAATCTCAGCTAAATTCAAAAATATTTAGAGGTAGTCCAGCACCCATGAACTTTTCCCCCTACAGGCCATGTGATTGAGATCACGTAACACTAAAAACACATATCACAGGTAATACAGTATGTATCACAGAAATAAATAAACACCGTTTGATAAAACATGCTAATGAATAATTGTCACATCTATGGACTAGAAATATAAAATATTAAAATATGTGTATATATATATATATATATATATATATATATATATATATATATATATATATATATATATATATATATATATATATATATATATATATATATATATATATATATATATATATATATATATATACAGACTTGGCATTTAATATGGAATATTTTTTTTGTGGGGGTGAACTTACTTTTCAAGATGTCTTAGAACCAAAAGTTCATTGGAATTATGTTGAAATTATTCTAGATTTTGTTAATGTGACCTTTAAAAGAAACAAAAACCACATTTGACATTTCGAAACAAATAAATTGATCCTTGAAAGCGATGTAAACTGATATCGAACTCAATACATGGACAGTACTGTGTTAAACTTCTGTACATTTTCCAGAAGTATCTCTTTATTTTGCACATTAGCCAAAAAAATTTTTAACAAAAAAAAAAGTTAAATTACGACTGGGATTACGGACAGTAAAATTACAGTTCAGTACTTCGTGTAACCCCCATAAGCATTCAGGAGAGCACGTACACGTTGAGGCAAGCTGTTCACGAGATTTGCCAAGGTTTGGACAGAAATCGCTTGCCATGCAGTGACAATAGCCTGCTGCAATTCATGCACAGAGGTCGGCTGCTGGTCCAAGTGGTCGATTTGACGCGTTAATTCTGCCCACAAGTTCTCTATCGGATTCATATCTGGGGACATGGCAGGCCACTCCATATGCTCTACACCACGGTCAGCAAGAAAGTGTTGGATCATGCGAGCACGATGAGGCCGTGCATTGTCATCTTGGAAGACAAAGTTTCCTCGAAAGGCTGCACGAGCAAATGGAAGCAATGTTTCTTCCAGAATGGCCCTGTGCTTGAACTGGTTCAGGTTTCCATTCAGAACAACCAGGTCAGTTTTGCCCCCTGCATGAAAAGCAGCCCAAACGGTCACCCCACCACCTCCAGCTTGGACTCTTGGCACTATACAATCTTTGTTGTAGGCTTCATGCACTTGTCTGTACACTCGGACGCGACCATCTTGACGATAGACCAGAAATCTAGACTCGTCACTGAAGATCACGTGATTCCAGTGTCCTGGCTGCCATTGACGGTGCTCTCTGGCCCACTGCAATCGGCGCTGGCGGTGTTGTCTGGTCAGGCGTGGCTTTCTCAGGGAACGCCTGGCACGATAGCCTGCCTGAACCAGTCGTTGGTTGACTAGCCTTCTGGATACAGGCACATTTGTCAGTTGCTGCCACTCAGCCCTAAGCCGATTAGCTGACTTGGTACGGCCATTGCGGACTAACCGGTGCAGCTGGCGATCATCCCTCCTTGTGGTTCTGCAGGGACGTCCTGGCCTTGGTATTGGAGTAGGGACACCCCTCTGAGCATTTCGTTTCTGGATCTTTGACACCTGACCTTGAGTGATGCCATACTGCCGAGCAATAGTACGCTGTTTCATGCCGTAATTTCGTAAAGCCACCACTCCATGACAAACAGCATTGTCGAGTTGATGGACCATCTCCAGAGGAAGCGGCAATAACTTTTGGAGACGTGCAGCAGTTGTTTTCCACTAATACAGAACGCAACAACCCTTGTATACCCGACTGTGAAGCCAATCATCAAATGCACCTGTCCGTACATTTTGCCATGCCACCTGTGATATAATCCTGTTGTTGACTTCTTGCTGTGACAGACAATCAGTGACATGGTTCTTTTAACAAATAAATCACCAAAGTGTAAAAGAAACTCACTAGATTGATATACTGAGTTAAGAAAGTAAACCCAAGTCAAGAAAAAATATATAATCCATATTAAATGCCAAGTCTGTGTGTATATATATATATATATATATATATATATATATATATATATATATATGTTGGAACCCATCTGTGGATCGGTCCCATCGGCCGATGGGTCTGACCCATCTGTGGATGCACGAGAAATGACAATGCAGACCCATCGGCCGATGGGTCTGCGCCATCTGCGGATGTGTTGTTCACCTTGAAGGAATGTGTTGACAGAATGGTGCTCTTCAATCAGGTACACAGTCATTGGAATTACATGTGGTAGGAATTTAACAGAGATGATTTTAAAATGTTTAACAGATTAAACCACATGTCACGGACTGCTTTATAAACATTTATGACATCAATTGCTTATTTTTAGGTTCAAATAAACACTCATCCACCATTGATGCATAGGAAACACAGATGGGTTCACCTTCAAGGTGAACAACACATCCGCAGATGGCGCAGACCCATCGGCCGATGGGACCGATCCACAGATGGGTTCCATCATATATATATATATATATATATATATATATATATATATATATATATATATATATATATATATATATATATATATATGTCGGTCGAAGACCTCAAGGGAAGGAAGAAGAAGAAGAATCAGAGCAGCAATGTTTAATGGGATCGATTACAAACACACAGTGTGGAGCAAGGCTCGAGAATGCACCGCCTAACACGCAGCGGGCAATTTCTCAAGACACTCGCTGAAAAATAAGCAAAAAGTCATTTCATTTATAGCAAAATATCAGACAAGAATCTGCGCTAAAGACATAGCAAACCCTGGGCCATAACGACAACACCTCCCATTGTCCCTTCCTACAGAAGGCCAAACTTAGACAAACAGATGTAAGCATGGGATAGGCTGAGCTTTTTTGGCTCTTTATCTAAACATATCAGACCCGAGCGCAGGCCGAAGTAAATATTCTCATACACTAGGCTAAATGGTAGATGAATGATTGGATACACGTGCTGAATACATTAACAATCAAGGATATGTAATGTCTATATTTCTCCCGAGGTTGGTTACGTCCTTTTTTAGGAGACATACTAGAAACTACAAAGATATATAATTAATTATTCCCTTTGCGAAGAAGGCGTTTGGCGACATGTTTTCCCTGTACGTAGGTCGCGAGCATATTATCTACTGTTTGGCACATACATTCAAGGACTTGTTTACTGGGCTAAGGATCCACCCTGCACGTCGAGCCTCGAAACCACATTTTGTCCACTCACCTCTGCCTGCAGCTGAGTTCAAATCAGTTTTCAGAAGCACGATATATAATTTCAGATGTTATACTCAATTGAGTCATGGGGTTTAAACCCTAATGGCTGACAGTTCCTTCCTTTGTCTTTACAAGACACCTCCTTGGAAAGACACCGTATACCCCAGTGGTCAGCATCCCAATTAGTCACATGCCAGGCGCGATACAGCGTCACGCATGCTCAAGAAAGATATCGGCCCTAACTGGCCGTCTAACATTCAACGTATGAATTGTTAGCCATGATTCGCGACGACGGCGCCTGGTTTAAGAGATTGCTGCCGCCCGGCCAGATTCCGAATCCACCCTCGTCACGGCGTAGGTGCGACCCAGTTGCCAGCCAGATTTAGGGGCCCTCTTTATGCAGGCGTGGTCCTCGCGAATTAGGGCAAACAATCGACGTCCAATGCCATCAAACTTTGTACATATGATTGCTCTGTGGAAGAATAGGATGCACATTCGCAATCACCAATATCCATCTCCTCATAATCGCAAATCTCCATCTCCACATAGTCTGTGTCAACGTCAGTATTCAAAGTGTTGGGTGTTTTAAGCTGAGACGATCCCAAAGTGGTTGTTACGGGTGGTGTAAGTGGTGGTGAGGGTGGTTCTCCCGGATACATGTTTGCCATCCGCTCCTTACTGCTGGCATAATAGCAATAACCTTTAAAAGAACCTACACTTTCTAAATCACAGGTATAATCATCCCAACTAAAATCATAATCATTATCAGAATCCCAAGCATCAATAGGTTCATCGATTTCAAGCCAGGAATCATAGATCCCTAAAGCCACCTCCTCTTGCCACACAAGTATCACAGTCATCACAAACATAAATACAGGCAGCAGCCAGTTCCCACATGGGATCAACACAAGTATCACAGTCATCACAAAATTCAATACAATTTTCTGGAGCGCTGGTCACAACTGCCTTGTTGAAGGGCCCATTCAGGTCGACGGCCTTTATGGTCAAGATCATGGTCTTCCGACGGCGGTTTCTTCATTGTCCATCCTGAAAAATACTTTCTTACACACACCATGGTCAAATTCCTAGCCCCCCGTCCCACCAATTGGCATTTAGTTACCTCATCTCTCAGATGGTTGGCTTATTCATAGCCGCATTTCCTGTGTCGTGTCTGGAAATTCAAATGCCATATTTACTTTCACCAATTTCCGAAAATACCTTTCTTTTAATCATCTTCCCTACATCTAATAATACATGATTTACCAAATTTACCTTGGGAAAAATGGATCCCAGATAACAAGTCCCTCCCCACTGGTCGGGTAAGTATGGATATGCTTTATTTCCGCAAATAAACATTACTCCATGGGGTGGGATAAGGGCCGAGGCCATGCATTTACTGATCTCAACGCGGGTGGCGCTTGGTGCTCCCCAAGATATTGTTAGCTTGGTTACGTTATGCTGGGCCTGGTCATCTATGGTTATTACAAGGGGGCCTCCCTTTTCTCTCCCTCTGGTGTCGGATGGCAGGGTATGGGTACATTCCGAGGTTCCCATCTGAACGTGTCCCTTTCCTTCAGACACACCCGTTCCTTTTGCTCTGTCACCCAGACTGGATCAGGTGGTTTGTCTAACAAAGCCTGCTTAATGGGTGGGGTATATCGAAACTCCCGGGAACACACTGCTGGGGATTTTGGGCCTATCAGTTCCAAGGTTGTGGTCAGACATGGGGTACGCAAGGGTCCTGAGCACATATCTCGTAGGGACAGGGGCAGCACTACCATTTCTATCCCTGTCGTACTGGTGTGGGGAAAATGCATGCACATCCAACAACGTGATCGGTTCTGTACCTTCGCCATTGCACGGGTCACTGTCCAATACGTATTTTCCTTTGGCTTTTTCCTGCTTTCGATCCGTCAGTGCGGAATTAATATGTATGAGATGCATGGTGGCCTATAGTCGTAGGGGGTTTGTGACGTCATGAATTCACATTGTAGTATCAGAGTAGTGCCGCTGTTCAGTAATACATGCGTGGTTAAATTGTTCGAGTCCTTTCCCCATTTGTAACCTGGCCTGGCCATGTTTACTATTGGTGCGCTGCCTTGTCGTGGCGCTTGCTTCAGACGACTGAGGGCAGCAAAACCTGTCTTCCTTCCATGTGAGTCTGTGTACAACGCCCTCCACATTATCCGTGTCCATACGTCTTCCTTTACATGGCAGCAGGGTATATTTATCCTTTGACCCCAGATAACTCTCTGCCGGTAGACCTTAACGGTTTGGTCGCCATATGCATATGTCTCCGTGTTCGCCCATGCCCTCGTGTCCCCAGTGCTGGCAAAGCAGTATATTAAACTAAGTGTGATTGCCACCCCTAACAGGCGGTGGTGCAGCATCCTCGATCTGTGGTGGTGCGTTTGAGGTGTCTGTGTTTGTGGGTATGGCCAACTTACAATGTGTGGCATGTACCCAGGACGACTTGCCCTCACAAAACACCGCTGTTGGTGTGATCAGAAGAACTTGGTATGGCCCCGTCCATCTTGGTTCGAGCGCAGTCTTACGGGTGAAATGCTTCACCAGCACGTAATCTCCTGCCTCGACGGTGTGGATAGGCTTGCTTGCTGGCTCCGGTAGGGCCTCCCGAACGCGTTCATGTATGCTGCGTGCCACATGGGATAGACCTATGCAAAACTTTAAAAACATGTCATCCATGATAGGTAATTCAAGGGCTGCCATATCCACTGGCGCCGATACCGTTGACATATAGCGCACGAGCGACAGACCATGGTAACCACAGTCGAAAGGCCTGGTGCTGCCCAGGTGGAAGTGACCTGCCTCATCACCCCCCTATGGCACACATGGCCATTTTGATGCGCCATGCGTGCCAACCATGGCAATAAAGCTCGCGGTGCCACGGGTTTGTCATTAATCGTCCACATTTGTCCTTCTGCGGGGCGCTGAGCTCCCAATTTAATCCAATCTTGATGTTCTACGTTTGAGGCCGCGGCTTGTAATTGTATTACATCGAACTCTGTAGGTGCGGATGTCGGAACGTCTGTCTGGGCGGTCGCTTTAGCGCCCTGTTTGCGCGTAACTACTGGCATATTATACCCAACCTGTTGGTTTGCCGCTAGTGCTGCTGCTTCGTCGGCTCGGGTGTTTCCACGGGCCACAGCGTCGTCTGTACGCTGGTGACCTCGGCATTTAACTACAGCTATTTCACGTGGAAGCATAATACTATGAAGCAGATTTCGCACTAAGTCCCCATTTTTAATGAGTGCTCCCGCTAAAGTGAGGAACCCTCTCATTTTCCATATGGCCCCTTTGTCGTGGACCACTCCGTGTGCGTATGCCGAGTCTGTATAAATTGTCACCGCTTTTTCCTCGCTTACTTCGCACGCTCTCGTGAGTGCGTACAGTTCAGCTTGTTGTGCTGACCAGGTGGGCGGGAGGCGGCCGCTTTCGACCGTCTCCGTATCCGAGCATACTGCGTACCCAGATAACAGGGATCCGTCCCAAGCCCGTTTGGCTGAACCATCGACGTAATAGGTGTGATCGGCTTCCTGTAGCGGAGTGTCCTGTAAGTCAGGCCTTACCGTTGATATTAATTGGACCACGTCCGTGCAAACGTGCGGGATTCCCTCCTCCTTTGTTGGCAAAAGTGTCGCTGGGTTAAGAATGGTACACCGCATCACCGTCACGTTGGGTGCCATAATTAATGCCGTTTCGTATTGCATCAGTCGAGTGGCTGTGAGATGCTGTATGTTTCGCTGTTGTAGTAGTGTATGGACGCAATGCGGTACCTGTAAAAGGACCGGATGTCCCATAACTATGTCGGCCGTCCGCTCAACTGCGTATCGGGCAGCCGCCACGGCTTGTAAACACAGCGGAAAGCCTTGTTCTACCGCATCAAGCTTTTTGCTGAAATAGGCTACCGGACGTTCCCTATCTTCATGAGTCTGAGTTAACACGGATTGCGCGAATCCCCCTACTGCATGGGTGAAAAGTGTGAAGGCCTTTTTATAATCGGGAAGGCCTAAGGTTGGGGCCGTTATCAGGGCTCGTTTGAGTCCTTCGTAGCAGCGTATTCGACTGTCCGTCCAGTTCACCATCCGTGGCTGGTCGTTTTTCGTCGCCTCATACAGAGGTTTTGCTAGTAACGCATAGTCAATTATCCATGTACGACAGTACCCTGCCATTCCCAGAAATCGCAACAAACACACTAACACTTCACTGTTATCCTTCACTTCACTTCAAAATTTCACTGTTATCCTATCAATACCTGGACATTTTTTCCCTTCCTTCCTAGATACGCGAATTTCACACCAGTATAAACCCACTGGAAAAATTATCTGAAAAATAACGAAATCGTCTCCAAGTTCTCTAACTAATCTCCATTCGCAATCACCAATTTTACCCTCCTATGCATTTTGCCTTAGGTTTTAGAACCTAGAGTCTACCAAAAACAACAACTAGCCTCCCAAAGCCATTTCCCTGCAAGAGCGGAGGTTAGCCTTGCGGTCCACATGACAATCTTCTTCATTTTGCTCTATCACCTCCCTTTGAGCAATAATTTAATTGATGTGATTCCCACATACCTGGTGGAGTTCTGTTCACCTGGTCTGCAGAGCCGTGATCCAATCTTCACCAGCCCCCAATCACCTTCTTATCACAAAACAACAGTCCATAACTAACCACTTTTTTTATTTCTTGTCTTTTCCATCAACTTTTATAACCTTTTCCTCCACTTTCTCATCAATTCCTGCAGTCACCTGTCATTGACAAGTAATCCATCTGATTCGACTTTCCAATTTAATCATCTTTGCACTTTCCATGACCTTCTTCACACTTCCTTTTAAACCTTTTCTTCAGACACAACCCACATGAGTTATGAATACAATTTCCCTTTTCAGGCACGTGTCTAGCCACTCACAAAGTGTCCATAAGACAACGTCATCATATTTCACAGAACTCCACCACTCTATTAAATCCTAAACATGCCCAATGGGCAATCCACGAAAAAATCAAAGCATTTTCAGTCCCCCTTTTCTCATACACTAGCCAATGTAAGTCAGCCAAACATAAATAAAGAGGTTCCAGCGAGTTGTGACCTCCATAACTCTAAACAACTCCGCTGGCACCTTTTAAAACAAACTTTCCCAGTCACTTACTAAAATAAAGTGCAGCTCTTGTCCGTAAATATACGTTAACCAAGGTTACATGAGACTTGACAACAATATTCCTGCCCCGTGGAGCAAGGCATCAGAGACAACTCCCCTCTCCACCTGAACTTATCCCAGGTAGAATTTAGCTACCTACAGAGAAAGTACCTGCTCAACACATTTACAAACCAATTCGTCCCCTCGTATTAGGGGACGTCACAAATGTTCCACCACAATTCACAGCAGGTGACCAACCACCTGCCTTCTGTCGAAGTCCAGTTCAATTTCCATTCACAGACAGACAGACAGACAAACGGACCGGGTGAAACCATAACCATCCATCCTTCCGATTGGACTCATGTCAGCATCACATGTCATTCTTGCCTTCATTCAACGCATTCTGCCATCCCAAGTCGGCCAAATACAAGCCCCGGCCATGCCGTTGAATAAACACCCAGTCGGACTGTCAGCCTATCATTTTTGACTTTCACTCCCAATTTTACTCATCCGGATTGCCCAACGCCCGTAGGCAATTTGGGGAACCCCTTGTCAATCCATGACACACTTCAATGACTCACACCATAAACACAAATACACGCTGCAATGACAGATCATTCATTCCCTTATACACAAATACCTGTGCTCACTCCAACACATCCAGTGCGTAGCTTAACTTAAAATACTCATCGTCCTACCTTTCTTGGGCTAGTCCCTCCTGTAGTCCTAAGATCGGGTCGCCCCCCGATCCCTAACCTTAAACGCAGTTCTCACGCCGGAGTAACTTAACACCTATTATAATAATAATTATCTATCACCCACATATGGGTCTACCTGCTTCCCACGCAGGAAGCTTACCTGAGGGATATCCCTCCTTATCTCGGGCGCCCTGTATAATCGATTCATTACCCACTGCTGCTCTGGTTTAAACTAAATATGGTTCGGAATGCAAGCCAGGTGGTACAGCCGACAGAGGTCCACACGTCCAAAGCAAGGCAGGAGGCTTCAATTTCGATGTGCAAAAATTGCTTACCCAAATTAGGTGCCGACAGGCCTCCTTTCCGACCTAGAACGTGAGGATCCACCTCGTCTGCACACTTGGATGATCCCACTCCTGACACCAAAATTGTCGGTCGAAGACCTCAAGGGAAGGAAGAAGAAGAAGAATCAGAGCAGCAATGTTTAATGGGATCGATTACAAACACACAGTGTGGAGCAAGGCTCGAGAATGCACCGCCTAACACGCAGCGGGCAATTTCTCAAGACACTCGCTGAAAAATAAGCAAAAAGTCATTTCATTTATAGCAAAATATCAGACAAGAATCTGCGCTAAAGACATAGCAAACCCTGGGCCATAACGACAACACCTCCCGTTGTCCCTTCCTACAGAAGGCCAAACTTAGACAAACAGATGTAAGCATGGGATAGGCTGAGCTTTTTTGGCTCTTTATCTAAACATATCAGACCCGAGCGCAGGCCGAAGTAAATATTCTCATACACTAGGCTAAATGGTAGATGAATGATTGGATACACGTGCTGAATACATTAACAATCAAGGATATGTAATGTCTATATTTCTCCCGAGGTTGGTTACGTCCTTTTTTAGGAGACATACTAGAAACTACAAAGATATATAATTAATTATTCCCTTTGCGAAGAAGGCGTTTGGCGACATGTTTTCCCTGTACGTAGGTCGCGAGCATATTATCTACTGTTTGGCACATACATTCAAGGACTTGTTTACTGGGCTAAGGATCCACCCTGCACGTCGAGCCTCGAAACCACATTTTGTCCACTCACCTCTGCCTGCAGCTGAGTTCAAATCAGTTTTCAGAAGCACGATATATAATTTCAGATGTTATACTCAATTGAGTCATGGGGTTTAAACCCTAATGGCTAACAGTTCCTCCCTTTGTCTTTACAAGACAACTCCTTGAAAAGACACCGTATACCCCAGTGGTCAGCATCCCAATCAGTCACATGCCAGGCGCGACAAAGCGTCACGCATGCTCAGAGAGAGAGAGAGATATATATAAAATCTTGATTCTTGAAGGTGCCTGGACTACCTCTAAATATAAACAGACGTATACGAAATTTTGGGGGCAGTGCTTCTATTCCAAATGGATCACATCTAGGCCCTGAGAACATTCAAATTAACATTTTAATATTTTCACCTCGTGGGCCACCCTAAATTGTCCCCCCTATACTTTTCAATAGCGACTGACGCCCTTGTAGAATAGGCTTATGCTGTCTGTCAGTGCTACCCTGAAACATGGAAACGCTCCTCGGAGAGAAATAATTATTCAGTAAAAGTTGCTTCAAATTAGTCTAAATCTCGGGGAAAATTGTAACTTTTTTCAATCAGCCAAAAAAGTAAACCAACAACAGGCCATGTATAGGCAACAGGCCTTTGCCTCCATCGCCCATGAAAAACTCCCCCCCCCCCCCACCTTTGCTGTTACGAAATATATAACCTCCCATTCTTGAGCTCTTTCAACCAGTGCAAGAATAAAATGCTTCCATCTTTTCTTTTTTTTTATCGCAGTATTTTTACCATGGACTTCTCGTATTTTTTTTTTTTTGTATACAAGATCGAGGCTCGTGTAAGAGCTAACATTAATCACAAAAAAAAACAACTGGACACATAAAACATATAATAAAGGGAGCGGGAGACAAGATGGGGAGAGAGAAGGAAGCACACAAGTACAACATTTGAGAGCAGGGACATTGGGAGATCTGTGGGAGGGGGAGGGCTTGGGGGAAGGAGGAATGGGAAGGGGGGTGGGGGGCGGGAGAGGTATAAAACACATGGACACTGCTAGGACTTACAGGAAAGAAGTCGGTATTTCAAAAAAGTGGATCTGGGGTGAATTAACGGGGGTCGAAAAGATCAAGTTTTGGATGGGGGAAGATAAGAGATGGTGGTGAACAGCTGGGATTGAAGAGATTGAGGGAGTTTGTTCCAGAGGCGGGAGAAAAGAGGAATGAAAGAGTGAAGGTGAGTAGAGAGTATTGATTTTGGCAGTTTCTCCAGGAGAGGGTTGCTGGCAGATCTTGTGCGACCTGTAGTAATATTTGGGGGAAAGAGCACAGGCAGAGCTGGGGGAGCAAGGCTGGAGAGGAGTCGGTGGAAGACAGAAAGACCACCAACCTGCCTGTGGTGAGTGAGTGACAGGCAATCAGAGTTAGCTTCACTGCGGAAGATTCTAATGATCCTGAAAGCTTTGGTTTCAACAGCGTGAAGCCGAGCGAGGTGTGAGGCAGGAGCACCAGGCCAGAGGGGAGAGCAGTATTCCATTGAACTGTGGATGAAAGCCTTGTAAGTGGTGAGGAGCTCAGGTGTGCCAAGGAAGGACCTCGCACGACTGAGGATGCCCAGTCAGCGACTGGCTTTGGAAGCGAGATTGGAAATGTGATTTTCCCAGGAAATGTAAATGGAGTCGTCACTGTTTGGTGGACGGTACAACACACATATGAACAAAAGGTGGGAGCGAAGGGGAAGCCATAGCCAGAGGTACTCCTGGGGGTGAGGTGGAGAGAGGGCAGTGCAGGGAGAGTGAGGAAGAGCATTTTTTATAAAGATAGCAACCCCACCTCCAGGACGAGGCTCAGGTCTATCACACCAGAGGAGGGAGTAACCAGTGAGAGATATTAAGGAATCAGAGATATCTTGAAGGAGGAAAGTTTCTGTTAAGCAGATTAAGTCTGGTTTGTCAAAAGCAACCTGAATGGAGAGATCAATCAGGTTTGAACGAAGGCCCGAGATGTTTGAGGTCCATACCATTAAGGAAGAGGAAGGGGGAGCATCGGATACAGGGCAGGGGAGTTGAGGAGTAGGGTAAGACGAGGAAGAGGAGAAGGAGGTAGGGAGAGCTGTTGATAGTGTCAGAGGTTTCAGAAGAGCTAGGAGAAAGGGAAGGATGAGGGTTTGATGGTGATTGGATGAGGCACCGTGAAGTGTTGTTTGAGGGGGGCAGAGCGAGGAGGCAGGTTGGAGGAGATGGAGGTAAGAGTTGGAAGGGAGAGGAAGCGGGGAGGATGCTTTGAGGAGGAGGGGTGAGAGGGGAGAATTGGAGAAAAAAGGAGTGTGGGGAGACTTGAAGGGGAGAGGGGAGGGGGGAATTTAGGAGTGGAGGGGTGAAGGGATAGTTTGGGAGGGGAGGAGTTAGGGGGAGACATTTGAAGTGGAAGGGTTAGGGGGGAGTTCAGGAGGGGAGTGGTGAGGGGGGAGTTTAGGAGGGGAGGGGCGAGGGGGGAGTTTAGGAGGGGAGGGGCGAGGGGGGAGTTTAGGAGGGGAGGGGCGAGGGGGGGAGTTTAGGAGGGGAGGGGCAAGGGGGGAGATTTGAAAGGGATGGGTGAGGGGGGAGTTTAGGAGGGGAGGGGCAAGGGGGGAGATTTGAAAAGGATGGATGAGGGGGGAGTTTAGGAGGGGAGGGGTGAGTTTGGATTTTATAAAGTGTTGGACAATTAATGGAAAACGAACATTTATTGCAAAATTAGTTTCTTGTGATTTTCGAGTCAGAGATCCGTTTGAAAACGTTGGAGGGGTGGAATGCAGGTGAGTTTAGGGAATGTATGAAGGAAGAACTGTAAGAGATTGAATTTATATTTGAAATGAAGAGATTTGGTGAGCAAATCGAAGACAACCTTTTAAAGAAGAAGAAGAAGAAAAGTGTGTTATAATATACAACAGAATACAACACTTCAGGGGAAAGTTTAAACATTTAAAAACTAAACCGTGAAAACTATGGGGGAATTCCCTAATTGAGGGCATGAAGAATTCTTAAGGGGGATTAATTAATCTAGAACAGGCTCAGAAGCAGGAACAGAAGAATAGGAGATTGACAGCCAGGACAGCAGAGAAGGAAGGAACAGGGAGGTGTATAAGCAAATGTGTTAGCACGGGAGGGGAGGCCTACTTTTTAAATTCTTCGTTAATATATATTTTTTGAAGGTTAGGTGAAAGTGGGTCAGAGGAAGAAGGAGAAAGTTGAAGGAGTATGGTGAAAACTAGAATTGAAAGGTGTCGGCTGGAGAGGATTGAGTTATGAAGGAAGGAGAGAGAGAGAAAAAAAGACTGGCAGGGCAAACACGTGGTCGAAGAACGAACGAACACGGGGAGAGAAGGAAATGACATTTATTTATTTATTATTAATTATTATTAAGGCTTTAAACAGAGTAAGATGTTCAGGGAAATATGGGGTGAAAAGAAAGACTGTAAAAAACAGTGAGAGAACGAAAGTAAATGGACAACAAACGACCGCCAAGAAGAGACAGGAAAGCCTTGAGGGACCAGGCCTGAAAAACACGGCAGGAACAACCGACAATTATACACAGGTATGCCCGACTTACACCGAGGTCTTACTAGAAACACAAAGTAGGCACACACACCGTAAAATAAAAATACAGTTTTGACAAAAATACAAACGGGAAAAATACTTTACTTTGATAGCGTGGAGACCTTGGAAAAACACAACCTTGCTGGCAAAACCGGAAGCGGAGCCTTTTCTTTTTTTTCTTTTCATCATATTGTCCCATTAAATCACTGGGTTTTTTTGGAAAAGAAAATGCAGAAAAATGTGATTCTGGCCATTTAGAGTACACACGTCGTTGGAGCTTGTGAAAGAGCTAATCAAGGGGTTGAGGATTTAAATTACACACTTCTATAGGTGCAAAGCAGATAATAAACTTTTTCAGGCGAAGAAGGCAACAACCTCTCTGCAGTTTGAAAAGGTACTTTGTGCGTCTTTTAGGAGCTTACATTTTTAAACAGAAATAGAGCTTTCGACTATAATGAATCCAGAGCTACAAGGTGAGAAACAGGAGCCTCAACCCATAGTGGGTAGCACAACTCCATGGCACTGAATACAAACAATTGATTTGGGAGCCAGAGTGCACAGCAGTGCCAAAAACGAATATGTCTTGGCTGAAAAACGATGCTCGGACGAGTCATGATTTTACTGTTGATTCAATGCTTTTTAGAAACATACTTTAACTTCAATAAATCACGACCGTGTGCACAGCACGACCTGACCCCTCTTCACGTGGCCGTACACTACGGGCACCCAGACGTGGCTCTGCTGCTCCTCGAGAGGGGGGCTTCTCCACACTGCATCACCAAGGTATTCCTACATCCAGATTCGGACGAATCGCGACTCACATTTTGTCACCAGCAAAAGTGGCCAGATTGGCAGAATGAATGAAGTCTCAGATGCAATTTTGAACACGAATGTACGAATGGTGTTGTGTGTGCCCTCCCTCGGATAGATGTTAAATGGGTGTCCTGTCTGCCAGCATTAGTTGGTGGATATTAATGATACCCACACTGTCCTTCGTGAAGAGAGAGCAGGTGAGCTATCCCTGGCACCATGAACAAATTGTAAATTCTTGCCCTAATCAGCAAAGGGCAATGCATCAGTGACGCAGCCGTGCCCTCAGCCAATGATGCTGCATACGAGTGAAGAAGAAGAATTTACATGTATGCCTCGTTAAGCTTTTGTTTCCCTATCTTGGATGATTGCATCTCATTTGAATTTTTGGGTTTGACTGGATGTTGCATTGTTGCAGGGAGATAGCACACTTATTATCTTTGTGTTGTATAGTCTGGGTTCGATTCCCGACCCAACTATAACCTGTCAGATTGATGGTTTCCAGGCGCGGTGTTGCATCACAAACTTAACTGTGCCGCCCTTTGGATGGACCTTAATCCGGGTATCCCTTCCACTAGCATTAGTTGGTGGACATGAAAGATTCCATGGTGTCTTTTGTGAAGATTAGACGAGTTATACCCGGCACCCTAGAAGAAGAAAAAAAATCCAACTTGCTGTCCAAGTCAGCTACAGTAGAATGGCAAACCTGGCCTGCCAATTCATGAAAGACTTGGTCCAAATTCCCACGCAATTTCCAATCAATGCTGTTCAGTAACGAATAATTTCAGCTGTTTATTTCATGTTCTTGAACTCGAATCAGCTGATATTATACGCCTGGTGTTGGCTTAACGGTTAAGGTGGCTGCCTTAAGATCTTAGGGTCTTGAGTTTGAGCCCTTGTCGATAAATAACACCAGGTGGGTCGACTAGGCCTACTATCCTTCTGAGGTCGACAAAATGAGTACCAGCTTACTGGAAACAGGGGGGCACTGCAACACTCTCAGCAATGATGCAACCAGCAGCCACAGGCTACATGTGAAATAATAAAAAATAAGCTGATATTATCTTTTGAGTGTGTGTTTTGTTTCATAAAACCCCGAATTTTAGATAAAATATGAAAGACGTGGATATAAAGCAAAATGTTGTGCTAAATAACTTCTTATTTTGTCCTTTATTTTAATTGTCATATTGCGGCACATGCCAAATTGTGTGTGAAATTCTCATATTGCGGCACATGCCAAATTGTGTGTGAAATTCTCATATTGCGGCACATGCCAAATTGTGTGTGAAATTCTCATATTGCGACACATGCCAAATTGTGTGTGAAATTCTCATATTGCGGCACATGCCAAATTGTGTGTGAAATTCTCATATTGCGGCACATGCCAAATTGTGTGACATTCTCACATTGCGGCACATGCCAAATTGTGTGTGAAATTCTCATATTGTGGCACATGCCAAATTGTGTGTGAAATTCTCATATTGCGGCACATGCCAAATTGTGTGTGAAATTCTCATATTGCGACACATGCCAAATTGTGTGTGAAATTCTCATATTGTGGCACATGCCAAATTGTGTGTGAAATTCTCATATTGCGGCACATGCCAAATTGTGTGACATTCTCACATTGCGGCACATGCCAAATTGTGTGTGAAATTCTCATATTGTGGCACATGCCAAATTGTGTGTGAAATTCTCATATTGCGGCACATGCCAAATTGTGTGCGAAATTCTCATATTGCGGCACATGCCAAATTGTGTGTGAAATTCTCATATTGTGGCACATGCCAAATTGTGTGTGAAATTCTCATATTGTGGCATATGCCAAATTGTGTGTGTGAAATTCTCATATTGCGGCACATGCCAAATTGTGTGTGAAATTCTCATATTGTGGCACATGCCAAATTGTGTGTGAAATTCTCATATTGCGACACATGCCAAATTGTGTGCGAAATTCTCATATTGTGGCACATGCCAAATTGTGTGTGAAATTCTCATATTGTGGCATATGCCAAATTGTGTGTGAAATTCTCATATTGCGGCACATGCCAAATTGTGTGTGAAATTCTCATATTGCGGCACATGCCAAATTGTGTGTGAAATTCTCATATTGCGACATGCCAAATTGTGTGTGAAATTCTCATATTGTGACACATGCCAAATTGTGTGTGAAATTCTCATATTGTGGCACATGCCAAATTGTGTGTGAAATTCTCATATTGTGGCATATGCCAAATTGTGTGTGTGAAATTCTCATATTGCGGCACATGCCAAATTGTGTGTGAAATTCTCATATTGCGGCACATGCCAAATTGTGTGTGAAATTCTCATATTGCGACATGCCAAATTGTGTGTGAAATTCTCATATTGTGACACATGCCAAATTGTGTGTGAAATTCTCATATTGCGGCATATGCCAAATTGTGTGTGAAATTCTCATATTGTGGCACATGCCAAATTGTGTGTGAAATTCTCATATTGTGGCATATGCCAAATTGTGTGTGTGAAATTCTCATATTGCGGCACATGCCAAATTGTGTGTGAAATTCTCATATTGTGACACATGCCAAATTGTGTGTGAAATTCTCATATTGCGACACATGCCAAATTGTGTGTGAAATTCTCATATTGCGACACATGCCAAATTGTGTGTGAAATTCTCATATTGTGACACATGCCAAATTGTGTGTGAAATTCTCATATTGCGGCACATGCCAAATTGTGTGTGAAATTCTCATATTGTGGCACATGCCAAATTGTGTGTGAAATTCTCATATTGTGGCATATGCCAAATTGTGTGTGTGAAATTCTCATATTGCGGCACATGCCAAATTGTGTGTGAAATTCTCATATTGCGGCACATGCCAAATTGTGTGTGAAATTCTCATATTGCGACATGCCAAATTGTGTGTGAAATTCTCATATTGTGACACATGCCAAATTGTGTGTGAAATTCTCATATTGCGGCACATGCCAAATTGTGTGTGAAATTCTCATATTGCGGCACATGCCAAATTGTGTGACATTCTCACATTGCGGCACATGCCAAATTGTGTGTGAAATTCTCATATTGCGGCACATGCCAAATTGTGTGTGAAATTCTCATATTGTGGCACATGCCAAATTGTGTGTGAAATTCTCATATTGTGGCATATGCCAAATTGTGTGTGTGAAATTCTCATATTGCGGCACATGCCAAATTGTGTGTGAAATTCTCATATTGCCGCACATGCCAAATTGTGTGTGAAATTCTCATATTGCGACATGCCAAATTGTGTGTGAAATTCTCATATTGTGACACATGCCAAATTGTGTGTGAAATTCTCATATTGTGACACATGCCAAATTGTGTGTGAAATTCTCATATTGTGGCACATGCCAAATTGTGTGTGAAATTCTCATATTGCGGCACATGCCAAATTGTGTGTGAAATTCTCATATTGTGGCACATGCCAAATTGTGTGTGAAATTCTCATATTGTGGCATATGCCAAATTGTGTGTGTGAAATTCTCATATTGCGGCACATGCCAAATTGTGTGTGAAATTCTCATATTGTGGCACATGCCAAATTGTGTGTGAAATTCTCATATTGTGGCATATGCCAAATTGTGTGTGTGAAATTCTCATATTGCGGCACATGCCAAATTGTGTGTGAAATTCTCATATTGTGGCACATGCCAAATTGTGTGTGAAATTCTCATATTGCGACACATGCCAAATTGTGTGCGAAATTCTCATATTGTGGCACATGCCAAATTGTGTGTGAAATTCTCATATTGTGGCATATGCCAAATTGTGTGTGTGAAATTCTCATATTGCGGCACATGCCAAATTGTGTGTGAAATTCTCATATTGCGGCACATGCCAAATTGTGTGTGAAATTCTCATATTGCGACATGCCAAATTGTGTGTGAAATTCTCATATTGTGACACATGCCAAATTGTGTGTGAAATTCTCATATTGCGACATGCCAAATTGTGTGTGAAATTCTCATATTGTGACACATGCCAAATTGTGTGTGAAATTCTCATATTGTGGCACATGCCAAATTGTGTGTGAAATTCTCATATTGTGGCATATGCCAAATTGTGTGTGTGAAATTCTCATATTGCGGCACATGCCAAATTGTGTGTGAAATTCTCATATTGCGGCACATGCCAAATTGTGTGTGAAATTCTCATATTGCGACATGCCAAATTGTGTGTGAAATTCTCATATTGTGACACATGCCAAATTGTGTGTGAAATTCTCATATTGCGGCACATGCCAAATTGTGTGTGAAATTCTCATATTGTGGCACATGCCAAATTGTGTGTGAAATTCTCATATTGTGGCATATGCCAAATTGTGTGTGTGAAATTCTCATATTGCCGGACATGCCAAATTGTGTGTGAAATTCTCATATTGTGACACATGCCAAATTGTGTGTGAAATTCTCATATTGCGACACATGCCAAATTGTGTGTGAAATTCTCATATTGCGGCACATGCCAAATTGTGTGTGAAATTCTCATATTGTGACACATGCCAAATTGTGTGTGAAATTCTCATATTGCGGCACATGCCAAATTGTGTGTGAAATTCTCATATTGTGGCACATGCCAAATTGTGTGTGAAATTCTCATATTGTGGCATATGCCAAATTGTGTGTGTGAAATTCTCATATTGCGGCACATGCCAAATTGTGTGTGAAATTCTCATATTGCGGCACATGCCAAATTGTGTGTGAAATTCTCATATTGCGACATGCCAAATTGTGTGTGAAATTCTCATATTGTGACACATGCCAAATTGTGTGTGAAATTCTCATATTGCGGCACATGCCAAATTGTGTGTGAAATTCTCATATTGTGGCACATGCCAAATTGTGTGTGAAATTCTCATATTGTGGCATATGCCAAATTGTGTGTGTGAAATTCTCATATTGCGGCACATGCCAAATTGTGTGTGAAATTCTCATATTGCCGCACATGCCAAATTGTGTGTGAAATTCTCATATTGTGACATGCCAAATTGTGTGTGAAATTCTCATATTGTGACACATGCCAAATTGTGTGTGAAATTCTCATATTGCGACACATGCCAAATTGTGTGTGAAATTCTCATATTGCGGCACATGCCAAATTGTGTGTGAAATTCTCATATTGTGGCACATGCCAAATTGTGTGTGAAATTCTCATATTGTGGCATATGCCAAATTGTGTGTGTGAAATTCTCATATTGCGGCACATGCCAAATTGTGTGTGAAATTCTCATATTGCGGCACATGCCAAATTGTGTGTGAAATTCTCATATTGCGACATGCCAAATTGTGTGTGAAATTCTCATATTGCGACACATGCCAAATTGTGTGTGAAATTCTCATATTGCGGCACATGCTAAATTGTGTGTGAAATTCTCATATTGCGGCACATGCCAAATTGTGTGACATTCTCACATTGCGGCACATGCCAAATTGTGTGTGAAATTCTCATATTGTGGCACATGCCAAATTGTGTGTGAAATTCTCATATTGCGGCACATGCCAAATTGTGTGTGAAATTCTTATATTGCGGCACATGCCAAATTGTGTGTGAAATTCTCATATTGTGGCACATGCCAAATTGTGTGTGAAATTCTCATATTGTGGCATATGCCAAATTGTGTGTGTGAAATTCTCATATTGCGGCACATGCCAAATTGTGTGTGAAATTCTCATATTGCGGCACATGCCAAATTGTGTGTGAAATTCTCATATTGCGACACATGCCAAATTGTGTGTGAAATTCTCATATTGCGACACATGCCAAATTGTGTGAAATTCTCATTTTGCGGCACACCATGCCAAATTGTGTGAAATTCTCACATTGCGGCACATGCCAATTTCTGTGAAATTCTCACATTGCGGCACATGCCAATTTGTGTGCGAAATTCTCATATTGCGGCACATGCCAAATTGTGTGTGAAATTCTCACATTGCGGCACATGCCAAATTGTGTGAAATTCTCATGTTGCGGCACATGCCAAATTATGTGAAATTCTCACATTGCGGCACATGCCAAATTGTGGGAAATTCTCACATTGCGGCACTTGCCAATTTGTGTGTGAAATTCTCATATTGCGGCACATGCCAAATTGTGTGTGAAATTCTCATATTGTGGCACATGCCAAATTGTGTGTGAAATTCTCATATTGCGGCACATGCCATATTGAGTGTGAAATTCTCATATTGCGGCACATGCCAAATTGTGTGAAATTCTCATATTGCGGCATATGCAAAATTGTGTGAAATTCTCACATTGCGGCACATGCCAAATTGTGTGAAATTCTCACATTGCGGCACATGCCAAATTGTGTGAAATTCTCACATTGCGGCACTTGCCAATTTGTGTGTGAAATTCTCATATTGTGGCACATGCCAAATTGTGTGTGAAATTCTCATATTGTGGCACATGCCAAATTGTGTGTGAAATTCTCATATTGCGGAACATGCCAAATTGTGTTGGAAATTCTCATATTGTGGCACATGCCAAATTGTGTGAAATTCTCATATTGCGGCACATGCTAAATTGTGTTGGAATTTCTCATATTGCGGCACATGCCAAATTGTGTGTGAAATTCTCATACTGATGTCAAAAATGTTTTTCCCTTTTCAATTTTTTTTCTTAAAAAATTCAAAAAAAAAATTGGGATCCAAAAGCACGACCTCTTTTCCAATATCATTGGGAAATGCACCCACCGGGGGGAAAGATATGAGACGCTTGTTGTAAACTTGTACAAAGAGAAAGACTAACCTCTGTACCGAGATTTACAGGTGCAAGCCCTTTAATCTTTGGAAAAACAACACAAAAATCTTTCAACTCCCTGCCATGAGATGATGCCATGTTTTGGCAGATATCACGTAGTGACATTACCAACATCGGTCTTCTCTGTTTGTTATAATCGGCTTCTTACAATTACTGAAACCTAGCCATCCTGTATTCAATCAGAGTGGTCACACCGCGTTGCACATCGCAGCTCAATGTGGCCCAGGGCAAAGATACAGCAGCACTGAAGGTGGTCCGGTGGTGGCATCGTTGCTGTCTCGAGGTGCGGACCGCGAAGCACGAACTCGCGGTGGGGTAACACCCCTGCACCTCGCGAGCCTCCGTGGACACCTAGGGGTGGTCAGCGCCTTGCTACATGCTGGTGCGGCCCCTGGTCCTACCACCCAGGTAATCAGTAGCCGTATGATGAAGGAACACCTCTTCTCTAAACTGGTTTGAGCCCCACATCGTTCGTCTTGCACCAGAGAGCATTTCTCCCTCTGTTTTATTTCTCAGATATTCATTGGAATCTCCTTAAAAACACATTGTCTGTGATGATTCTACTCGGTTTTCTTTATCTTCTTCTGATTTTAGTGAAGGTCTAATCCGAAAGTACAATCCCAGTTGTATTTTTCATTCCTTGCGCAACTTGCTGTTTTGTCTGATCTTTGTTCGGAAAATCCCATCTTGCAATTTGTGAGCAAAATGTTGACCTGTGATACCCATGCAGGAACCTTTTTCTTTTCCTCTCTTTTTTTTCCCTCCAAATAACATTCCATTCCTGTGCATTTGTGAAACCTCTTTGCCGCAGCCAATCATTCATGATTTCACTCATTTCAAATTCAATTACTCCTCCAACCACCATGGCCATGTAAAAATAGACCTGCAATAAAAATCTTCTCGTTTAACCCTCTGTCCTGCAGTCTCTTTTCACTACCGACAGCCGTTGCAAGCGGTGCATGCCCAATACAGATCACATGGGTTTTAAATAATGAATGAATGAATAACTCCCCACACCTAATCACTTCCTCTTGACATGCCAGTTGCATTTCCAGATGTTTTCAATTTCCAGATGCATCAAAGATTCAGTTATATGCACTCAGTTATGGGTTAATGGCATCTTGAGTGCTGACAGTAACGTGCGTGGTAGGGAGGGGAGTGGGTGGTGGAATCGGGGGAATCAAGATAACTTCTACATCAATAATTCCTTCTAAAAAAAAAAAGTTCTGTAACACATGCCAGAAAACTTAGCATCCATTAGCGTTGTTGAGGAGAAGGTCACACACTCCTTGAAATGGGAAGCGATCGATGCTGCAATTTGATCGGTCAAGAAGGAGGTGAGTGGAGTGGAATTTCAGCATTTTCTGAATGATGGAAATGATGTCAGCACTCTTTACCGTGTTTGAAGCAATGTTATTTGCAGTTATACATTGCAACAGCTTTCGTAGTATTGACTGTGACGCGTACTTTTGAAGGTCACAACGAGAGCTTGATAGCTTTTGGGTGCTCAGCTCACAATGCTGCCAAGAATGGCAGCATTTATTTATTTATTTATTTAAAATTTTGCAGTCGTCGCCATGAAGTGTTTGCTTCTCAGCAAAATGACTTTGCAAAACCGCGAGGCAGGCTTGTAGGTCATTACATGTCCAGTATAATACTGCAAAGGCGGATGCAATTTCACTTTCCAAAAGGCTGATATGCTTCTGTTAAAGTATATATTTCTAACAGAAGTCAAGTATTATGGAAGAGCTCGAAGAGTGTTCATAGGATGTTCCATGTATTTAGTTATTGTCCCATACTATTCTGAAGGCATCAGAGCTCCCATATCCGATTGTGAACTTTTTGTATATGGAGAATCTACCTGAATAGTTCACCACTCAATTGAAGGCTGCTGGTGAAGCAGCCCTTAACCAGGGCAGAAATGGGGTCTTCGGCCAGGGTGCCAGGCCGTAATGGGCAACCTATTGTCGAAAGGTGTGGTAGGATGTGTCCCCTTCAAAGAATGGTGTACTTACTGATGCAATGATTTACCCTGGCTGTGATGCACTCGATTGACAGCTCATAACTTGGCAAGAAAGATGGTTCATAGGCGAGTATGCTACATTTGAACTGTTTGGCCAACCATGTGATTTGTGTTTATATTGCAGATCTATATATAGCAGCAAAGAATTACCAAAAAATTAATAAAATCGACAACGGAGCGCTCACCGAGTAAGCATACTCGCCACCAATGTTTTTACTGCTTGCACGTGCTGAGGCGTATATATTGAGTAAATCAGCGCTGTTTACGCCACCTTCTTTTGCAGCAGGATGAGCCTCCTCCCACCTCGTCCCCCACCACTGCCATGTAGGAGGTGTAGGAGCAGAATTTTAGCGACAGCAATTATTATTTTTAATGATGTCTGTACATGTTTTATGTGTTTAACACTCTTGTGTGGAATGGAGAGTGGGGGTGGGGGTGATCCAGAGCTGGATTGTGTTAAGTGTAGTATGATCTGTGAGTTTCGAGTAGCGGTTAGATTTCCATGTAACAGGGACCAGTCAGAGTAAGTTGTTTGTTACAAATGATGCTGAGGAGGCAGCATATATAATTTATAGACAAGTTAAACATTAATTTTGTGGGCATAAACACCTCAAGGTGTAGGCGGGGCTAGTAGGTGAGAACTTCCCATGAGAGAGGTATATAAAAAAATTTAAAAAACCACCTTTAGAGGCCATTTTTCCCCGCAAAGCGGGGGTTGGCCTTTTTCGGGAACCGTGGTTGTTGTTTTTCGGTCCCCTTTTTGAAGCAATGTTTTACGGCCGGATGCCCTTCCTGACGCCAACCCTTTTTTGCCGCCTTTAACGACAAACAGGGAATTACCAGTGAACTGGTACTCAATTAGCCGACCTCGGAAGGATGACAGGCTGAGTCAACCCCCCTGGCGTTAATTCAGCGATTGACCGGGATTCGAACCCAGGATCCTAGGATCCTAAGCCGGCACCCAAGCCGCTAGCCCAACACCAACACCATGAGAGAGGTATATATATACATATATATATTGTTGGGGATATGGGAATTGTGTGGGTAATCTGATGTAAATTTTCCCCTTTTTGTATGCTGTAAATCTTGTAAATATCACCCTCCAATAGTATAAAGATCAAAAGTCACCCGTAGTTAATCCATCGCATACACGTAGCCAATCTTAAATTCCCCTCGTAGTTATGTCCTTAATACATGTTAGTATAAGGCTCTGTGGCCCACTAGTTCATTACGTTGCATCAATTAAATAAGACAGGTCCCTCCGACGCCCCATGGCATCTTCCAAGTGCCAGGTTTAGCCACTTTGCTGCATTTCATCTCCCGTCCACTTTGCTGCATTTTGACTCCTTTAGCCACTTTGCTGCATTTCATCTGCCGTCCACTTTGCTGCATTTGACTCCATTACGCACGAGGTAACCTCGGAGAAGAAAGGCGTGTCCCCACCTCATCATAAAGGGGAGGAGTGAGTCAGCCCCACTCAACCAACCAAGAACAAGGGGTTGGACTTGGAGAGGGTGTGGAGAGAAACATCGAGTAGGTTCGCGAAGGTTCAAGGGCGTGGCATATATAACCCGCACGACGACGCCCCCAGGAGAGACGCGCAAGGAGAGAGAAATATGTGCGACGATCGCGCAGGCAGGAGATCGGAGAGAAAGACGCGTCAGACGATTTGGAAAGAAGGGGAGGACCAAAAGAGCCCGAGGCGTGCAGCGACAACCAGCCCCTGCCGCGTGCAACGAGATACGTGTGCCGACGTCGCCCTGCTCGCTCCCAGCCTGACAAGGACTGGCTTGCTGTGCGCCCTGCCAAGCCTTCCAGCTTGTGGTTCGACCTTCTCCCTCCAGCAAAAAACCAACCTGCAATTTCCCCATTTGTGTACGTGAGTTTGTTCTGTGTGTCTTGTCCCTGGGTTAATTAAGACTGTTAATAGGTAAGCTAACGATTTCACTGTCTCTCCTGCTTTTTCAATTTCCCTGTATATAACCTTGACTGCTCCTTTTGCTTTAGTGTGTGTAAATAATAAATCCTGTTATTCCTCTGTACGTCTTCGTCTTCCTCTTCACATTCGGTCGCTTTAGAGGTTTCCATATTGAATATCTGTGGCGCGATTTTGGCCAACGTTCAGGAATCGGGTTAGTCGGGGTAACTGTTCGTGTGCGGCGGCCATCCGCTCGGCCAATTAACATCCTAGCCGCGTCCGTAACAATATATAATACATATGTGACGTGCGCAAATGGCCACCACAATCTGTCTGGCCAGTGTGTGTCAGCCCTGGTGGCGTAATGTGCTGTGGAGCCGGAAGTGGCATTGATAAAGCAGCCCTTAACCATATATTTTTATTGACGCTGCGCCATGGACTGGACAGCCAGAATTGAGTTCCGCGCAAGAGGCGAGAACGTGAGAGAGCTCGCTTGGAGGAGGGCGGAGAACAAGAGAGAGACCGGCGGACAAGGAAGAAGAAGAAGAGGCCTCGAGTGTTCAGAGGAGAGATCAAGAATCCTCATGTGAGAGGATGAGCAGAGCAATCCACGGAAGAGTTTTGGAGGGCACTGATTGTGGCTTTATCTCTGGGTGAAATGACCCAAGCTGGGATCATCCTGTGTTTTTTTGGAGGATGAGGAGGGAGAAGACGGAGGGCTCAATCTAAGAAGGACAATGGGGTCCTCGAGGCCTGGTAGAGGCTGATCGTCGCTGGCCTTCCTTGTGACTGAATTTCATCATGCCTGTTTGGCTTTCAGTATCTTGGAAGCAACCCGGCTCTGGTCTCGCACCTTATATCCAAAGCTACATCCACCCTGCACATCATAGAAAAGGGAAGTCTCACCTGCATTATTGTCTTGTTGCTCGAGTGTGATCTGTGGCGCTGAGTGGGTTAGGAATTGTTTTATTTCCAATCATTTGTACATAAGTTTGAATATTCCCATTTACCTCTTCGTGTCCATTTGACTTGCTTGGTTCATTATGTTTTTGTTTATAGCGTCTTGTTTACCCTCTTCCGTTTATTTTACAAAATAAATCTGTTAAAAAGGTGAGAAAACGTGTTTGAGCCATCTGTCTGCTTTTCGTGTGTGTTTACCGTTGATTTTGGGCCAATTTAACAATCCTTGGAGAACGGTAAAGTTATAATTAATTGAACACAGTGCAATAAAATATCATTTCGTTCATCTCCTGAGACGAAAGGTCTCTGCGCTGAGGTTTCTGCCATTATGGGAGCTTCAGACGTGACAATACCTCCTGATGTTATTATAATAAGAAATTATTATTATTATAATAACATCATCCTCATGTACTGCTTATGTGTCACAAGAAATAACGCTGTGGGGAACGCATCTTCATATAAACAATGGTCTAAAGACCCCTTTTAGCACGTTTTTGATTAGAGCTCTCTTTTCCAGGAACACTTCCTGAGCACTAAGCAAGGTATTCACAAGAGGATGGCAGTGAAAACCTTTGCTGCCCACCTGTGAAATAGGTGCTATCACTAAAGAAGGTGTCCAATACGATGGTTATTTATTTATGGACAATTAATGTTCTCAAACAAATGTTGAGAAAGGTGTGCTAACCTCCATGAGAAAAGAGGTGAAGTGACGTTTCGGGCGGAGCCATTCTTCAAAACAAGAGGCCTCAAGCCCGAAACATCACTCGCCTTCTCTCCCAGGGCGGTTCACATACCTCTCAACATTTGGTTGATAAAATTAACTGTCCTTATTTTTCCACCGACTCAGACTGACTCAAGTCTTTGTAAAGACTATTTACCTCCACCACCGTGGGTGGACAGAGGTTATGTTTTCGCACCTCTGTGTCTGTTTGTTTGTCTATTTTTGCTGACTGTGAGCAGGATATCTCAAAAAGTTATGGACAGATTAGGACGAAACTTGGTGGACCTGTCGGGTGTGTGACAAGAACGAAATGATTAGATTTTGATGAAAATGCGATTCCGGATCTGGATATGAGAATTTTAAAGTGATTCTTCACCATTGACAGATCGGGCCTAACTTTAAGGCCTTTAAAAAATATATATATATATATTGCCTGATATCTCAAAAAGTTATGAATGGATTATGACAAAACTTGGTGGATGAGTTGGTTAGGTGATAAGAACAAGCCAATTAGAGTTTGGTTCAGGTCCGAATCCAGATCCGGCCTATCAGTGGGATGCAAAACATAAACTGTTCATCACGGCGGAGGTATGGTAACTATATATCTCCATCAGAAGGTCACTTTGAAGGTCACATCAGAAGGCCACATTTACCTTGTGGTACGGTGATTATTGTTACGTTGTGATTGTGATGTTCCATGCATTGTGGGTAAAATGGGATGTGCGGCAGGACTGGAGCACGATGTGCAGGTACATTTGAGATGTGTCACTGTGTGCTTGTGGTGTGGACGCGACAGGCCGGGCTGACCCCGCTACACCTCGCTGCTCAAGAGGACCACGTGGAAGTGGCTGCAGCTCTTCTCTCTCATGGCGCCGCCTTGGAGCCAAAGACACAGGTATCCCGTGCACGTGCACCATTGATTCATGCGTGCACCATTAATATACAATAAATTGTCACCGTGTGATCTCCTTTTTGTGTTCTAGCTGGGTTACATGCCCCTGCATATCGCCAGTCACTATGGCAACATCCGCATGGTCGCCTTCTTGCTGCAGCATGGTGTTGATGTCAATGCCAAGAACAAGGTCAGCATCTCCATACTCTTTTTACATTTCAATATAGTTATATATATATATCAAATTATAATTTAAGTTCTCCAGCCTAATGAGCGCACGCTGTGACGTCACATCACGTACGTGCGCTTTACCTGCCAAGCTACGGAAGAGCCATCCGACAGTGCGTAATTTGGATCTTTAATTCAGATACTGTCATAAGTGCATACAAAAACTCACCTGGTTTCCTGAAAAAAAACGACCTGGTTTCGCCCTTGTTGGGGCTTCATCAGGGCAACGCAGTGAGACCTGCATACACTTATGACTCTGAAAACCTTTCGGTTATACACCAGTCATTATGCAACTTCATACCATGAGTGGTAAACCACCATTAAGGTATCCCATCCAGCTATGCTGCACCTTAATGGGAGCGATAAGCACCGCCTGCCACACGATACATTATCTCTGGTATCCACTCATATGGTTTCGCCTGGATGCGGCCGGGAGTAACCAATCAAATTATAATTTAAGTTCTCCAGCCTAATGGCTGCATTCAGGAGACTTTGGATATACATACATACATATATATATATATATATATATATATATATATATATATACATATATATATATATATATATATATATGAGATTCAGGATATATATGGGAGACCTTGGACGCCTCCTCAGCACTATCCCGACACACACCACTGTGTGTGCTACGGAATGAGGTGTTTTTACTGCGGCCGGAGTGCAAATCCTGCCACCAACCTCCTTGAGAGAGGACCCAGTACCCTGATACCCATTTTGCCGACCTCGGAAGGATGACAGGCTGAGTCATCCCCACCTGGTATTAATTCAACAGCTGAACAGGATTTGAACCTTAGGATCCCAAGCACACCGCCCTAAGCATGAGGCCAACACCAGGTATAATATAGTTCTCTCGATGTGAAAATCTTTCGAGCATTCCATAGAAATGGTTAATTCCTAATTTTATCTTAATATGTACAGTATCTTGTTACCTTTGGTGTAATTATCAATTTCACATTCACAGTCGAGATTTTCCAACCATGGATGCTTAACAACCATTATTGCAATCTTACTTTTGAAGGTCACACAGACTTTGACAGACGGAATTTCCAAACTAGGTCGAAACACAGACTTTGACAGACACAAGCAATACAGTTTCGAGAGAACAGAACACAGTTTAGGTGAACACATCTTCAAAACAATTACAGGGATTCTATCTGGTCCAGTAGATTCTGAGATATCAAGCCCTTGAATAATCTTAGCAACCCTCCTCGGTGTGATGCTGATAGTGAAAAGCCTGATGTCAGGACGGGAAGGACAATTAGGCAATGGATGTCCATGGTCTTCAAGTGTGGAGTTTGCAGCAAAATGCTGAACGAAGAGGTTAACTTTATCAATAGGATAAGTAAGCACTTCAGGGCCATTGAAGAGGACAGGAATCGATGATCTATTATGGTTTGCAATCTCTGATTGCTCTTTCTTGTTATATATTATTTTCTGTTGCATTGTAGATAAATGTATAGATTCTACTTATTGGAGAGAGGCGGAATTCATGCTCGACGGTTAAGCTTGTGGAACAGCATTATTGGTTAAAACAGTAAGCATCATCTTGTGTTTACTCACTACTGCTTGTTCCGATGGGCAGGATGGATACACCGCACTGCACCAGGCAACGCAGCAAGGCCATGGCAACATCGTCAATTTACTCCTTCAACACGGGGCCGAACCAAACGAGCGCTGCTCTGTGAGACATTGAAAGCCAACAGTTGATTTTCTGTCAATGATCTCCATCCCTTAAACTTCTTCAGATATTCTCTTCATGCTGTCATCAATACCCCTAGGAATTTATTCCAAATAAATGAACAATGCCATGCATGTCTGTGTACAGGATGGCAGTCGCCCACTGGACGTGGCACGGAGTCTTGGATACATCTCTCTTGAAGACACACTTCAGAGAGTGACGGACGAACCGATGACTATCGTAAGGACCGGACCCTGTCATTTTGAGTCTACCAACTCATTGTTCGGCATTCTCGCTTATTTACACAGATATTTTTTAGCTGCATACCAATAATTGTGGTAGACAAGTTGACAAGACCATGTGACCTAAATATTTGCAATACCATAGACATCAACACAATTTATGCATGAAAACTTGTTGTTTATTTATTTTAACGTTGAGAATCTGTAAAATTACCAATGCCATATTTATTTAATCAATGTATACGGTACACGTACTACACGCACATACATGTCCCATTAGTGTTTTGGTGTTTTGATGCCATCTGCATCATAATCTTTGGAGCAGGTGCTTTGATTTGGAGCATATTGGTGTTTGGGATATATCGCCATTTCAGGACATGTGCTTTGACCTCATCATCATTCTTAAACTTAATGCCATCTAGATCTTCTTGGTTCACGTGTTATTTTTCTGTTCAAGGTCAAGTTCACATCTTGACCACTATATTCGTCATGTGTGTGTGTCTGTCTGTACGCAGCATAACTACCCGATGATATCATCCGATCTTGATGAAACTTGGGTGGGAGGTTGATATCATGATCTAGTTGTGTCCTGCCTAGAGTGGGCGTATTGCACCCATTGTGGGCGGTGACGCCCGAAAAAGATGTCTTTTTAGGGGATAATCAAGTTCAAGCTACATCTTCTCCGAGGGGTTTGGTGGAATCTGACAGGGGTTTCGATATTTGGTTAGGCCAATGACGTGTGTCTATCCCCAAGGAGCTCGATTTTTCATTTTTTTTCTTCATCTTTTTCATTTATTTATTTATTTATTTATTTTCATTTCATTTTTCACCGACTTTTCGGTATTGTGCAGCTAACTAACCTCATAACTGATTATACATTATTTTATATCTCATTTCAAGGTCAGTAACCTTCGTTTTGACATTTCCGGGTCTGGCCTGTCTGGGCCTGTTTCGGTTGCAGTCCGTCCTTTGTCATTGAATACCCGCTCGCTCGTGAACCATTGTCGTCTCCTGACTTGTTTTTTATTATTATTATTTTTTTGTATACAATATCGAGGCTCGTGTAAGAGCTAACATTGATCACAAAAAGACAAACTGACACATAAAACATAAAACATATGATAAAGGGAGTGGGAGAACAAGATGGAGAGCATGGACATCTGGAGATCTGTGGGAGGGAGAGGGCTTGGGGGGAGGAGGCGTGGGAAGGGGCAGGGGGTGTGAGAGGTAAAAAAAACACATGGACACTGCTAAGGACTTCCAGGAAAGAAGTTGGTATTTCAAAAAAGATCTTCTTTAAGATTATTTTCTTTAAGAGGTTGAAATAAATGAAAACCACAATGTTATTTTTCGGAAATTCATATTGAACTGAATCTGGGATCCAATTATGAATCTGGCGCGATGGTTGCATCATTACTGATGAAGTACCCGTGCACACTCCTGCAGGAAATTATCTGTTCAGGGTGCCAGCCACGTTGCTTCCTCTTCATCAGACACCTGGCCTCTTTACGGTCCA
>NC_136268.1:143802300-143877300 GCF_964187855.1 Myxine glutinosa | reverse complement strand
ATGCAATGCCACTAATGCAATGCCACAAATGCAATGCCACAAATGCAATGCCACAAATGCAATGCCACTAATGCAATGCCACTAATGCAATGCCATTAATGCAATGCCACTAATGCAATGCCACTAATGCAATGCCACAAATGCAATGCCACAAATGCAATGCCACTAATGCAATGCCACTAATGCAATGCCACTATTGCAATGCCACTAATGCAATGCCACTAATGCAATGCCACTAATGCAATGCCACTAATGCAATGCCACTAATGCAATGCCATTAATGCAATGCCACTAATGCAATGCCACTAATGCATTGCCACGAATGCAATGCCACTAATGCAATGCCACTAATGCAATGCCACTAATGCAATGCCACGAATGCAATGCCACTAATGCAATGCCACTAACGCAATGCCACGAATGCAATGACACTAATGCAATGCCACTAATGCAATGCCACTAATGCAATGCCATTAATGCAATGCCACTAATGCAATGCCACTAATGCAATGCCACTAATGCAATGCCACTAATGCAATGCCACTAATGCAATGCCCTCTGCTGGTTAGGGCAGGAATTTGGAATTTGTTCATGAGCATTAGCTCACCTACTCTTTGCAAAGGACGCCGTGGGATCTGTAACTTCTATCAATGAATGCTGACAGATGGAACTCGTCACCAGTTCAACGTCCAGCCGAGGGACGACACACACATTGCTCAATCACCCTACCTGTGAAACACCAGGATGACCGTTTACAGCTGGTACGGGATTCAAACCCAGGCTAGACAGCTTGGAGGAGAGTAGCATGTGTGTGGCCTAGAGGTAGGCGAGTGCATACCTCTAGGCCATCCTGTCAGCCCCAACACTTACAATGTTTTAACTCCAGGTCGATTCCATAGCACTGTACAGATTTGTCCATTGTCCCCGAATGCTCTACCTATATGTTTCTGCTTTGTGATGTTCAAGCTCCTCCAAGAGTCTTGTGTGCTGTAATAAACAAAACACGTTTCTTAAATCCATAATTCAATGATAGGGAAAGATCTCTCCAAAGAAATAACAACAACCTCTAGACTAGAAGGTAGTGTTCAAGCCAACATTTTAAGGCATCATTCTTGGACATGCCTTTTTCGATTGAGAAATACCCTTTTAATTAATAAAAGGAGAAGAAGAACCACCTTTAGAGGCCATTTCCCCCCGCAGAGCAGGGGTTGGCCTTTTTCAAGCACCCTTTTTGAAGCAATGTTTTATGGCCGGATGCTCTTCCTGCCACCAACCCTGTTAGTCACCTCTTGTGACACAGGGAATTACCAGTGAACTGGTACTCAATTTGCCAACCTCAGAAGGATGACAGGCTGAGTCAACTCCACTGGCATTAATTCAGCGATGGACCAGGATTCGAACTCAAGATCCTTGGATCCCAAGCCAGCACCCTAACCGCTAAGCCAACACCAGGCTCTTTTAATTAATAAAAAATAAAAACATTGTGACAAAAAAAGAATGAAATGCGTGTACTTTAGCCCATAGACTAAAGTACAGTCATGTGAAAAAGTAAGTACTTAGTACACCCCATGTAAAGTTTTGACTTTTTCAACATATTTCAACATACAGCTATATGATCTTCATTTCAACAATATTGATAGATAAAGGTGATATAATATAACAAATATCATGAAACATTTACATTTTGTAATCCATTGTATAATTTAAATAAACATAAATGCAAATTTCGCATTTGGAAAAAGTAAGCACACCCTTGGCTCTAAGAGGTGGTATTGCCCCCTTTGGCAGAAAACCTCAAGTAGGCATTTCTTATAACTGTCTACCTGTCTCTGACATCGACTGGGAGAAATTTTTGCCCACTCCTCCATGCAGATTTCTTTCAGCTGTGCTATGTTTGAGGGGTTTCTTGCATGCACAGCTCGTTTCAAATCTCCCCACAACATCTCGATGGGATTTAGATCCGGGCTTTGACTTGGCCATTCCAGAACCCTCCATTTCTTTCTTTTCAGCCATTCCTTGGTGGATTTACTGGTATGTTTAGGGTCATTGTCATGTTGTAAAGTCCACCTTCGGTTGAGCTTCAACTTTCCGACAGATGGCCTCACATTATCCTCAAGCACCCTCTGGTACAATGAAGAATTCATAGTGTATTCTATGATGGTGAGCTTCCCAGGCCCTGATGCAGCAAAGCTGCCCCAAACCATAATATTTCTACCACCATGCTTTACAGTTGGTATCAGGTTCTTGTGGTCAAATATTGTCTTTGGTTTTCGCCAAACATGTCTTCTGGTACTGTGGCCAAATAGCTCTACCTTTGACTCATCTATCCAGAGCACATTGTTCCAGAAGTGCTGGTCTTTGCCGAGGTGTTCATTGGCAAACTTTAGTCTTGCCCTGATGTTCTTTCTGGACAGCAACGGTTTCCTCCTGGCACACCTCCCATGTAGATCAAATTTGTGCAGCCTCTTTCTAATGGTAGACTCGTGCACTTTGACATCAACATTGGCAAGAGCTACCTGTAGGTCCCATGATGACATTCTGGGGTTCATAGAGACTTCTTTCAGCATCTTGCGGTCTGCTCTCGGGCTGAACTTTCTGGGGCGGCCTGGCCTGAACAAGTTGGCAGTTGTTTGGAATCTTCCCCACTTGTAGATGATCTTCCGGACAGTCGCATGATTGATTTCAAATTGTTTGGAGATCTTTTTAAACCCCTTCCCAGACTCGTAGGCATCTATAACCTTCTTTCTGAAGGCCTCAGAGAGCTCTTTTGATCTAGGCATGGTGATGCCGCACACTTCAACAACAAAGAGCAAACCAAACTAAATGTCTGAGGTTTAAATAAGACAGGTTCCTCCAAGATCCTCTCTGACGATGTTCTAATCATTTGCACCTGAGCTGGTGCACCTGATTCTAATTTTAGGTATTTGAAGTAGTGATAAATGTAGGGGTGTACTTACCTTTTCCACATGCGAAATTTGCATTTATGTTTATTGAAATTATACAATGGACTACAAAATGTAAATGTTTCATGATATTTGTTGTATTATATCACCTTTATCTATCAATATTGTTGAAATGAAGATCAAATAGCTGTATGTTGAAATATGTTGAAAAAGTCAAAACTTTACATGGGGTGTACTTACTTTTTCATGTGACTGTATGTAGTAATACAAAGGTTGTCAATCAAGCACATTCATCCTGGGCCGTAGGCCCAAATAAGAAGATGATGTTTCTGCCTTCAGATGTGATCAGCAAGGAAATGATCTTTAAAAATCAAGGTTTTTCAGCTCGGCCTGAATACTGTTTGTCTCCATGTAGCATATTAAGGAGTATGGGGTATGTTCGGCAAGTGTTTGATTTGCATAACACAATATGGGTGCAGTTGAAGAGGAATGTATACATAGAACCTTTAATCAGGCTGAAAAACAATGTACGTTCTACTCTGCAGTCGATGCTGAAGATGTGTCGGGCTTAGAGGATGACTCGTCACCACTGACTGAGCAACTAGAGCAGCAGAGCATTCTGGGATACGTACCTGGCTCTACCAGCTACAGCACACTTTACAGCAGGTCTGATGTCAAATGTTGGCAGTGAGGTTGGGTTTGGGGTTACACGGTTGGACATGCAGTTGGTTACTTGAGGATGTGGAAAACAAAAACTATGATTTATAAATGGAGGGGAAAAAATAATCAGTCAATACAATAATGGAACGATTGATTAAGCCGAGGCTTGTGTATTGTCCTCACACCGTGTACAGGTATGTGCGTGATGTCATTGCGTGTGTCCATGATTGCGAGCACATGTTGAAGGATTTGTACTTCTGTTAGATTGATTTGATCTACTTCAACCTTTCCCCACTCTACACCCACCCTCACCATTCCCCATTTTCTTCTCACCCTGTTGGAAGCTCTGTCTGAGATTAAAGGAAGGGAGTAGGAAGGAGAGATACAGTTGATGTGGCCACGGTAGTAATTATTTACACACAATCCAAAACAATGCTCCAACTCATTGTTTTATATATTTTTTCACTTTTAACTCTTTAGTCCCAGAGCTCGGGGGGTTTTATTTGACTTTTATTTACCAAAAGGTATGAGGGTTGTTCCTAGGATAGAAGTATCTGTAGAATTCAAAAATCCATTTCTGACAAAAATCTACTTGGACGTTTTTCCACAATTTGCTCTTGAAGTGGGGTTTACCCTCTACCTGCAATATCGTGATTTTGCGTCATGTCGTATGTCGGCTTTGTGCAGTTTTGTCCTGGAAAGCTGTAAAACTGTACTGATACATACAAATAAGGTATCATATGAACAAGTGTCATCTTCTGGTTCATTTTCCATGCAGGACTGACTGCTATTCACAATACGATAGGATTGATAAGGTTATTTGTGACTACACCCCAATTTTGTTGATGACGCCCTTGAAAAGTGTGTATTAGCTACTTTCCTATTTGTCTAGAATGCATATTGCATATTGCATATACTCAACTTAAATGGTGATTATGGTATATTATAATGAACTGGAATATTTCAGCTGTAAACATTTGACACCATCTATATGATTGTATGACATCCAGGGAGCAAGATCTTGAACTTTTTACTGATGGGAGGCATCTACAGTGACACCAAATTGTACAAAGCCGAAATATGACCTGACGCTACCCTAGAAACAGCTCTTAGACCTTTTGGTTAAAAAAAAAAAAGTCAAATAAGACCCCTCGAGCTCTGGCACTAACTTTGTTTTGAGCCGAACACTGAAAGCATTTAAATGCCCTGGAAATTGAAAAACTTAGTTTCGGAAAGAACAAAACTTTCTAAAAATGCTTCTCAATTTCTCCTCTTTCACCCAAGGAGCTTTTCCCAGCAAGCCAAGTAGTATATATTTATGGACATACATTTTTGTTGGATTTGTGTGTTTTTGTTTACAATCCTCATCTTTACTTTGCAGCCCTTACAAGTCCCCGCTGAGAATTAGCAAGGATCACCCGCTCCCCATCTCTGAAAGCGAGGTCTTTTATATGGTAAGGATATGAATAATAAAACAAGTTCCGTTCAAACTTTTGTCGCAGAAAAGTAATAGTTTAAAAACAAGAGTCCATTATCTCGTGTTAGATGTCGGTGTTTGTGATTAATTGTAAAGCAAAATCATTTTGTGGAGTTTTGGTTTTGTGGATTGCTAAATGGCCAGGTATTTGTGTACATAGACGAAAGTATGGTAGGCCTACAATGTAAGGTGCCATCATTATTGATTGCTTTTGGAATGAAAACCCCAATGTGTATTCATTATGTCAGAATTGCTGTTATACTTGGAATTTGTGATACTCCGCTGTCATAATGATATCTGGTTCAACAGGGCAGTGTTTATGTTGACAGTCGGTCATCACAATGGTTTGGAGATATTTATTTCTGCCAGTGACGGTTGTTTGAATAGGTGCCATAGAATGTTTGTAATTTTAGTCACATTGGAAAAGATCCTGATTCCTTCTGGACCACGAGCTTGGTCACTGAAGTCTTTCTGAACGACGAGCTTGGTCACTGTCTTTCTGGGCTACGAGCCTGGTCACTGTCTTTCTGGACCACGGGTTTGGTCACTGTCTTTCTGGACGACAAGCTCGGTCATTGTCTTTCTGGACTACGAGCTTGGTCACTGTCTTTCTGGACGACAAGCTTGGTCCCTGTCTTTCTGGGCTACGAGCTTGGTCACTGTCTTTCTGGACTACGAGATTGGTCACTGTCTTTCTGGACCACGAGTTTGGTCACTGTCTTTCTGGACCACGAGCTTGGTCACTGTCTTTCTGGGCTACGAGCTTGGTCACTGCCTTTCTGGACCACGAGCTTGGTCACTGTCTTTCTGGACTACAAGCTTGGCCACTGTCTTTCTGGACCATGAGCTTGGTCAATGTCTTTCTGGACTACAAGCTTGGTCACTGTCTTTCTGGACTACGAGCTTGGTCACTGCCTTTCTGGACTACAAGCTTGGTCACTGTCTTTCTGGACTACAAGCTTGGTCACTGTCTTTCTGGACTACAAGCTTGGTCCCTGTCTTTCTGGACTATGAGCTTGGTCACTGTCTTTCTGGACTACAAGATTGGTCACTGTCTTTCTGGACTACGAGCTTGGTCACTGTATTTCTGGACTACGAGGTTGGTCACTGTCTTTCTGGACTAGGAGGTTAGTCACTGTCTTTCTGGACTACGAGCTTGGTCACTGTCTTTCTGGACTACAAGCTTGTTCACTGTCTTTCTGGACGACGAGCTTGTTCACTGCCTGTCTGGACGACAAACCTGTTCACTGTCTTTCTGGACTACGAGCTTGGTCTCTTTCTTTCTGGACTACAAGCTTGTTCACTGTCTTTCTGTTCTACGAGCTTGGTCTCTTTCTTTCTGGACTACAAGCTTGTTCACTGTCTTTCTGGACGACGAGCTTGTTCACTGCCTGTCTGGACGACAAACTTGTTCACTGTCTTTCTGGACTATGAGCTTGGTCTCTTTCTTTCTGGACTACAAGCTTGTTCACTGTCTTTCTGTACTACGAGCTTGGTCTCTTTCTTTCTGGACTACAAGCTTGTTCACTGTCTTTCTGAACTATGAGCTTGGTCAGTGAATTCTTTCTGGACTATGAGCTTGTTCACTGTCTTTCTGGACAACAAGCTTGTTCACTGTCTTTCTGGACTACGAGCGTGGTCACTGTCTTTCTGAACCACGAGCTTGGTCACTGTCTTTCTGGACCACGAGCTTGGTCACTGTCTTTCTGGACCACGAGCTTGGTCACTGTCTTTCTGGACCACGAGCATGGTCACTGTCTTTCTGGACCACGAGCTTGGTCACTGTCTTTCTGGACCATGAGCTTCGTCACTGAAGTCTTGCTGTACCACGAGCTTGGTCACTGAAGTCTTTCTAGACCACGTGCTTGGTCAGAAGTCTTTCTGGACCCCATGCTTGGTCAGAAGCCTTTCTGGACCACGAGCTTGGTCACTGAAGTCTTTCTAGACCACGTGCTTGGTCAGAAGTCTTTCTGGACCACATGCTTGGTCAGAAGCCTTTCTGGACCATGAGCTAGGTCATGAAGTCTTTCTGGACCACGTGCTTGGTCACTGTCCTTCTGGACCACGAGCTTGGTCATGACGTCTTTCTGGACCACCAGTTTTGTCACTGTCTTTCTGGACCACCTGCTTTGTCCCTGATGTCTTTCTGGACCACCAGCTTGATCATAGAAGGGGATCATACACCAGAGACAGACTTATCAAGGTGCCACTAGTTTAGAGTTTCTTGAGTTTGGACAGATATTGTTTTCTGACTCTCTTGAGAGTGGACACACACTTGTTGGGGGCTTTATGGAATGATGCAGACTTTGTCGTTTTGAACATTTTCAAATAAATCATTACAGCAATTTATTTGAAAAAAGGAAGAAGGGAGAGTGGAGAGAGAGAAAGAGGTGGGGGAGAGAGATAGGGCGGTGGAGAGAGAAAGACAGGGGTGTGAGGTAAGAGGGGGGAGAGGTGTGGTTGCTTGGGGGGAGAGGGGTGTAGAATGAGAACAGCAATCAACACCATTGGGCATTATACTGCTGAATCAGCCAATGACAGTTGCTGCTTGAAGATGAATGGCAAATTTATAATTGCGTTGCTATGAATCATTTTTGTTCAAATTTTATTCCCATTTTCCACTTTCATCCATCCTTCTCTCTCCTCCTTCCACTGGACCCAGCCACTTGTTGATGCTCAAGAAGATGATTTTCTCCTAACAAGCCCCATGAGCTCTGGGTATGCCCATGCTAGCATGTAAACACCATGTAAATGTACATGACATTACAGTGTGGCGGACAGTGTGAAATGCATTTGAATGTAGAATTTTGTCTTTTCTTACTGATATCGTTAGATTTTGCTGGCATGTAGACACAGATTATATACTGCAACTCCTAAATATCACACATTTGGGTTGTTTATGACAGAGATACAAACTGCCTTGTCACCACACTTTTAACTCCTAAAGTAAAAGCTCTTGTTGATTCCATTGTTTAAATGTGTAGTCTCATTGTTTACTCTTGTTAGATTCATTGGCGAGGAAGAACAAACTTTAAGAGGACACACATGTTCATCCAGCCATCCATTTTTGTTGACTTTAAGCTCACCTCCATTCTTTGCTTCCTTCTTCTTCTTCGTCTTCTTCTAATCAGTTGAAATAGTTCTTGCTGCCAGTCCTTCATGGCGGTGGCACAACATGATCTTATATATCATCTTCCATCCATATTCACAATCGGTTCCGTCCACACTAATGCATAATTCCCCTCCATTTCCAATTATTCCTCCCTTCAGTTTTCATATTTATGTTTTGTTAATGTATCCCATATCTGCTTGTTCCACACTGTTACATACCTCACCATCCTGATATATTGTTCCCCTTCCATGAGCCTTGATTTTATTAAGAAAAAAAAAAATCCAAAAGGTTGATCTCTTAAGCTCATGATCTCTGTCTCCAAACTTTTGTCTCCAAACCTGCAAGCTTGAATATAACATTGTCGAGGATGAAAAATGGATCAATGCGGCGACAAACCATCTCGTACAGTGCATTCGGAAAGTATTCAGACCCCAAGAACCCGATGGTCACTCTGGCTGAGCTCCAGAGATCCTGTGTGGAGATGGGAGAAACTTCCAGAAGGACAACCATCACTGCAACACTCCACCGATCTGGGCTTTATGGCAGAGTGGCCAGACGGAAGTCTCTCCTCTGTGAAAGACACATGAAAGCCCGCTTGGAGTTTGCAAAAAAAGCACCTTAAGGACTCTCAGACTGAGAGAAACAAGATTCTGTGGTCTGATCAAACCAAGATTGAACTGTTTGGCCTCCATCTGGCCACTCTGCCATAAAGCCCAGATCAGTGGAGTGTTGCAGTGATGGTTGTCCTTCTGGAAGTTTCTCCCATCTCCACACAGGATCTCTGGAGCTCAGCCAGAGTGACCATCGGGTTCTTGGTCACCTCTCTTACCAAGGCCCTTCTCCCCCGATTGCTCAGGTTGGCCGGGCGGCCAGCTCTAGGAAGAGTCCTGGTTGTTCCAAACTTCTTCCATTTAAGAATTATGGAGGCCACTGTGCTCTTGGGAACCTTCAATGCAGCAGAATTTTTTTGTCGGCTTCCCCAGATCTGTGCCTCGACACAATCCTGTCTCTGAGCTCTGCAGGCAGTTCCTTCGACCTCATAGCTTGGTTTTTGCTCTGATATGCATTGTCAGCTGTGAGACCTTATATAGACAGGTGTGTGCCTTTCCAAATCATGTCCAATCAATTGAATTTACCACAGGTGGACTCCAATCAAGATGTAGAAACATCTCAAAGATGATCAAGAGAAATGGGAGGCACTTGAGCTAAATTTAAATTGTCATAGCAAAGGGTATGAATACTTATGTAAATGTGATATTTCAGTTTTTTCTTTTTAATAAATTTGCAAAACTTTCTAAAATCCTGTTTTCTCTTTGTCATTATGGGGTATTGAGTGTAGATTGATGATTGACAAAATGAATTTACACGATTTCAGCATAAGCAACATAACAAAATGTGAAAAAAGTGAAGGGGTCTAAATACTTTCTGAATGCACTGTATGTTTCAATGGCTGGATTTGTACCGGATGAGATTGAGATGCATTGAGCATAGGCACATATAGTAAGAGATAATTTAATTCTTGCTCTTGCTGATCAGATTCCACATGGATAAAATTCCGCTTTAAGAATCCAGATTTTGTTTTTTGAGTGTGAAATGGATTAAAGTGATATACAACTTTTTATCCGGGATTATAAAGTAGGATGATTAATTAAATATGAGCATGTCTAACTGAATCGTGATAATGCTCCCTTGCTCTACAACAGGTGCGGCTGTGTATTGGTCTTTCTGCACACCTAACCATCCCGTTCATTTCATAAACTTCCGGTAGGTTCTTGGTGAGCTTTGTGGCGGATGCTCGTGGCGGCCATGCTCGAGCCTCTCGCCACCCTGGCTTACGGCTGGCCGTTCCTCCTCTTGCGTGTCCAGCACCTACTCGCCTCACGTGCCGGCTGGTGCGTGGGTCCAGTAGCCGACCGGCCAGCATCGCCGAGGTGCCAACCTTGCCAGAAGGGGAGGGAGTTGTAAGTCGTTTATTTGACATCGGCCCAGCAGGCGGACATTTCCTCAGGTAGGATTTCGGCCAGATACTATTGTGCACCTTGGATTGTTACTGCACACCTCAGTGTTTCATAAATCTTCGATTCTGGCTAAGATTCATGGCAGGACTCAATAAAAATACACAAACTCTTATATTGGGCCCTAAAGTCCGTTCTGAGTCTGGGAAGTCAGCGGTTCGAACCCCAGCCAGTCATACCAAAGATTTTTAAAATGCCACGTGCTGCTTCCTTGCTTGATGCTCAAAGGATAAAGCACAGAAAAATCCCACAAGTTGGCATCCGTAGGGAGAATGAAATTCCTCCTCGATTGCCACTCTGAGTGCAGAGAGAAAAGTGATGTCAAAAAAATGACGTCACTGATATCCACAGTGCTATGGGAAGTGACGTCACGTTCCCTAATGTCAGCGGTTGTTTGTGTGAAAGCCAATTCTGGTGTGGTCTCGTGTATCTGTCTGCATGTGTACATGATTTGCGTCGCAGCTCCTCCACGAGACTTAGAACCTGTAAGAATATAAAAATAAATAAAACCCAAATTCTACTGGGTCCAATCACCAAAGTTTTCATTTCACATATTTAGATAACGTTGTGCCATTAAGCAGTAAATGTATCTTATAGAATTTCCAAGTGAAAACGAATGAACAATAAGGCAAAATATAACACCATTTCATGCAAAACAAAAACATTAATAATTGTACTATAATGGAGCAAACATGGATGTCGATGAAACCCCAAAATTTGCATTCAACAATTATTGGGCCTACGTAGAGGTAGATTCGAAGCCCAGTTCTACCTCTGGTCCAACCCCAGAACTGGCCTTAAGTGGCCACCCAAGGCCAGCCAACGAGCATGTACCTTAGCGTTACTCCGGTGCACATACTCCATCCAGTACGCGCTCAGAAAAACTGAGAAGGGAACCCCCGACCGGAGGTGAAACTTACTTTAATTCACGAAATGTCCGTCCGTCTGTCTGTCTGTCTGTCCGTCCGTCCATCTGTTCCCAGGTACCGCAAAAACGGCTGAACCGATCCCAACGACATTTTGGGTGGGTAATCCTGGGACCCCCTGGAGTAAAATAGGCCATATTGTTTTTCCAATTTCAGCTTTGGTCTCCAGCATTTTCAGGTTTGGACTCACGCTTAACGTTATTGTCCTGGGTACCGCAAAACGGCTGCACCGATCGCAACGATACACCTCCATGCCCGTGGGATTCCCACTGGTGGCCCCACTAGTAATAATAATGCAAAATATAACACCGCATTGTTTGTTCTCAATTGTTGCCAATTGTGATATGAGCAAGCTACTCAGAAGAACGTAAGCTCAACATACTTTGAGTTAAAACAATATACACTCCAGCTGAACAGGCTTCTATTTTGGATGCATGATGTCACAATCCAATATGGCTGCACATGAACTGGAATACACTTATGAATGTCTGATATACCTCACCGGAAGTGGATCTGGTGGTTGTTCTCGGTTGGAAATTGCCATGCCATGATGATAAAGGTAAGTATGAGTGTATCTGCTGGGTCATAAGATGTTTATTTATTAGCTCGATAGCACGCAAGTTGTACGATGGGCCTTGCATTTCTACCTTTTGGCCAATGTTATGGAAAATATATATACTATGGAAAGTGAGTAAAATACAGACTTGGCATTTAATATGGAATATATATATTTTTTCTTGACTTGGGTTTACTTTCTGCACTCAGTATATCAATCTGGTGAGTTTCTTTTACCCTTTGGTGATGTCTTTGTTGAAAGAGCCATGTCACTGATTGTCTTTCGCAGCAAGAAGTCAATAACATGATTATATCACAGGTGGCGTGACAAAATGTAAGGACAGGTACATTTGACGATTGGCTTCACAATCGGGTATATAAGGGTTGTTGCGTTCTGCATTAGTGGAAAACAACTGCTGCACATCTACAAAAGTTATTGCCGCTTCCTCTGGAGATGGTCCGTCAACTTGACAATGCTGTTTGTCATGGAGTGGTGGCTTTACGAAATTCTGGCATGAAACAGCGTGCCATTGCTCAGCAGTATGGCATCACTCAAGGTCAGGTGTCAAAGATCCTGAAACGAAATGCTCAGAGGGGTGTCCCTACTCCAATACCGAGGCCAGGACGTCCACGCAGAACCACAAGGAGAGATGATCGCCAGCTGCACCGGTTAGTCTGCAATGGCCGTACCAGGTCAGCTAATCGGCTTAGGGCTGAGTGGCAGCAACTGTCAAATGTGCCTGTATCCAGAAGGCTAGTCAACCAACGACTGGTTCAAGCAAGCTATCGTGCCAGGCGTCCCCTGAGAAAGCCATGCCTGACCAGACAACACAGCCAGCGCTGATTGCAGTGGGCCAGAGAGCACCGTCAATGGCAGCCAGGACACTGGAATCACGTGACCTTCAGTGACGAGTCTAGATTTCTGGTCTATAGTCAAGATGGTCACGTCCGAGTGCGCAGACAAGTGCATGAAGCCCACAACGAAGATTGTATAGTGCCAAGAGTCCAAGCTGGAGGTGGTGGGGTGACCGTTTGGGCTGCTTTTCATGCAGAGGGCAAAACTGACCTGGTTGTTCTGAATGGAAACCTGAACCAGTTCAAGTACAAGGTCATTCTGGAAGAAACATTGCTTCCATTTGCTCGTGCAGCCTTTCGAGGAAACTTTGTCTTCCAAGATGACAATGCACGGCCTCATCGTGCTCGCATGATCCAACACTTTCTTGCTGACCGTGGTGTAGAGCATATGGAGTGGCCTGCCATGTCCCCGGATATGAATCCGATAGAGAACTTGTGGGCAGAATTAACGCGTCAAATCGACAACTTAGACTAGCAGCCGACCTCTGTGCGTGAATTGCAGCAGACTATTGTCACTGCATGGCAAGCGATTCCTGTCCAAACCTTGGCAAATCTCGTGAACAGCATGCCTCGATGTGTACGTGCTCTCCTGAATGCTCGTGGGGGTTACTCGAAGTACTGAACTGTAATTTTACTGTCCGTAATCCAAGTCATAATTTAGCGTTTGTTTTTGTTGAAATTTTTTTTGGCTAATGTGCAAAATAAAGAGATACTTCTGGAAAACGTACAGAAGTTTAACACAGTATTGTCCATGAATTGAGTTCGATATCAGTTTACATCACTTTCAAGGATCAATTTATTTGCTTTGAAATGTCAAATGTGGTTTTTGTTTCTTTTAAAGGTCACATTAACAAAATCTAGAATAATTTCAACATAATTCCAATGAACTTTTGGTTCTAAGTCATCTTGAAACGTAAGTTCACCCCCACAAAAAAAATATTCCATATTAAATGCCAAGTCTGTATATATTGCCCTATAATAATGTTTTGTTTTTTCTAATGAAATTCCATCAATCTTCCAAGTTTAGAAGAGTTCATTTTCTGAGGAAGAGCTAAAATTTAATCAAATATTTATCAAGTATATTGACAGTGCATCAGGGCCGACAGGGCCGACGTGCATCGAAGTCCTTTCCAAGGGTGTGGTGCTGACCGGGCCGCCGTGGTGCTAACGCGGCCCCCGCAGCCGTGATGCCCCCCCCCCCCCCCGAATTTCCATGTTTTAAACATTTCCCAGTGTCTACCCTGGATTAGAATAGGTACACCGTATCCCTGCGTGTCGTAAGAGACGACGAAGAGGGTTGGCGTCAGGAAGGGCATCCGACCATCAAAACATTGCCTCAAAAAAGAGAACCATGACAATTACAACGACATATGGGCAGGGTACAGCCCGAAGTGGAGATCGGTTTCTGAGGTTTCGGACATGGAATGTAGGGACAATGACAGGGAGATCAGGAGAAGTGGTGGAAGTATTGGTCAGAAGAAGAGTGGACATATGTTTTGTTTTTGTGTGCAAGAGACGAGATGGAAGGGAAGTGGTGTGAGAATGGTGAAGGGTAGGCAGGGACAGAAATACAAGTTTGTGTGGCAAGGGTGCCTGGAGGGCGTGAATGGTGTTGGTGTCTTGTTTTCTGAGGAGTTTGTAGACAGTGTGGTGAGTGTGACGAGAGCGAGTGATAGGTTGATGATGGTGAAAATGATGATTGGAAAGCTCTTGGTGAACGTCATCTCGGGATATGCTCCGCAGGTTGGTCGGAGCGATTTTTTTTTTTTTTTTGTTTTGTATACTGAATCGAGGCTCGTGAAAGAGCTAACATTTATTTCACAAACAAATCAACCAGACAAACAAAATATACAAAAAGAGGGAGCGGAAGACAAGATGGGGAGAGAAGGGGAAGCACACAACCACAACATTTGAGAGCAGGGAGAAGTGTGGGAGGGAGAGGGCTTGGGGGCAGGAGGCGTGGGAGGGAGAGGGGGGGGGGGGGTGGGAGAGGTATAAAACACAAGGGGACCGAAATTAGCGGGGGTAGAAAAGATCAAGGTTTTGGATGGGGGAGGATAAGAGATGGTGGTGAACAGCTGTTTTAAAGACCTGGAGGGTGGAGTGGGATTGAAGAGAGTGAGGGAGTTTGTTCCAGAGGCGGGAGAAAAGAGGCATGAAGGAGTGAAGGTGAGCAGAAAGTCTTGATTTTGGCAGTTTAACCATAAGAGGGTTGCAGGCAGATATTGTGCGACCTGTAGGAATATTTGGGGGACAGAGCTCAGAGAGGGCTGGGGGGGCAAGGCCAGAGAGGAGTCGGTAGAAGATGGAAAGACCACCAACCTGCCTGTGGTGAGTGAGTGAAAGGCCCTTGGAGTTAGCTTCATCGCAGGAGATTCCAATGATTCTGAACGCTTTGGTTTCAACAGCGTGAAGACGGGCTAGGTGTGAGGCAGGAGCACCAGACCAGAGGGGAGAGCAGTATTCCATAGAGCTGCGGATGAAAGCCTTGTATGTGGTGAGGAGCTCAGGTGTGCCAAGGAAGGACTTCGCACGACGGAGGATGCCCAGTCGGCGACTGGCTTTGGAGGCCAGATTTGAAATGTGGTTTTCCCAGGAAAGATCATGGCAAATAGTGAGACCCAAAAGCTTGAGTGACAGAACTTCTTGGAGAGGATTATTCAGAAAGTGGATGGGAGGGTTTTCCAGTCGGTCTTTTCGGAGAGACATCGTAAGAGTGTGAGATTTATCAGGATTGAAAGACATGTTCCATTTGTTTGCCCAGTCTGTGATTTTGTCCAGGTCTGCAGAGAGTGAGGAGGCTGCAGACTGCCGATCTGAGGGATGAGGAATGGAGCGACAGAGAGTAGAGTCGTCAGCAAAGAGATAGAGAGGATTTTCAAGAGAGTCAGAGAGATCATTGATGAAGACCAGAAAAAGCACAGGGCCCAGAACACTACCTTGGGGAACTCCAGCCTGAACAGGAAGAGGAGATGAGAGAAACCCATTCAGGGCCACACGTTGACTACGATCAGAGAGGAAGTCCGCCAGCCATGCGTGGAGATTTCCATGGATACCAAAGGAGGAGAGTTTGGTGAGCAGAGCAGGGTGCCAGACCGTATCGAAGGCACGTGAAATGTCAAAGGAGACAGCTCTAATTTCCTGTTTGGCGTTGAGGACCTCCATCCATTGTTGAGAAAGCAGAAGCAGCATGTCCAGAGTAGAGTGACCAGGTCTGAAACCAAATTGATGATCAGAGATCAAGCCATTGGAGAAGAGGAAAGATTTCATATCTGAAGCAATGATGGATTCCATGACTTTGCTGATAATTGTGAGAAGGCTGATTGGTCTGTAGTTGCTGTGATCTGTTTTTGCACCTTTTTTGTGCAAAGCGGTGATGTTGGCTGATTTCCAAGCAGATGGCAGATGACCTTGAGCAAAAGAGAGGGTGAAGTGAACAGAAAGAGGGAGTGAAAGAGCGGAAGAACATGATTTTAGGACCCGTGGGCTGATGCCGCCAGGACCAGTTGCACAATCAGAGTCGAGGGTTGACAGAAACTTTTCCACCTTGTCAGGAGGAAAGGACACAGAGTCCAGGAGCAGCTGGGTACGACTGGGTACGGTGGGTCCAGAGAGGGATGGGTTTGGGATACAAAAGGATGAAGAGAAGGACAAGTTCTGGTGTGCGATAGAGAAGCTGATGGAAAACGTGAAAGATGAGGAAGTTGTTGTGGTCAGAGGAGACCTAAATGGACATGTGAGAAGGAGTATGGATGGTTTTGAGGGAGTTAGTGGGGGTTACGGATATGGTGTGAGAAATGGAGAAGGTGAAAGGATTTTGGAGTTTGCTGATGGAGCTGATTTGTTGATTTGTCATACTCAGTTCCAGAAAGAGGATAATAAGCTTGTTACATACACGTCGGGTGGATCGACGACAAGCGTTGACTACCTGATGGTGCGTAGGCGAGATAGGGGGCACCTTCGGGACACAAAGGTGATCCCGGGGGAGGAGGCTGTTTCACAGCACCACTTGGTTGTCTGCGACATAAGGGTGAAAGGTGCGAGGAGAGCTCGGTGGGTGAAGTACCAACCGAGAATGAAGGTGTGGAGGTTGACAGAGGTGACAGTAAGGGAGGCATTAAAAGAGAGGCTGAGTAGGGTAGAGGATGATGTGGTTGAGCTTGAAAGTGGTTGGATGTCAATGAAAGATAGTCTGTTGGGAGCCGTTGGTGAGGTATGTGGATGGACAAAAGGACCACCGAGGCACTCGGAAACATCGTGGTGGGATGATGAAGTTGGAAAGAGGATTGACGAGAAGAGGAAGAAGTTCAAGGAGTGGCAGAAGGCGAAGGGTACGGGAGCAGAAACAGCAGAGCATGAAAGTTATAAGGCAGCCAAGAAGGCTGCAAAGAAAGAGGTAGCAAAGGCGCAGGAGGCATGTAGGAAAATGTACGGAGAACGCTTGGATTCGGAAGAGGGTCAGAGAGCAGTATTCACGATTGCAAAGCAGATAGCGAAAGAGAGGTGTGATGTGATGGGGGTGAGTTGCTTGAAGGATGAAGTGGGACAAATCGTTGTGGACCCAGATGGAATTAAAGGAAGATGGAAAAGATATATGGAAATGCTGTTGAATACAGAGAATGAATGGGATGGCAACATCGAGAGTAACCCAGTTTTAGGACCGGCAGAGAAGATAACTGAGAAGGAAGTTGAGGAAGCGATAAAAGCAATGAAGAGTAGAAAAGCGGGAGGGCCGACGGGAGTTGTGGGAGATATGTTGAAGGCAGCAGGAAGTTGGGGTGTGAAGAGAATGACAGAGATCTGTAATCTGGCGGTGAAAGAAGGCCACATTCCAGTGGATTGGGAACTGAGTACCCTCGTCCCTCTATACAAGGGGAAAGGTGACCCTCTAGAGTGTTGCTCGTACCGAGTGTTACGTGGTCCTCCCGGTGACTACCTGGTCTCGGTGACCCCTGGACCGTGAGAGGAACTCCGCCAGAAAGATATACTATTTATGCGCTTTCGTAACGCAATCAATATGAATTCCAATCAATAAGACACCCCACACCAAGGATCCGGAACAATCAATGATATATTCCCCCAAGGAATCAACAATCAACAACCATCAACAATCCACAATTAACAATCAATCACCAATATGATTAAGATGGCCATCTTATATATGTGTGTCCCCTTTCCCCACTCCCGACCCCTTGGGTACTCACGACCCCTTTGGTCTCTGTCCCTCACAATGTCTCTGGGCCCCTCCTGACCAAGATGATGGTCGGCTTCTCCGCACACGGGCGGTTGAACGAACCCCTGGCTGACGTGCTCCCAAACGTGCACGTCACGTACCGGGAACAACGGTTGCAGCGCGCACCTCCTTGTCAAGCAACGTGGGCAAAGCAACGCGCGGCTGGTCCAGCGCGCGAGGCCCAAGGTGCGACCCGTACGCGTCCTTGTAGACGGTGAGGCGAACTGTGTAGGACGCTGGGTTCCGTGCACGAACCCACGGCAACTTGATGTGTCAAGGGGTAATTCCTTTCGCCAGATGGGTTTCCCAACGCAGCGTCAGACGCTGCTCGATATCGATACCCTCGCCTCGGAGCTCGGCGAGGAAGAAGAAGAAACTCACTTCTCCTGGACCTCGTGTCTTTTCTTCTTCCGTTTCCGGTCTCCTTTTTCCCAGAAGGGCTCCTGACCCTTTAATCACAACAACCTTCAATCGACTACACATTAATAAGCAAAGACCTGAATAGTAATTCACATACATTAACATAAATCCATAACACTCCCCCCCTTCAAGAAAGAAAGTTTGAACCCAGCGAAAACTTTCTTTGCCGGCCAACTTTGATAAACAAACCAAATAACTCACCCCCCCAAATCATCATTTCCCCCCGGGCACAATTATCACTTAAAAATAAAGCAACAAAATTTCACACAATCCCCTAGATTAATTCCCTCTGGACCAAGCGTCAACCACTTCTAGTTTCTCTTGAATGACGGTTAAGAGGTGGTGACCAAAGCCCCCAAATTTAAACCTCTCTATAGCACTTTTTCGGGAGGCCCAGCTGAGTATTCCCTACATGGACGCCTTAAGGAATGTGGAGTTCACGGTTAGTCCGGGGAGGAAAGTTCATTACATGGACGCCTTTAAGAACGTGGAGTTCACGGTTAGTCCGTGCAGGAAAGTTCACTACCTGGACGCCTTTAAGAACGTGGCGTTCACGGTTAGTCCGTGTAGGAGCCCCGGCTCGGCGGCTCCCCCGTATATAGTGCTTCAACTTCGCCAGACTCCTAACAGTTACGGTGGGACCCCTTGTCCCAGCCGTTACCTGACTGGCGGTCTCCTTCTCGGCCAGTGCTCTGACATTCATTCTTTCGGGAGGTGCCGTAACTCTGGGAGCCTCCATAGTAATATCGGCTGCTTCCCACACCAAAACTACCGCCAAGTGGTCCTCTTCTGTAGACCTCTCGACGCCTACGAAATGCCTTCCCTACTGTTATGGTCCGACCTTCCAAATCCTTACCATTCCAATTCTTCTCTGCCTCCCTGGCGTCTCTTGTGCTTGCAAACATGACAAAGCCGAACCCTCTTGACCGTTGCGTTTCCCTGTCTTTTACCACCCGTACTTCCACCAGCGGCCCATATCTGTTGAAGATAGAGGTCAGAACTTCTTCCTCTGTGTTGAAGTTCAGTCCCCCTACAAATAACTTGGAACTTTTGTCGCCATCCCGAGCTGGTGTGGTGTTATTTTCCCTGCTGTGCTCTTTACCAACCCTCGGGTTACCATAAATTTGCCCCCCGGCCAAATCATTCCCGATAATCACAGATACTCCCTCTACAGGAAGTGTGGCTTGTAAACCGACGGTGACCGGTCCTGACACCAAATCGGATTCCAAATGGATGACATGAAGTGGGGCACTAACACAGCCACCGATCCCTTGTAACCGAACACTATCACCAGTTGCGGTACTCTTTGACAATGGCAAAATGCCTTCAAGCATTAAGGATTGATGGGCTCCTGTGTCCCTCAAAACCCTAACCGGTCTTGGGTTAGTCAAGTCTCCCTTGAGTGAGACCAACCCCTCATAAATAAATGGTTTGTAACTCTTCTGTGGGCGATTTCTTACGCTTGCCATCGCATTCGGAGTGGTAATAGTCGGACTCCGCTCTGGGTTTTCCCTTTTCATGAGGTAACAACTTGACATCAAGTGTCCAGGTTTCTTGCAAAAAGCGCAAGTAGGCCCGGAGGAAAAACTCGTGGTCTGCCTCGGGCCCCCCGAAAAATAAGTTTGTCTTGGGCCCGTAGCTCCCTGATTTCGAACAGTTCGGGTATCAGCGTTGTCCCCATAATCCTCTCGAGGCCGCCGCCATGTACTGTCGTTCTCCGCACCTGCTGTTCCACACCTCCCCTGCGGAGATCTAGGTGAGGAGTTAGGTTCGTGGACCCCTATCCGGTGTGTTAAGGCATAATCATCTGCCATGGTGGCTGCGTCCCACAAATTTGGTACTTTCTTTTCCTGCAGGTACACTTTGATGTCCTCGTGGACACACTGTTGAAATTCCTCCACCAGGATCAAGTCACGCAATGTTTCGAAGTCTTTCCCGACTCCTTTTGACTCACACCACCGATCAAACATGTTTTCTTTCACTCTGGCAAACTCCACATGGGTCTCACTCTCCATCTTCCTGGCATTCCTGAAATTTTGCCGGTAAGCTTCCGGAACCAACTCTTAGGCTTTGAGGATGTGCTTCTTCAATACCTCATAATCTGCACATTGGTCCATTGGTAGCGCCGAATAAATCTCTTGAGCTTTTCCCACCAGCACACTTTGCACTAGTATGGTCCAGGCCTCCTCCGGCCAGTTTAACTGTCGAGCCACTTTCTCAAAGTGTGGAAAAAATTTTGGGACTTCCTTTTCACTGAAGGGTGGAACCAGCCTCACATGTCTGCCCACATCCCAGGTGTTCTGGCTAGGTGTCGACCCCGTCAGCAAGGGTGGTACCTCTCCCCGTTCTCTCATTAAATCCAGCTCCTTGAATTTAATCTCTTGCTGAAGCGCCAGATCACGTTCCTTCAACTCCCTTTCGGCTTTTCTCTCCTCTGCTTCGAGTTCCCTGGCAGCTCTCCTCTCCTCTGCTTTTCTCCCTTCTAACCTTTCCTGGAGTTCTCGTTCCACTCTCCTTTCCTCTGCTTGGTTCTCTTCTCTCCTCTCTTTTGCTTTCCTTTCTTCTTCTGCTAACCTTTCCTGGAGTTCTCGTTCCACTCTCCTTTCCTCTGCTTGTTTCTCTTCTCTCCTCTCTTCTGCTTTCCTTTCCTCTTCTGCTCTTTCCTTTTCTGCTTTCCTTTCTTCTTCTGCTCTTTCCTTTTCTGCGTTCCTTTCTTCTTCTGCTCTTTCCTTTTCTGCTTTCCTTTCTTCTTCTTTGATCCATTCCTGGCTCCGTAATTGCAACTCCAGTTTCCGGAGCTCAACGTCTTCTGGTTCTTCGGGTAGCCACTCCCAGGCTAACTCGTCCCATGTTCCTAATCCCACCATAGACTGTATCACCGTGGTCTGCAACTCTGCCTTCCTCAAATTAGTTCGGACCTCCAAGTTAAAATGTTTGGCCAATTTCAAGAGGTCCGACTTTAGTAACGCTCGGAACTGTGCCTCACTCGGGGTTACCGCAAAGTTCTGTGCCACAAACGCCATGGTGCCTATCGTTAACACCTGTTAACCTTCACCAAAGACTTTACCCCCAATTTCCCCAAACATTTACCAATTAATACTTAATTAATAAATTTTACTTAATAAAAATATTATTTTATTATTTTATACAATTTTAGATCCCGGACGTAGACCCAATTGCGAATCCGCAAATCGTAATTTGAACGAGCCCCCAATTCTGTTACGTGGTCCTCCCGGTGACTACCTGGTCTCGGTGACCCCCGGACCGTGAGAGGAACTCCGCCAGAAAGATATACTATTTATGCGCTTTCGTAACGCAATCAATATGAATTCCAATCAATAAGACACCCCACACCAAGGAGCCGGAACAATCAATGATATATTCCCCCAAGGAATCAACAATCAACAACCATCAACAATCCACAATTAACAATCAATCACCAATATGATTAAGATGGCCATCTTATATATGTGTGTCCCCTTTCCCCGCTCCCGACCCCTTGGGTACTCACGACCCCTTTGGTCTCTGTCCCTCACAATGTCTCTGGGCCCCTCCTGACCAAGATGATGGTCGGCTTCTCCGCACACGGGCGGTTGAACGAACCCCTGGCTGACGTGCTCCCAAACGTGCACGTCACGTACCGGGAACAACGGTTGCAGCGCGCACCTCCTTGTCAAGCAACGCGGGCAAAGCAACGCGCGGCTGGTCCAGCGCGCGAGGCCAAAGGTGCGACCCGTATGCGTCCTTGTAGACGGTGAGGCGAACTGTGTAGGACGCTGGGTTCCGTGCACGAACCCACGGCAACTTGATGTGTCAAGGGGTAATTCCTTTCGCCAGATGGGTTTCCCAACGCAGCGTCAGACGCTGCTCGATATCGATACCCTCGCCTCGGAGCTCGGCGAGGAAGAAGAAGAAACTCGCTTCTCCTGGACCTCGTGTCTTTTCTTCTTCCGTTTCCGGTCTCCTTTTTCCCAGAAGGGCTCCTGACCCTTTAATCACAACAACCTTCAATCGACTACACATTAATAAGCAAAGACCTGAATAGTAATTCACATACATTAACATAAATCCGTAACACCGAGCAATAAAGTTATTGGAGCATGGAATGAAGGTATTGGAAAGGGTGTTGGAGAGGAGGATAAGGAAGAAAGTGAAATCGACGAAATGCAGTTTGGATTTATGCCAGGAAGAGGAACGACAGGTGCGCTTTTTATTGTGAGGCAGTTGCAGGAGAAGTACATGGAGAAGAGGAAGAAGTTGTTTCTTGGGTTTGTTGATCTGGACAAAGCATTCGATGGGGTTCCACGCAAAGTATTGACATGGGCAATGAGGAAGTTAGGAGTGGAGGAATGGTTGATCAGAGTAGTGATGGCAATGTATAAAAGAGCGTGCACAGCTGTAAGGACGAAGGACGGGAACAGTGGTGAGTTTGAGGTGAAGATGGGAGTGCATCAGGGGTCGGTACAAAGTCCACTACTATTTGTAGCTGTGATGGAGGTGCTGGCTCAGAACGTAAAGGAGGGTTTACCGTGGGAGTTGTTGTATGCAGATGTGATGGTGTTGATTGGTTGATCTGGTGTTGATTGCGGAAAGTATGGATGGACTGAAGGAAAAGATGAACAAGTGGAAGGAATGTATGGAGACAAAAGGTCTGAAGGTGAATATCGGAAAGACGAAGGTGATGGCAAGTGGTAAAGCATGTGGTGAGGTGGAAAGAACTGGGAAGTGGCCGTGTGCTGTGTGCAGGAAGGGTGTCAGAGTGAACTCCATTCAATGTACAATGTGCGCTGAGTGGGTTCATCACAAAATGTAGTGGTCTGAGAGGGTCATTAACCAGCGTGGCAGCTACATTCAAATGTAAGGTGTGCACAGAGGGAGCTGCAGATGGAGGAAATGTTGGGTTGGATCTTGGAGACGGCGTGAAGCTGGAAGGTGTGAAAACATTTTGCTACCTCGGAGACATGCTGAATGGAGAAGGTGGATCAGACTCGGCAACGGTTGCTCGAGTGAGATGTGCATGGAAGACGTTTCGGGAACTGAGTGGCGTGCTGATGAGGAGGGGAGTGTCGTTGAAGCTGAAGGGAAAGGTGTATGCTGCATGTGTGAGAAGTGTTATGAATAATGGGAGCGAGACATGGGTAATGAACGTAGAGCAGCAATGAAGGTTGGAAAGGGTGGAAATGCGAATGGTTCGATGGATGTGCGGAGTATCGTTGAGAGAGAGGAAGACAAATGATGAATTGTGAAAAATGATGGGAATAGAGCCTGTGATTGATGTTGTGAAGAGGAACAGGTTGAGATGGTTTGGTCATGTGTTGAGGAAGGATGAAAGTGACTGGTTGAGAAGAGTGATGGAAATGAATGTAGAAGGAAGTAGAGGACGGGGAAGACCGAGAAAGACTTGGCCAAAGATGGTGGAAGAAGAAATGCGGGCAAGGGGGTTAACAAGGAGAGATGCACAAAATAGGGCAAGATGGAGAAGATTGTCATGGGGACCGCAAGGCTAACCCCTGCTCTAGCAGGGAAAATGGCCTTAAAATGCATGTTGCTGTTGTTGTTGTTGTTGTTGTTGTATTATTGACAGTTTTGTAACCTGCTTCTTTGTCAGATCTTTTGATATTTACGGGGCAAATAAGAGGCTCTTGGGGGTTTTCTTGGCAGAGGAAGGATTGATCCGAAGAAATTGGTTCTTCAGGTCTCACTGATCGATTTGACTCAGTCGTTAGCCACATTGATTCGTTCCCATTTCCGGTTGTTTGAAATTTCCAGGGTCTGTTGGGAATTCTACTTTCTCTTCAGGAGTTGGTTTCTCCAAAGATATTACACAAATAATTACAGCACTGGGATCTATTTATAAAACTTTTGTGTCCACCATTTGTCTCCAAAGCAAGCCGTTGGCTAGGCATCCTCCGTCGTGTAAACCCTTTCCTTGGCAAATCTGAATTTTTATCAGCCCTCATCCACTACTAGGCCAACCCCCACTTTAAGGGGGAAAATGGCCTCTAAAGGTGTTTTTTTTTTGTTTTTTTAATCCGCTACTTCATGGAGCACTGCACTCATCTTTGGCCTCGTGTTCCTGCCTCACACCTTGCACTTCTTAATTGTGTAGAAACCAAGGCCCTCAAAATCATTAATCTCTCACGATTAAACTAAGTCTCTGGGCCTGTTACTCTTGCATCACAAGCTGGTCAGTGTTCTGTCTGTCTTCTATCGCCTCCTTTCTGGTCTCACTTCCTGTGCGCTTTTGCTGCTCTGTCCCCCCACCTTCTCCTCCCCCTAAACCCCAAACGCCCACTGATGCTATGACAGAAGCAACTGATGCTAAGTATGGGTGGTTTCTATGAAATGTCAGTTTATCAACGTTCTCCGCTTCATTTTTGAATTAACAAAATATTTCATTATTTATTTTTGTTTATCCCCACAACGCACATGTTGGATTATATAATTATGCCCTTGCTTTTTCTTTCATCCCCACTAGCATGTAGGGAGTCTTGCTGGCCTTGCTTCTCATCTTGTATTCTTACTGCATAAATTACATTTTTAATCAAAAATGAAGGGAAATCTCGTGAAATATTTTGATAATCTACTTCTTGACCTGCTTTGTGTGCAATATGATCTTTCATAAACTTTTTTCTCTATCCTCCATATTATAATTAAAATATCATCCTATAATGAAGTCATGCTTTATCTACTCACCCGTAATGCTTTCGCTTACTCTTGCTTAACATCCATGTAACCGTTCATGTGTTGCCCTCTGACCTTGCACCGCTCTCCGGACGCCCAGCACCCTGCACCTGCCACCCTCCCCTCCCACTTTGGATGAGGGGGAAAACCTAGCTGCCCCCATCTTGCAGCTGGGCCCCCCAGGAACCACCTTCCTGCGGTATGGGTCTGAAGGACCAAAGGGATGTTTCTTCACGTCTCATGCTGATATTTCTGAAGATATTTCGTTTTACTCTCACTGGCTATCATGAGATGTTCCAGACGTTATGTCATGTCATTTGTTTCATGACTTCACATTCATTTCCTTTAAGGACTTGGCGTATCATCTGTTTCTCATGTATACCTTGATTCTTGGCACACTTTTTACTATCATTTGCCAGATTTCAGGAATATTTGTGTGTTTGTGTTTACAATGAACCTGCATACTTTCACTTTGTACTTGGTCTGTTGTGTTGTTTGCTTTGAGTGTCTGACTAGTGTGAGGTTTTAGTTGTTTTTCAATGTGTATAATGAAATCAATTGGTGGATTCATGAACTAAAAGTTGATAAGAATATGTTTAGCAGGGGAAAGAGATGCAGATGATGTTTCAATATTTTTAGCTTTTCATCGGAGCAGGAAAGGGTGAACGCTCGAAAGTTGCTCAAAAACGTCAGCCGCATCTCTTCCCATGGTGGTGAAACGTAGTCTTACCGACTTTCAGTTAGTTATAAAAAAATCCATTGTTCATCTCGTCTACCTATACCTTCACAGAGACTAGCATTCATTAATATGAATTAGCTTGGTGAATTAAATAATTAAATAAATGCCATATGATCTGTGGGATTACAGATGTTGCTTATTGACATTGCCCACCCCAGGCCAGTGGTTTTAGAGCTCCCACACTGTGCCAGCCTTCAAGGTGGCTCCCGTGAACTGATGATCCTGCGTGGTGAAGAGGGTGGCGGCTGGAAAGAGCACATGAACGATGCGTCCGATGAAGAGATGGACTCCATCTTGGATGGTAAAGAGCTGAGAAAGACAACCAATCCTATCCTGTACAACAACTGAACAATTTACTTTCCTTAACCAGTCTGACCTTGATGAAGACTGTGTTGCTCCCATATTTACTGACCCTAATGTTTTCGCCATAACCTTTATTTTGACGCATAATTTGCTGTGGTTCTTCCCGGCCTGTTTCGTAGCCTTGGGTTTGGAGAGGAATCCAATGATGGGACGCGTGGTTCGGGTCGCCGCACGCACCTTGCCACGCTACATTGCTATCGTATCACGTTTGGCACAAGAAGGAGGGTTTGTGCCTCCTGTGGGAGGAAAGCTGCTGAGTTCCATGGAGCAAAGTGTGTCTGCAGAAATTCCTGAAGGAGCTGTCACAAAACCCGTTCGGCTCGGGCTGCAGGTTTGACTGAATATGATGTTTCCGTATAAATATGACTGGTGCTCAAAGACACTTTGTTTTACATCAAATGAGTTTTAATTTGTGAATGGTGATGGGAACAGGAAGCGGTAAGGTCAAGCTCGAGAAGAATACATGAGGGACCATAAGCTCTTGTGAATCTGTTCATCTCACCGCTTTTTTTTAGGTGATGCCAGTCTCTCCTGAACTTGTTCACTCGCTTGGTGGAAATGATGTCTCCTTTGGTCCTGTGGTCACACTGGAGCCTCGCCGACGGAAATTTCATCGGCCGATCTCACTATCTCTGCCATTGCCTTTTCCCCCTGAAGGGCATAGTGACACAGAGGCCAGGCCTCCTCAGAAAAAGGATATCCACCTACTCTGTAGCATTGCAGGTGTGCAGTCTTATTATTTACTCTATTTCCAACTTGCTTCTTTCAGCCACTATAAAAACCCTCAATTTTTATCAAACTTCAACTTTCAAATGTACATTTTATTGTTAGTTTTTAAAAAATTCAACATTTGTCCATTGGATGGTGCAGGTGGAAGCATGCCAGCTCAGTGGGAAGACGTCACGTCTACGACTCCACTCCATATGGATGACGTGAAAAAGCAGATTTCCTTCAGTAGCAGCATCTCTGCAAGGTAGCACTTGGATTAGCTGATTCACTCTGCCCCCTGTACCTGTACTGTCTGTCTTTTTGTCAATATCAGACTCAAAAGCTCAATTTATGTTAAAGCGGGTATAGGTGCTTATGGGTGAGTGGCTTCTTCTTTTGGATCGAGGACAATGTTTGGCCCATAATGATCATATCATGAACCATGCTCTGTACAGAGTGTCGGTTCTGCCTCAGCAGATTATTTTGTTCGGGTTACAATCCCGGACAGGTCTCCATTCCGACACAGGATGTCGGGGCAGGAATTTGTAAATTGTTCAGGTGTCGGCGATAGCTCACCTACTCTTCGTGAAAGACACAGTGGGATCTTTAACATTCACCAGCTAATGCCGACAGATGGGGCGCCCGGTTTAAAGTCCACACATTGATGAATGACCCTGCCTGTGAAACACCAGGATGACCGTTTATAGCTGGGTCAGGATTCAAACCCAGCTTAGACAACTTAGAAGCGAGTGTGCGTACCTCTCGGCCATCCTTCTAGCTCCCCCATCATACCTGTTCCAGATCCACACCCTCAACACCTGCACCTTTTAAAGCTATTGTAAAATAGCTGATCTCGAGCAAGGAATTTGTCCCATGGTGCCGATACACATTGGCTTTTGGGATTGTTGATGTCCAAAACCTAAATGCAGACAGCCAACTTTATGTGCCCATTTGTCGATGGACAGCGTGCTTCATGATGGAAAGTTCTGGAATGTTTTCTGTATTTGATAACTATCATTGAAAGTAAAGCTCCCCTTATGCCCTGAATAAATTATTCATTCCAGAATTCATTCTTCGTTCATTCCCATTTTGTTGGAGGTTCAGTTGAAATGGCTCGGCTTCAATAAGCTAAGAGCTCAAAGTGGTTGGAGACCAATCTAAAGTTCCTTTTCGAATGAGGCTTGCTGAAAGGTAGCAAAGTGCATGTTGCATGAGCCAGATAACCAAACATTAGTGCATGAGCAGCCATATTATTAACAAACTGAAATTATTAGTGTTTGCCTGGATATCTTTTTCACATTCACACATCATTTAATGTTGTTCAATATGCCCTTTATGAGATCTTTGTTTCTTAGTTATACACTCATGACAGGAGGCACCATCCTACTAAACAAACCCAAAAGTCCTTCCTTCATCACACACAGCTGGGCAGCACTAAATTACACGTGAAAGGTAATAATACAATAAAAAGGACAACTTACACGCATTTGATAGCCTTCAAATCTATTAAATTACTAATGGTTGAATGGCTGGATAATAAAGATAGCGCATGGTTCAAGGGCCGGCATGCTCTGCAGGCAAATCACCCATCAAATATAAAACACCATTTACACAGGGCATTCAGAAAGTATTCAGACCCCTTCACTTTTTTCACATTTTGTTTTGTTGCAGCCTGATGCTGAAATCGTTTAAATTCATTTCTTCCCTCCTCAATCTACACTCAATACCCCATAATGACAAAGAGAAAACAGGATTTTAGAAAGTTTTGCAAATTTATTAAAAATAAAAAACTGAAATATCACATTGACATAAGTATTCATACCCTTTGCTATGACACTTGAAATTTAGCTCAGGTGCCTCCCATTTCTCTTGATCATCTTTGAGATGTTTCTACACCTTGATTGGAGTCCACCTGTGGTAAATTCAATTGATTGGACATGATTCGGAAAGGCACACACCTGGCTATATAAGGTCTCACGGCTGACAATGCATATCAGAGCAAAAACCAAGCCATGGGGTCGAAGGAACTGCCTGCAGAGCTCAGAGACAGGATTGTGGCACAGATCTGGGGAAGCATACAAAAAAAATTCTGCTGCATTGAAGGTTCCCAAGAGCACAGTGACCTCCATAATTCTTAAATGGAAGAAGTTTGGAACAACCAAGACTCTTCCTAGAGCTGGCCGCCCGGCCAAACTGAGCAATCGGGGGAGAAGGGCCTTGGTAATAGAGGTAACCAAGAACCCGATGGTCACTCTGTCTGAGCTGCAGAGATCATGTGTGGAGATGGGAGAAACTTCCAGAAGGACAACCATCACTGCAACACTCCACCAATCTGGGCTTTATGGCAGAGTGGTCAGACGGAAGCCTCTCCACAGTGAAAGACATGAAAACCCGCTTGGAGTTTGCAAAAAAGCACCTAAAGAACTCTCAGACTGTGAGAAATATGATTCTGTGGTCTGATGAAACCAAGATTGAACTGTTTGGCTTCCGTCTGAACAGAAAAACTGAACAAAATTGAACAAAACAAAAAAATCTGAAAAAATTACGAAATCTTAGCTTATTCCACACAGAAATCCTAAAATGTCCCAGACAATATTATTGGCACCATTTAGAAATTGTTAGACATAATTAGGTTTCAAGCAGGTGATTCTCCTTTACTTTGGAATTGAACTCACCCATGGTGAGTTGCAGGTTCCTGCAATATAAAAATCACTCATTCAACCAGTTTGAAAGGAGAAAAGGAGTCATTCTGTTGTTTTATGTCACTGTGTGTAGTGTGTACCGCAATGAGCGTGGAGAAAAGAAAGAAAACCAGAGAATTATCTGAGGAGGTCAGACACAAGATTGTAGCCAAGCGTGGACAATCTCAAAGCTACAAGTCCATCTCCAGAGACCTTGATGTTCCTGTGTCCACCGCACGCAATGTTATCAGGAAGTTTAAGGCCCATGGCACTGTAGCCAACCTCCCTGGACGTGGCCGCAAGAGAAAACTTGATCAAAGATTGCAGCGAAGGATTGTTCGAATGGTGGAGAAAGCACCCCGATCAACTGCCAAACAGATTCAAGCTGACCTTCACACACAAGGTATGACATTTTCAACTCGCACCATCCATCACCAACTCAATGAAAGGGGGTTCTATGGTAGGAGACCCAGGAGGACCCCGCTGCTAAGAAAGCCTGACTGTAGTTTGCCAAAACACACCTGAACAAGCCAAAATCCTTCTGGGAGAATGTCCTGTGGACAGATCAGACTAAAGTAGAGCTTTTTGGTAAAGCACATCATCTCTATATTTACAGAAAACAAAATTAAGCCTTCAAATAAAAGAACACTTCCCTACAGTCAAACATGGAGGAGGTTCAGTGATGTTTTGGGTTTGCTGTGCTACCTCTGGCACAGGTTGCCTTGAATGTGTGCATGGCGTCATGACATCAGGAGATTACAAAGGCATTTTGGAGCGCAATGTTGAACCCAGTGTCAGAAAGCTCGGTCTCGTCGAAAGTCATGGGTCTTGCAGCAGGACAATGACCCCAAAGACACTTCAAAAAGCACCCAGGAATGGTTCAAGACAAAATGCTGGACTGTTCTGAAGTGGCCAGCAATGAGTCCAAATCTAAATCCCATTGAACACCTGTGGGGATATCTGAAAACAGCAGTTGGGAGAAGGCACCCTTCAAATCTTGGAGAACTGGAGCAGTTTGCACAAGAAGATTGGGCCAAACTGCAAGTAGATAGATGTTGGAAGCTCATTCATGGATATAGGAAGCGCTTGGCTGCAGTTATTTTGTTCAAAGTCTGTGCTACCAAATATTAAGTCTAGGGTGTCAATAATTTTGTTAATGCCATTTCTTTTATTTTCTGATTTAAAAGGATATATTAAGTTCTGAATCAAAAAAGGTTCTGTAATATTAACAGTGAAATAAAGAATTGTGGAGATCAAATGTTTTTTTCAATTTCAACGTATTTTTAGAGAAAATTGTGAGTTGTTTGAAAAAAGTGCAAGGGTGCCAATATTTTTGGCCACGACTGTATATATATATATATATGACTCCTGTAAAATGTAAAACACAATGTTGTGTTATTTGCAGAACTTGTACTTATTCCTCGACAAAGCAGTTCCTGTTTAATAGATTGCTCTCGTTTATTCCCCTCAATGGTAGATTCTGGCCTGTGCTTGTGTCCGGTCCTGGTGACCCTCTGCCTCTTGCATCGCGCCTCTATTCCCAACTGCTGCACGTGCCATACTTGGCACGTTTTGTGTTGCACACGCGGGCTCAACCTACACCCTCACCTCGGCGGGGCTCAGGCCAAGGAGACGGCACCGCTGTGCAGTGTGTGTGCCGCACCGAGATGACGGGGCGTGGCCCGGGTGCAGCAGAACTGCTTTCAGGATTAGGGGATGGAGGCCTGACTGAAATGGCTCGAAGCAAAGAAGTAGAGGTATGACATATGATATTGGAGTGCGAGCAGAGCTGTCCATCCTTTTATCTGCAGTCCATTTTCCCTCTACACAAGTGTCGATTTACATGCTCTTTTTATTCCATACAAGCCATTGATCGCAGAGGAAAAATGATATACAGGGGTGTTCATAATGGTCTCTGAACAAGATATTCAAAAAAGTCCAAAAAGCACCATCTTTCTGAAAACATTAAGTGTGTGTGTCTGTGTGTATGCATGCATATACAGGACTCGATGCCAACACTGGTCCAGTAATGATATCCACAGACTGGTAAAGGCCCCAAGTGGTTGGTCCAATTGGGCAATGAAAAATAGTGATGTAAAATACCTTTGGAATCCATCTGTTTGTGGTACTCGTTAATGATGTTGGGCCGGGGTGATAATTGATGCAACCCATAAGTCTACTTCTGCTGTCTTAACAGGGATTTTATTTAACCTTAACAGGGATTTTATTTAACCTTACCAGGGATTTTATTTAACCTTCACAGGGATTTTATTTAACCTCAACAGGGATTTTATTTAACCTCAACAGGGATTTTATTTAACCTTAACAGGGATTTTATTTAACCTTAACAGGGATTTTATTTAACCTCAACAGGGATTTTATTTAACCTTAACAGGGATTTTATTTAACCTTAACAGGGATTTTATTTAACCTTAACAGGGATTTTATTTAACCTCAACAGGGATTTTATTTAACCTCAACAGGGATTTTATTTAACCTCAACAGGGATTTTATTTAACCTCAACAGGGACTTTATTTAACCTTAGAAGGGATTTTATTTAACCTTAACAGGGATTTTATTTAACCTTCACAGGGATTTTATTTAACCTTAACAGGGATTTTATTTAACCTTAGAAGGGATTTTATTTAACCTTAACAGGGATTTTATTTAACCTTAGAAGGGATTTTATTTAACCTTAACAGGGATTTTATTTAACCTTAGAAGAGATTTTATTTAACCTTAGAAGGGATTTTATTTAACCTTAACAGGGATTTTATTTCACCTCAACAGGGATTTTATTTAACCTTACCAGGGATTTTATTTAACTTTACCAGGGATTTTATTGAACCTTAACAGGGATTTTATTTAACCTTAACAGGGATTTTATTTAACCTTCACAGGGATTTTATTTAACCTTACCAGGGATTTTATTTAACCTTAACAGGGATTTTATTTAACCTTAACAGGGATTTTATTTAACCTTAACAGGGATTTTAGTGTAGGCCACTGGACCGAGGTTCGGCAACATTATTTCCTCTTTATTGAAGATGCCGACAATGCAGAAAAAAGACCACAGTTGTGACTGATCCAGGTAATTACAAGAGGGTGTCAGGACAAGATAGCCAAGTGAAGTTTATGTACTTTCAATGTCTGAAATCACTCAAAGATGCAGCTATTCTCTCACGCCGAGCAGCACACATTTTTTTTTTTTTGTATACAGAATCGAGGCTCGTGAAAGAGCTAACATTTATTTCACAAATAAATCAAACAGACAAACAAAATATACAGACTTGGCATTTAATATGGAATATTTTTTTCTTGACTTGGGTTTACTTTCTTAACTCAGTATATCAATCTGGTGAGTTTCTTTTCCACTTGGGTGATTTATTTGTTAAAAGAACCATGTCACTGATTGTCTGTCGCAGCAAGAAGTCAACAACAGGATTATATCAAAGGTGGCGTGGCAAAATGTACGGACAGGTGCATTTGATGATTGGCTTCACAGTCGGGTATACAAGGGTTGTTGCGTTCTGTATTAGTGGAAAACAACTGCTGCACATCTCCAAAAGTTATTGCCGCTTCCTCTGGAGATGGTCCGTCAACTCGACAATGCTGTTTGTCATGGAGTGGTGGCTTTACGAAATTACGACATGAAACAGCGTGCTATTGCTCGGCAGTATGGCATCACTCAAGGTCAGGTGTCAAAGATCCTGAAACGAAATGCTCAGAGGGGTGTCCCTACTCCAATACCGAGGCCAGGATGTCCCCGCAGAACCACATGGAGGGATGATCGCCAGCTGCACCGGTTAGTCCGCAATGGCCGTACCAAGTCAGCTAATCGGCTTAGGGCTGAGTGGCAGCAACTGACAAATGTGCCTGTATCCAGAAGGCTAGTCAACCAACGACTGGTTCAAGCAGGCTATCGTGCCAGGCGTCCCCTGAGAAAGCCACACCTGACCAGACAACACCGCCAGCGCCGATTGCAGTGGGCCAGAGAGCACCGTCAATGGCAGCCAGGACACTGGAATAACATGATCTTCAGTGACGAGTCTAGATTTCTGGTCTATCGTCAAGAAGGCCACGTCCGAGTGCGCAGACAAGTGCATGAAGCCTACAACAAAGATTGTATAGTGCCAAGAGTCCAAGCTGGAGGTGGTGGGGTGACCGTTTGCACTGCTTTTCATGCAGGGGGCAAAACTGACCTGGTTGTTCTGAATGGAAACCTGAACCAGTTCAAGTACAGGGCAATTCTGGAAGAAACATTGCTTCCATTTGCTCGTGCAGCCTTTCGAGGAAACTTTGTCTTCCAAGATGACAAAGCACGGCCTCATCGTGCTCGCATGATCCAACACTTTCTTGCTGACCATGGTGTAGAGCATATGGAGTGGCCTGCCATGTCCCCGGATATGAATCCGATAGAGAACTTGTGGGCAGAATTAACGCATCAAATCGACCACTTGGACCAGCAGCCGACCTCTGTGCGTGAATTGCAGCAGGCTATTGTCACTGCATGGCAGGAGATTCCTGTCCAAACCTTGGCAAATCTCGTGAACAGCATGCCTCAACGTGTACGTGCTCTCCTGAATGCTCGTGGGGGTTACACGAAGTACTGAACTGTAATTTTACTGTCCTTAATCCCAGTCGTAATTTAACTTTTGTTTTTGTTTAAAAATATTTTTGGCTAATGTGCAAAATAAGAGATACTTCTGGAAAATGTACAGAAGTTTAACACCGTACTGTCCATGAATTGAGTTCGATATCAGTTTACATCACTTTTCAAGGATCAATTTATTTGTTTTGAAATGTCAAATGTGGTTTTTGTTTCTTTTAAAGGTCACATTAACAAAATCAAGAATAATTTCAACAGATTTCCAATGAACTTTTGGTTCTAAGACATCTTGAAAAGTAAGTTCACCCCCACAAAAAAAAAATTCCATATTAAATGCCAAGTCTGTATAAAAAGAGGGAGCGGAAGACAATATGGGGAGAGAAGGGGAAGCACACAAACACAACATTTGAGAGCAGGGAGATGTGTGGGAGGGAGAGGGCTTGTGGGGAGGAGGCGTGGGAAGGGGGGGGGGGGGATGGGAGAAGTATAAAACACAAGGACAACAAGGACTTCCAGGACAGACGTTGGTATTTCAAAAAAGTGGATTTGGGGTGAAATTAGCGGGGGTAGAAAGGATCAAGGTTTTGGATGGGGGGAAATAGGAGATATTGGTGAACAGCTGTTTTAAAGACCTGGAGGGTGGAGTGGGATTGAAGAGAGTTAGGGAGTTAATTCCAGAGGCGGGAGAAAAGAGGAATGAAGGTGAGCAGAAAGTCTTGATATTGGCAGTTTAACCATAAGAGGGTTGCAGGCAGATCTTGTGCGACCTGTAGGAATATTTGGGGGACAGAGCCCAGAGAGAGCTGGGGGGGGGGGCAAGGCCAGAGAGGAGTCGGTAGAAGACGGAAAGACCACCAACCTGCCTGCAGTGAGTGAGTGAAAGGCCCTCGGAGTTATCTTCATCGCGGGAGATCCCAATGATTCTGAACGCTTTGGTTTCAACAGCGTGAAGATGAGCTAGGTGTGAGGCAGGAGCACCAGCCCAGAGGGGAGAGCAGTATTCCATTGAGCTGCGGATGAAAGCCTTGTATGTGGTGAGGAGCTCAGGTGTGCCAAGGAAGGACTTCGCACGACGGAGGATGCCCAGTCGGCGACTGGCTTTGGAGGCCAGATTTGAAATGTGGTTTTCCCAGGAAAGATCATGGCAGATAGTGAGACCCAAAAGCTTGAGTGACAGAACTTCTTGGAGAGGAATATTCACCTGAGACTATATACTCGACTAACAAGCCCAGATGGACTAGTTAAGCCTGTAGTCTGACATGCGCTGCAAGGCCTGAAATAATACCTGCTCCTGTGGATGTACATACCTTGAATGTGTTCTGCCTCCTTGCAATAAGCTAACGTTTCATCTTCTTAATCCTTTGCAATCTCTCTCTCTCTCTTCCATTCTGCCACCATCATGTTTTCATAAGGTGCCAAAGAATAATTGGGATTGTTTTAGGCCAAACAATGGCGTCCATCTTGTCGGTTTTCGCTCAAGGCTTGCTGAGAAAGGTTGTCTATGCTGCATTGCTGCATCCTCATGACATTGTGACGTTATCAGAAATTGCCGCTCCTTGGTGCAGGTCTATGCCGGTCGAGCGGTCGGGGTGCACTGCCGTGGAAACCTGGCCATCGTCTCCACGAAAGCACCTCCAGAGTTCACATTCCAGCCCTTCCAGCTCAACCGACTTAACTTCGCACTCAGAGTGAGTGTTCTTTTGTATGACGTCTGCTGATGATTGATGCATCAAGCTCTAAAATGCAGATGGACGTATACTGAAACGCAAAAGAAACTTACCACCTTTGAAACCTTTAAATATCAACAATAACACTGCGTGTAGTAAATGTGTGAACTTATTTGTGGACAATAGTGTCCTCGCTGTCAGACAAAACGGTCACGGATGGTCACTTGAACCTTCAATGGTCACTTCATAGCACAGCTGTTGAACAGCCGTTTTGACTGTCAGTGATTAGCCAAGGGGTACGGGATGATTTTAATGAGCTGCACGTGATGTCTTGATATTGGCTTTAAAAAGGCCAGTGCAAAATGGGCATTTTGACCGAAAAATTTGACCATTTTGACCAACTTCAAAAAGACTGAAAACACAAAAGAAACTTACCACCTTTGAAACCTTTAAATATCAACAATAACACTGCGTGTAGTAAATGTGTGAACTTATTTGTGGACAATAGTGTCCTCGCTGTCAGACAAAACAGTCACGGATGGTCACTTGAACCTTCAATGGTCACTTCATAGCACAGCTGTTGAACAGCCGTTTTGACTGTCAGTGATTAGCCAAGGGGTACGGGATGATTTTAATGAGCTGCACGTGATGTCTTGATATTGGCTTTAAAAAGGCCAGTGCAAAATGGGCATTTTGACCGAAACATTTGACCATTTTGACCATTTTGACCAACTTCAAAAAGACCAAAAACGCAAAAGAAACTTACCACTTGTTTGAAATGTAATAAAATTGTAACAGTTCAAAATAAAACAAACCAACAATTGCTAATTGAAACATTGGCATTTTATTGATGACATGTCAAGTTTTTGACGAAGATACACCATCTCATCAGTTTGTTCTACAGTACAGAACAGCACAGGGTGCAATGTCAGTCCCCTTTCAATAGCGTGTATGGCCACCATTGTTTTGGATACAGGCAGTGCATCGTCGGCGTATACTGCCTACCAGTCTTTGGATGGATTGCTGCTGGATTCTGTCCCACTCAGTCCTCAATGTCTGAAGCAGCTCTGCCCGTGTCCTGGCCCTGCCAACTACGCGTCTCCCAAGCTCATCCCACAGGTGCTCTATGGGATTCAGGTCAGGGGAGAGCGCAGGCCACTGCATGGTGTTGATGTTCTCGCCTTGGAGAAATGCAGTGGTAAAGCGAGCAGCATGGGGACGAGCGTTGTCATGCTGAAAGGTTCTCAGTTCTGGGTGGTCTAGCAGGAATGGCAGCAGATGAGGTCGCAGGATGTTATCCACATAACGCTGGGCGTTAAGATTCCCATCCACAACCACCAGTGGCGTCCTGTGGCCTGATATGGCTGCCCACACCATCACACTTGGGCCACCCCACCTGTTGGCTTGACGCACGCAACAATCGGCATATCGCTCGCCAGTTCTTCTCCAGACACGCTCACGCCCATCAGGACTGTCCACACAGAACCTTGACTCTTCGCTGAAAGCGACCTCGTTCCACTGCGCCAAGGTCCACCGCTGATGCTGCTGGCACCATCTCTGACGGTTGCGGCGATGGGCAACCGTCATCACGGGGCCTCTGTATGGTCTTCTGGCAGTCAGACCATAGTCATGCAGTCGTCTTCATGCAGTATCATTGGAGATCCGTGGGTTTGCACGCCCCGGAGTTTCTGCCGCAGTGCGGGATGCTGGACGGAATCGATCCCGCAGGTGACTTCGGACCATCTGCCTGTCCTGCCTTGCAGTGGTGACTCTTGGCCTCCCTGATCGAGGTCTGTCATCTGCAGAGTTGTGGAGGGTGTCTCTGTCCACCAGGGCCGATATCGTCTGGTGTGAACAGCCAAGGCGACGTGCCACCTCACGGTAGTTCAGTCCGCCTTGCAGCATGCCCAGGGCACGCTGCCGTTGATCCCTTGACAATCGTGGCATGTTGATTGAAATGCCCATTTTGCACTGGCCTTTTTAAAGCCAATATCAAGACATCACGTGCAGCTCATTAAAATCATCCCGTACCCCTTGGCTAATCACTGACAGTCAAAACGGCTGTTCAACAGCTGTGCTATCAAGTGACCATTGAAGGTTCAAGTGACCATCCGTGACCGTTTTATCTGACAGTGAGGACACTATTGTCCACAAATAAGTTCACACATTTACTATACGCAGTGTTATTGTTGATATTTAAAGGTTTCAAAGGTGGTAAGTTTCTTTTGTGTTTTCGGTCTTTTTGAAGTTGGTCAAAATGGTCAAATCTTTCGGTCAAAATGCCCATTTTGCACTGGCCTTTTTAAAGCCAACATCAAGACATCACGCGCAGCTCATTAAAATCATCCCGTAATCCTTGGCTAATCACTGACAGTCAAAACGGCTGTTCAACAGCTGTGCTATGAAGTGACCATTGAAGGTTCAAGTGACCATCCGTGACTGTTTTATCTGACAGCGAGGACACTATTGTCCACAAATAAGTTCACACATTTACTATACGCAGTGTTATTGTTGATATTTAAAGGTTTCAAAGGTGGTAAGTTTCTTTTGTGTTTTCGGTCTTTTTGAAGTTGGTCAAAATGGTCAAATCTTTCGGTCAAAATGCCCATTTTGCACTGGCCTTTTTAAAGCCAACATCAAGACATCACGTGCAGCTCATTAAAATCATCCCGTAATCCTTGGCTAATCACTGACAGTCAAAACGGCTGTTCAACAGCTGTGCTATGAAGTGACCATTGAAGGTTCAAGTGACCATCCGTGACTGTTTTGTCTGACAGTGAGGACACTATTGTCCACAAATAAGTTCACACATTTACTACATGCAGTGTTATTGTTGATATTTAAAGGTTTCAAAGGTGGTAAGTTTCTTTTGCGTTTCAGTATACATTGCTGCCTAGGTTGGAATATCAGCTCAGCTATAAACTGTCATTCTGTAGTTTCACAGGCAGGGTGATTCGTCCAATGAGTGTACCACCCCTCTGTTTGACGTTAAACTGGTTGTCCCGTCTGCCGGAATTAGTGGGCGTTGAAGATCCCATGGTGTCATTAGGTGAGCTATCACCAGCACCCAAGCTAAATTCCAAATTGCTGTTCGAACCTCCAAGGGGAAGAGCATCAGTGGCCCAGCTTCACCCCCAGCAAATTATGCTACCCGCAGCCAAGTGCTGCGTTCAAAAGAAGAAGAAGAATGTACATTTGCTAGATATGTCAACGTCTTATGATAAAGAGCTTTCAATTTGGCCCATCATAAATGCTGTGGAAACATAGCATAAGGTATGTTAAGGTAATGAATCTTATTGGTGTTTGACTTTTATTGGAGAATTACTTGTTCAAAGGTGAAGATGCAGACATTTTTTCAGAAGAACAAATGCATCTCAGTTTTTGAAGAAGTTGTTGTTCAGTAGCAAATTGTTGTGCTTCTGTGCCCAGGTGCGTGATTCCACCCAGTTATCCTCAGGACGCCTGAGTTTCGTGCAGGCTCCTGGTGAGACAGTCTGTAACCTGAACATCATGCTGCCGCCCACGGGCAAGGTATAACCTGCTGGGGATAATATGATTCTCTTTTTTTAAGGGAAAGGTTGTTTTTATACTCAACCAATCCCTCTTCACCAATTTCTGATTACTGAATCTAATCACATCATGGGATATGGAAAATTTGAAAAGGTGTTTTACATGTGTGAATATACTTAACTTTTTACATGACTTCTGGGAGCTTTGGCTTATGTTTTGATCGTTGATGTACTTGTACAGGAAAACTCTGGTGGTGTATCTGTCCCTCTGGTGTATCTGTCCCTCTGGTGTATCTGTCTCAATCACAACTTTCATCAAATGAGAGCACATCTGCATACTCATGAGGAGAAATTATGCCATCCAGGATGATTTCCAGAAACACTTCTAGGCATGTGTGCCGTTCGACCCAGTGTGTCCAACGTTATCCAGGCAGGATGTAGGATTGCAGGATGACTAAGTAGGTACACCTCCACAGTCAACTCAAGCAATCTCTGCTACTTGGGACTGTTAGCTAAGAACAGGTATGCATCACTGATGATGCTGTTAAGGTTTCTGACATCCTGAACTTTGCCTGTTCCTACTACAGGGAGGTTAAAGTAGTGGGAATGGCAATGCCTGTACATGGCTAATGGACCGATCTCCTTGATTCCTTCTTGCACACCTGCCATTTCAGAAGACATCATAGCCGCACAATCATATACCTGACCTCGGATGGTGGATTGATCCAGAGACATCGATGCATCAGAAATTTTTAATTTTGTTTTGTTAATAGAAATGGCTGATGACTTTGAAGTTGTAGTGATAGCTCTTGCAACATTGTCTGAAATATGGTTGTCCATTGAAAGTAGTGGAACCTCCTCCTTCATAGGACAATTCTGCTGATGGTGATTATTAATTGTCTATGGTGATCAGACATTTCTTCTTGAGAGGTAACTGGTCATCCAGTTTATAGAGATCTGAAGCAGATACTTTTAATTGACATATGTTGGAAAATTACATGCCCAGACCAGGAATCAAACCCAGGTCCTCTGGTGAACCATACCAATGCTCTGCCATCTGAGCTATCTGGGCGACCCTGACCTGGTCTGGGCATGTAACTTCCCCACATATTTTAATTAATTAGTTATAATCCTGTTCATATGTATATATATATATACACACACTACATGACCAAAAGTATGTGGACGCCCAAACATCGAACATGTCATTCCAAAATCATGGGCATTAATATGTAGTTGGTCCCCCCTTTGCTGCTATAACAGCCTCCGCTCTTCTGGGAAGGCTTTCCACTAGATGTTGGAACATTGCTGCGGGGATTTGCTTCCATTCAGCCACAAAGTCATTGGTGAGGTCGGGCACTGATGTTGGGCAATTAGGCCTCGCTCGCAGTCGGCGTTCCAATTCATCCCAAAGGTGTTTGATGGGGTTGAGATCAGGGCTCTGTGCAGGTCAGTCAAGGTCTTTCACACCGATCTCGACAAACCATTTCTGTATGGACCTCGCTTTGTGCACGGGGCCATTGTCATGCTGAAGCAGGAAAGGGCCTTCCCCAAACTGTTGCCACCAAGTTGGAAGCACACAATCATCTAGAATGTTATTGTATGCTGTAGCGTTAAGATTTCCATTCTCTGGAACTAAGGGGCCTAGCGCAAACCATGAAAAACAGCCCAGACTATTATTCCTCCTCCACCAAACTTTACAGTTTGGCACTATGCATTCGGGCAGGTAGCGTTCTCCTGGCATCCGCCAAAGCCAGATTCGTCCATTGGACTGCCAGATGGTGAAGCGTGATTCATCATTCCAAAGAACGCATTTCCACTGCCAATGGCGGTGAGCTTTACACCACTCCAGCCGACGCTTGGCATTGCGCATGGTGATCTTAGGCTTGTGTGCGGCTGCACGGCCATGGAAATCTATTTCATGAAGCTCCCGACGAACAGTTGTTGTGCTGACGTTGCTTCCAGAGGCAGTTTGGAACTCGGTAGTGAGTGTTGAAACCGAGGACAGACTATTTTTATGCGCTTCAGCACACGGCAGTCCCGTTCTGTGAGCTTGTGTGGCCTACCACTTTGTGGCTGAGCTGTTGTTGCTCCCAGACGTTTCCACTTCACAATAACAGCACTTACAGTTGACGGGGGCAGCTCTAGCAGGGCAGAAATTTGACGAATTGACTTGATGGAAAGGTGGCATCCCATGACGGTGCCACGTTGAAAGTCACTGAGCTCTTCAGTATGGCCCATTCTCCTGCCAATGTTTGTCTGTGGAGATTGCATGGCTGTGTGCTTGATTATATGTACCTGTCAGCAATGGGTGTGGCTGAAACAGCCGAATCCACTAATTAGAAGGGGTGTCCGCATACTTTTGGTCATATAGTGTGTGTGTGTGTATATATATATATATATATATATATATATATATATATATATTGTTACGGACACGGTTTTTGGATGTTATTTTACCGAGCGGTGGTGTATTTGACCGCGTCCGAACAGTTACTCCCCGATTAGAACCCGATTCCAACCGAACGTTGACTAATCGCGCTACAGATATTCAATTGGGAAACCTCTAAAGCGACCGAAAGAGAAGAAGAGAGAAGAAAGACAGAGTTTGGAGGAAGAACAGATTTATTATACACACACAAGCAATATTTTAGAGCGACCAATATTATTTACAGCAATAGATGGAAAAGAGCAGTCACACAGTGCATTGTTAACTTATTCTATTTCATTTACTTAATCCCCAAGACAAACGAGTAGGACAGGACGTTCACACTCACACGGTGGATATTGCAGGCAGATAATGGCTCGAGGTTGATTGCTTGAGAGGAAGGCAAGGTCGGAGGCAGCAGCTTTCAACCCCTCGCGGTTTTGGCGGGAAAACCTCCGTCGCGTATCCGCGGCCGTCACGCGCTGGCTCGGCACACCTGCTCCTCTTCCTGGGGTGGAGCCGTCTCCCTCCGTTCAGCGCGTCTCTCCAACGACAGGGGATATTGCAGGCAGGTAGGGCTTGCGGTGGATTGCGCTCCTCTTCCAGGTCATCCCCCAGCGTATCTCTCAAGGCCTCTCTTTGGTGCAGCCTCGTTGCTCCTCTCCAGCTCATCTCCAGTCATCTCTCAAAGCAGTCCCTTACAGTCGCTTTTATCACCTCCGGCGGAATTAAGCCGCCGGCTCCGAGGGCACGCCTACCGGGTCACTCACCGCGGTGTTGATTGGCTGTTAGGGCCGGTTCACTCCTGCCCTCTTCTGACGAGGTGGAGACACGCCTTTCTTCTCCAACCTTACCTCGTGGCCAATGGTGGTTGAAGAGAAAAACCGACCAAAATGCGGAAGGCAAATGGAAGGGAGGTTTTGGGGAAATTGGAAGGGCCTACGCTTATTTTGTTTGATACAATGCAAAGTCAATCAAGTGGAAAACACATACTTAGCCTACATGGAATAAGGAAATACACTATTTAAAAGATATATCGTGACCTGCGTGTATGTTCTATGAAATTAATTAGGAGGACGGCTGCGACCATTATTTACATTACCAGGATGTTACCATACCAAAACCATACTCTTCACATCCGTTACCCTTCCTCCAAAATTGTTACACTCCTCAAAACCCGTTACACTTCTCAAAACCCGTTACACTTCTCAAAATCGTTACAATATATATATATATATATATATATATATATATATATATATATATATATATATATTGCTCCACTCCTCTCCTCAACAAGAGCACAAGGAAAGTTCCATGTCTTCCCTTCGCAGGAGCAAATTTCAGGCAAATGCACATGCGCAGTACAGGATGTGGCCTTTCCTCAGCGAATTGAACTTGAAACTTGAACTTTATTATTATCCACATCAAAATCAACAACACTGTCTACAATGTCATTTTCTAAAGTAAATATGAATGGATAATAGGAGCCAGAAAATAGCATAAAATGCTAATCGGGTCTGGGACCTTAACATTAAAATATTTTAATGTTTGATTTATTAACATACAGTTATTCTCGGACTTAATGCAAGAATAAACTTTGCGACAATGCTTCCGTAAAGCTCTGACAGAGGTACGAGCTTTATGGAAGCAGTGTCGCAAAGTTTTATTTCTCATATCTAACGGTAATTTATTCCAAAAATTAGCACCTGTGTATGATATAGACAAGTCAGGAGATGATGATGGTTCACGAGCGAGCGGTATTCAATGACAAAGGACGAACTACTTTGAAATGGCCGTCCTTTGTGACCGTTAAAAGTCAAAACCGACATTGAAAATATATAAATAGGAATGTATTATCTGTTATGAGACTAGTAAGCTACACAATACCGAAAATTCGGTTCGATTCGAACAACTTTGAAAATTAGACCTTTGTGACCTTGAAATGTCAAAACGAAGGTTACCGACCTTGAAATGAGATATAAAATAATGTATAATCAGTTATGAGGTTAGTTAGCTACACAATACCGAAAATTCAGTTTGATGCCGATAACTTTGAAAATTTGACCTTTGTGACCTTCAAAGGTCAAAGGTCGGAGATTCTGAAATTTGTTGGAAAACTTGTATTTCATGATGTTTGTGATAATATAAGATCATGTATGATATTTCACCCTATCAGGAAGCGAACAATGTAATAAAACCATTTTAAAAAATCGACTTTTCTAAATTTTGTGACCTTGTGACCTTGACCTTGGGGCGAAAATGAAAAATCGAGCTCCGTGGGGCGAGACACATGACATTGGCCTAACCAAATATCGAAACCCCTGTCAGATTCCACCAACTCCCTCGGAGAAGATGTAGCTTGAACTCAATTACCCCCTAAAAAGACATCTTTTTCGGGCGTGGCTCCGCCCACAATGGGCGCAATACGCCCACTCTAGGCAGGACACAACTAGATCATGATATCAACCTCCCACCCAAGTTTCATCAAGATCGGATGATATCATCGGGTAGTTATGCTGCGGACAGACAGACAGACAGACACACACCCATGACGAATATAGTGGTCACTCTGTTTGACAACTCGTGAACCAAAAATTTCCCAAGAGATGTGCGACATTTTGGTACCCACATAAAAATGCACATTCTATGCCCGCTCGTGGTTGTGTAAACGGCTAATCGTGCATATCGTGAATCGTGAAGTTATCGTGAATCGTGAAGTTAAAGGACTTCTGCGACTCACTGGGACTGACACAATCTGTCAATTTCCCGACCCGGATCTCAGTCAACGGAGCATCTTCTCTTTTGGACTTGGTTATGACTAACCTCCCTGAAAATGTCTGCTGCTCTTCTTCTGCTCCAATCGGATCATTTGATCATGTGCTTGTTAAAGTGGACATCTCTCTGACCATTCTCAGGGAGCCTGCTCAGCGTCGACGAGTCTGGGATTTCACTCAGGCCAACTGGCACGGTCTTCAAGCAGCCATCAATCATCTGGACTGGTCTCCCATCTCTACCACCTCTGACATCAACTCATCCTGGGAATTCTTCCAAAGTAAATAGCTCTTTCTCATGCACAGATTTATCCCATCTCGTCTTCAGTTGTCATACCCTTCCTCCCGTCCATGGTACACGGAATCTTGTGGTGAGGCTGTTGCCCAGAAACAACTTGCCTTCGCCTCCTGGAAAGCAAATCCAACGGAAGGAAATCTCATTTCCTTTCACAAAGCCCGAAACAAGTGTGTGTCCACCCTCAGGAGAGCCAGGAAACAATATCTCTCCATTCTCAAGACCGAACTCTCTTATCTGTCTCCCTCTTCCAAATCCTGGTGGCGTCTGGTCAAATCTGTTTCTGGTGTTTGTTCCCCCTCCATCCCCTCCCTTACCTCAAACGGCTACACAGCTGACTCCGCACGTGAAAAAGCTGAATGCCTCAACTCTGTGTTTGCCTCTAAATCTTAAGTCCCAAACCCATCCCTCTCTGTACCCACCATACCCAGTCGTACCCAGCTGCTCCTGGACTCCGTGTCCTTTCCTCCTGACAAGGTGGAAAAGTTTCTGTCAACCCTCGACTCTGATTCTGCAACTGGACCTGACGGCATCAGCCCACGGGTCCTAAAATCCTGTTCTTCCGCTCTTTCACTCCCTCTCTCTGTTCTCTTCACCCTCTCTTTTGCTCAAGGTCAACTGCCATCTGCTTGGAAATCAGCCAACATCACCGCTTTGCACAAAAAGGTGCAAAAACAGATCCTAGCAACTACAGACCAATCAGCCTTCTCCCAATTATCAGCAAAGTCATGGAATCAATCATTGCTTCGGATATGAAATCTTTCCTCTTCTCCAATGGCTTGATCTCTGATCATCAATTTGGTTTCAGACCAGGTCACTCTACTCTGGACATGCTGCTTCTGCTGTCTCAACAATGGATGGAGGTCCTCAATGCCAAACAGGAAATTAGAGCTGTCGCCCTCGACATATCACGTGCCTTCGATACGGTCTGGCACCCCGCTCTGCTCACCAAACTCTCCTCCTTTGGTATCCATGGAAATCTCCACGCATGGCTGGCGGACTTCCTCTCTAGTCGTAGTCAACGTGTGGCCCTGAATGGGTTTCTCTCATCTCCTCTTCCTGTTCAGGCTGGAGTTCCCGAAGGCAGTGTTCTGGGCCCTGTGCTTTTTCTGGTCTTCATCAATGATCTCTGTGACTCTCTTGAAAACCCTCTCTATCTCTTTGCTGATGACTCCACTCTCTGCCGCTCCATTCCTCATCCCTCAGATCGGCAGTCTGCAGCCTCCTCACTCTCTGCAGACCTGGACAAAATCACAGACTGGGCAAACAAGTGGAACATGTCTTTCAATTCTGACAAATCTCACACTCTTATGATGTCTCTCCGAAAAGACCGAATGGACAACCCTCCCATCTACTTTCTGAATAATCCTCTCCAAGAATTCTGTCACCCAAGCTTTTGGGTCTCACTACCTGCCATGATCTTTCCTGGGAAAACCACATTTCCAAGCTGGCCCCCAAAGCCAGTCGCCGACTGGGCATCCTCCGTCGTGCGAAGTCCTTCCTTGGCACACCTGAGCTCCTCACCACATACAAGGCTTTCATCCACAGCTCAATGGAGTACTGCTCTCCCCTCTGGGCTGGTGCTCCTGCCTCACACCTAGCTCGTCTTCACGCTGTTGAAGCCAAAGCGTTCAGAATCATTGGAATCTCCCGCGATGACGCTATCTCCGAGGGCCTTTCACTTAATCACCGCAGGCAGGTTGGTGGTCTTTTCTTCTTCTATTTTATATAGATCTTCTTCTTCTTCTATTCTTCTATTTTATATCTTTTCTCCTCTCCGGCCTTGCTCCCCCAGCTCTCTCTGGGCTCTGTCCCCCAAATATTCCTGCAGGTCGCACAAGATCTGCCTGCAACCCTCTTATGGTTAAACTGCCAAAATCAAGACTCTCTGCTCACCTTCACTCCTTCATTCCTCTTTTCTCCCACCTCTGGAACAAACTGCCTCACTCTCTTCAATCCCACTCCTCCCTCCAGGTCTTTAAAACGGCTGTTCACCACCATCTCTTATCTTCCCCAATCCAAAACCTTAATCTTTTCTACCCCCGCTAATTTCACCCCAAATCCACTTTTTTGAGGTGACCTTTGACATCTTTCCTGGAAGTCCTTGGTGTCCTTGCGTTTTATACCTATCCTGCCTCCCCCCAGGCCCTCTCCCTCCAAAAACATCTCCCGATGTCCCTGCTCTCAAATGTTGTGTTTGTGTGCTTCCTCCCCTTCTCTCCCCATCTTGTCGACTGCTCCCCTTTTTATATACCTTGTTTGCTTGTTTGTTTGATTTGTTTGTTTGATAAATGTTAGCTCTTTTACGAGCCTCGACTCTGTATACAAAAAAAAAAAAAAAAAAAAAAAAATCTGTGTTATTCATCGTGAAAGTGGGTATGGTAGTGTATATGTCATGGTCATGTGGCATAAGATCTTGTCAACTTCGGAGTACATACTCTTTTAGTCTTTATTTGTAAAAGGGTGCAATGGGAGGGGTTGGGGAGAAGGGAGGAGTTGCAACCCCCTAAACCCCGAGCTTATCTGGCTCCACCTCTGGCTTTAGATACTGAGATATAAAAGCAATGGCAAACTGTTTTGTGGACAGGTTGGAGGATATCAAAAGAAGGATCTAGAACCTATGGAGACAATTGAAGGTAAGAGGACATTGAAACAATGGCAGAGGATTAACTTAAAATCTTGTATTTATAATAAAATATTATTAGAGAAAATCTTATCGAATTCTGGCAATGCTCCCCCTTCCTCGATCCCCCCTTTCCACCAGCCACTTTGTCACACTGTTATAAGGTGCAAGCACATTGTACTTTCCATCAACCTTCAGCGAGTCATAATGGAAGTGATGTCAAGTCATCGTTTTTCCGAACTATAAGAAAGTTATAACTACAAGAAATTGTAACACAAGTTGTAAGAAATTGTCCTTTCCATATCAAAATATGCAGTACAGTTCAAGAGTGTCAATTATTTTGACAAATATCACGATGAGAGGAAGCTGTGATAATATGTAATGGAAGAATGTATTTATGTAACTAGCAACGGTACCCGCCCTACGGGTGGGGCTTCAATTTGGAGGCCCAAATGAAAAGGCAAAATATCAGAAATTGAAGGCTTTTTTATTTATTTTAAACGATTTATATAAACATCCGTTCAATCATATCACACGCAAGTCATCAAAATCTAAACAGTATTTGTAGAATTTCAATAAAAGCCACATCACTGTTCATATCGGTAAATATTATTCCATCGTGTTTGGAAAAACTGGGAAATTGGAAAAATTGGAAAAACAATATAGCCTATTTTACTCCAGGGGGTCCCAGGATTATCCACCCAAAATTTCGTTGCGATCGGTTCAGCCGTTTTTGCGGTACCTGGGAATAGACAGACAGACATTTGGTGAATTATAGTAAGATGATTCCCCAACTGAAGTCCCCAAATGTAATGATTTGTTTCTGCTAATTACATCTCGGATTCCAAGAAGGAAAGTTCTAGCTGCTTAAATTGTCCTGTGACCCATGAAGGGCCAAACAAGATGTAAACTATTTTAACACTGTTGTGTAGCACTTTTATTCCAATTGGATAGCAAGGCCATGCATTGAAATGAGCAATCTAGAACACGTGCATTGCAGGGTCTACTGGAGCATCACTATTCTGTTGCAGACCGACTTCCCTTACCTCAGGAAATCCAGTATAAGTTCCGGTTCAAGTTTGAATCGGACTTAACCTAACAATTTAATCCACGAGCTACAAGCAGTCCTACATCAGCATTAGTAACATCACCCTTGTTAAGAAAACAGTTACTAACTAGAACGGCACTCAGTAGAGAGCATACCTCCGCCTGGTTGGCCATATCACTCAATGGTGAAGAATCGCTTAAAATTTCTACTAGCTGGATCCGGATCCGGATCTTCACCAAAATTGAATCGATTCTTCCTTGTCACACACACAACCGGTAGATAACTTTCACCAAGTTTCGTCCAAATCCATCTATAACTTTTTGAGATATCCTGCTATGTATAATTTTTGGCCCTATCTCCCAATGGTGAAGAATCACTTAAAAATTAAATAATTATTATATCCGAATCCATATTCAGATCTTCAACAAAATCAAACCGATTCTTCCTTGTCACACACACACAACCTCTCCATCAAGTTTCGTCCAAATCCGTCCACAACTTTTTGAGATATCCTGCTATGTATCGTTTTTGGCCCGATCTCCCAATGGTGAAGAATCACTTTTTAAAATTCTAGTAGCCGGATCCAAATCCGGATCTTCACCAAAATCGAATCATTTCGTCCTTGTCACATAAGCTACATCACAACCAAATTTCCTCTGAATCTGTCCACAACTTTTTGAGATATATTGTTCACAAACAAACAAACGGATAAACGGACAGTCATGAAAACATAGCCTCCACCCACCTTTGGTGGCGGAGGTAACGAGAACGGCACTTGGTAGAGTGCATGCATACATCGGCAGGCTGAACAGTTTATGTTTTGTATCTAACTGCCAGATCCGGATCTTGAACTTCACTAAAATCTAACCAATTCTTCCTTGTCACACACAACCTCCACCAAGTTTTGTCCGAATCCGTCCACAACTTTTTGAGATATCGTTCTGTATATCGTTTTTGGCCATATCTCCCAATGGTGAAGAATCACTTTAAAAATTCCAGTATCTGGATCCGGATCCGCATCTTCATCAAAATCTCCTCATCTCGTCCGTGTCGAATACCCAACCTCTCCACCAAATTGCGTCCATATCCGTCCATAACTTTTTGAGATATCCTGCTCACAGACTAACAAGCAGACAGACAGGGGTGAAAATACGCACACTCGCCTCCAAGCTGTCTAGCCTAGGTTCCATCCATCTTAGATGGCTCGGTAATGACGCAAGCATTTTGAAAAAAATCACTAAGCTGAGCTATAAGTTCAAGAAAATATACTTTTATGAAAGTACACGGTCAATTAAGTTGTTATTTTGTTGCGGAAAAACAATTAACATCAGTGTTTTAATTATATCATAGCGTTCAATTAATTTTGTGTGCATGAGGATGGTTCAGATTTTACCTGGAATTATGTTTACTAGTGAGGTACCCGTGCTACGTACGGGTGGGAGGCCAGAAGCAAACAGGCAATGCAGATACGGCGAATGCTAAAGCATGAAACCAATAAATTCCACATTCCTGAAGCACCTTCAGTCGCACATCAGACATGGACAGCAAGTTCGTGAAGGACTTACATGAAAAATGTACCCGTTCGCAAACAAACAGGTATGTTTGTTCCATACCCAGTCAATGGCGAATCTGCATATGGCGATCCGCGAATTCACATTTAGAAAGTAGAAACCGTCATGACATTTCGTCATTCACTTGAACTCGATATCTCTTTTTTCATTCCAAACAGCATCACTTCAATCACAAATGAAATAACATTAATATAAAAAAATGAACTTTTACCAACATTCGTGACATAAACAAATATTTAAATCCTGATGTGAAGTTTCGTACAGTTGGGTGACTACAATTACGAATTCAAAATCGTAATTGTATTCACTCAATTCCAATCATAAATTGATACTTTAACAAAACGATTAACACGATTAACGTTTAACGATTTAACATTACGATTGGATGATGGTTGTATTTGGATATTATCAAACCCGCGCATTGCCGTCATCTGTCCACTTCCGCATTCGCTGCAGGTTCATAATTCTCATCAAAATCTAAACGGTATTTGTCGAATTTCAATAAAAGCAACATCATTGTTCATATCGGTAAATATTATTCCATCGTGTTTGGAAAAGCTGGAAAATTGGAAAACTTGGAAAAATTGGAAAAACAATATAGCCTATTTTATTCCCAGGGGTCCCAGGATTACCCACCCAAAATATCGTTGCGATCGGTTGAGCTGTTTTTGCGGTACCTTCGAACGGACAGACGGACATTTGGTGAATTATAGTAAGATAAATCAATTTGTTAAGAACCTGACGTTCTTGATGCTTTTGTTGCTATAATTTTTGCTAATTAATACCAGTAATTAATAATTAATTGATTAATAAATAATAATAATTAATAATAATTATAATTAATAATAATAATTAATAATATAATAATAATCTATATAATAATAGCGTAAGGACTCGACTTTGTTATCCCTTTTATGCCGCACCCAGTGACCCGATGCCCACGGCACTAATGGATTTACGATCTACGAACCGCGCTCTTTGTTTATCACGTACAGCCATACTCGAAAAATCTGAATTAGCCGACTTTGGGGCCCAAAAGCATCCGATTAACTGCCGATACGACGCCATCTTACGACGCCATCGTATTGGCGTCTGCTGGGCGAAGGCGAAGCGAGCCGTCCGCTGATTGGACAGTCGAGTGGTGTGAACATGGGTGGTGTGAACCAAATGGTCTTTTTATTCCCTTGAACATTTTAAATTAGGATATATAAGGAAACGTCTTTATCGTCATTTTAATAAAGTTAAATGGAGTGACGTTGCGATACTCGGGGTGCGTTGCATAAATCCTCGTAACTCAGAGAGGTGTAGCAGGTGGCGAGACGTAAGGAAGCTTAAAGATAACGAGCTGAAAACAGACGAACGATATGTCAATCTCTACACCGAACGGAAATAAAAGTATGAGAGCGGGAAGGCATGGCCTGAGCACTTCGAGCAGAGAGGACTGATTGGACTTAACTTAAAGAGAAAAAATTGGAGCTTAACAGAAGAAGAAGATCCCATGAGCGCTCCCCTATGCCATCCATAATGGTACACTCTATCCTTACACCACATCCTCCCTTCCGTGAATGTTCCACGGGTTTCGGCTAGTTAATAATAATAAACAATAATAATTAAATAGATATTAATAATAATTAATAAATAATTAGTAATTAATTGATTTCGCTAATTATAATTATAATTTTATGTTGCTATATAATTTTTTTGCTTGAATTATGAGCAGCGATTTCATAAATATTCGCCGCCCCATCCTCATTGTTCGCCGGCTCGTTGTAGCCTTGATTTTCATCACGCTCAATAAAGCGGAAAGCACAATTATTGATTACTAGCCGAAACCCGTGGAACATCCACGCAAGGGAGGATGTGGTGTATGGATAGAGTGTACCTTATGGATGGCATAGGGGATTTGCTCGTCCGAGTAAGAGTTAGGAAGAAAGATGAGAATGAAGAGTGCGTATATGAACAACGATCGCCGACACCGGCACAAATGCATGCTCTGGATTGTCCACTCAGTGGACGGCTTGCTTTCGCCTTCGCCTGTCCAATCAGCGGACGGCTTGCTTCGCCTTCGCCCAACAGACGCCAATACGATGGCGTCGTAAGATGGCGTCGTATCGGCAGTTAATCGGATGCTTTTGGGCCCCAACGTCGGCTAATTCAGATTTTTCGAGTATGGCTGTACGTGATAAACAAAGAGCGCGGTTCGTAGATTGTAAATCCATTAGTGCCGTGGGCATCGGGTCACTGGGTGCGGCGTAAAAGGGATAACAAAGTCGAGTCCTTACGCTATTATTATATAGATGGGTGTTGGTCGCCAGCACTATAAAAGTAAATTCCTTCAAAATTAAATTACATTCTTTAATCTGCTTTTTATAAACAAGAGTCCAGGTCTATTTTGAGTGACCCGACACAATGATTCACATTTGGAAAATGCACATCTAACTAATTATGCTTTTTTTCTCTCTCAAAAACATCAAGGCTCATGGAAGAGCGAGGTGACGAATGGCAAAAAAAAGCAACTAAATGATGCGCCAGTGCGCCAGTTAGACACAATAAACAAGGGAATGAATAAACCGAGGGAGAGTAGTGGAGGAATAGAGTAACCAGCAAGTAAAAGGATTGGGCTTGGTAGGGTTAATGGAGTGGGAAATATTGTGGGTACAGATGGAGGGAGATGACGTGAGATGGTGTGCTTGAAACCCTGGAGTGCAGTAATCCTGGATTTTGGGAATTAAACCAGGAGGCGGTTACTAGAATTACATGTGCATCCTGGAGAAGTTAGAGATGGTTGGAGGGATGAGAGAGCAGAAGGAGGTAACCTCGGTAGAGAGAGGCCCCAGATCTGCCTGCAATGCGAGACAACTGGCCTTGTGCGTCAAGTTCGTTGTGGAGGATAACGTTGTATTGTTATTATTTTGCCACTACTATGTATTAAGTAGTCGTCAGGAGCTCATAGTTGTTATTGTTGGGCTGATAGGATGGCCTATAGGTACGCACACTCCCCTCCAAGCTGTCTAGCCTGGACTTGAATCCTGACGTAGCTATAAACTGCCATTCTGGTATTTCATGGGTATGGTGATTAATCGATGTATGTGCCATCCTTGCGATGGACGTTGAAGGATCCACTGGTATCCTTTGTGAAGAGTAGGCGAGCTATCACCGGGACCATGAACAAATTCACAAATTCCTGCTTTAACCAACAGGGGGGCACTGCATCAGGGGCACAGCCATGCCCTCAGCCAATTATGCTACCCTGCACCTATGAAAGCTAGTCTGTTGGGAGCCGTTGGTGAGGTATGTGGATGTACAAAAGGACCACCGAGGCACTCGGAAACATGGTGGTGGGATGTTGAGGTTGGAAAGAGGATTGACGAGAAGAGGAAGAAGTTCAAAGAGTGGCAGAAGGCGAAGGGTACGGGAGCAGAAACAGCAGAGCATGAAAGTTATAAGGCAGCCAGGAAGGCTGCAAAGAAAGAGGTAGCAAAGGCGCAGGAGGCATGTAGGAAAATGTTCGGAGAACGCTTGGATTCGGAAGAGGGTCAGAAAGCAGTATTCAGGATTGCAAAGCAGATAGCGAAAGAGAGGTGTGATGTGATGGGGGTGAGTTGCTTGAAGGATGAAGTGGGACAAATCGTTGTCGACCCAGATGGAATTAAAGGAAGATGGAAAAGATATATGGAAATGCTGTTGAATACAGAGAATGAATGGGATGGCAACATAGAGAGTAACCCAGTTTTAGGACCGGCAGAGAAGATAACTGAGAAGGAAGTTGAGGAAGCGATAAAAGCAATGAAGAGTGGAAAAGCGGGAGGGCCGACGGGAGTTGTGGGAGATATGTTGAAGGCAGCAGGAAGTTGGGGTGTGAAGAGAATGACAGAGATCTGTAATCTGGTGGTGAAAGAAGGCCGCATTCCAGTGGATTGGGAACTGAGTACCCTCGTCCCTCTATACAAGGGGAAAGGTGACCCTCTGGAGTGTGGCTCGTACCGAGCGATAAAGTTATTGGAGCATGGAATGAAGGTATTGGAAAGGGTGTTGGAGAGGAGGGTAAGGAAGAAAGTGAAGATCGACGAAATGCAGTTTGGATTTATGCCAGGAAGAGGAACGACAGATGCGCTTTTCATTGTGAGGCAGTTGCAGGAGAAGTACATGGATAAGAGGAAGAAGTTGTTTTTTGGGTTTGTTGATCTGGAGAAAGCATTCGATAGGGTTCCACGCAAAGTATTGACATGGGCATTGAGGAAGTTAGGAGTGGAGGAATGGTTGATCAGAGTAGTGATGGCAATGTACAAAAGAGCACGCACAGCTGTAAGGACGAAGGACGGGAACAGTGGTGAGTTTGAGGTGAAGGTGGGAGTGCATCAGGGGTCGGTACTAAGTCCACTACTATTTGTAGCTGTGATGGAGGTGCTGGCTCAGACCGTAAAGGAGGGTTTACCGTGGGAGTTGTTGTATGCAGATGATCTGGTGTTGATTGCGGAAAGTATGGATGGACTGAAGGAAAAGATGAACAAGTGGAAGGAATGTATGGAGACAAAAGGTCTGAAGGTGAATATCGGAAAGACAAAGGTGATGGCAAGTGGTAAAGCATGTGGTGAGGTGGAAAGAACTGGGAAGTGGCCGTGTGCTGTGTGCAGGAAGGGTGTCGGAGTGAACTCCATTCAATGTACAATGTGTGCTGAGTGGGTTCATCAAAAATGTAGTGGTCTGAGAGGGTCATTAACCAGTGTGGCAGCTACATTCAAATGTAAGGTGTGCACAGAGGGAGCTGCAGATGGAGGAAATGTTGAGTTGGATCTTGGAGACGGCGTGAAGCTGGAAGGTGTGAAAACATTTTGCTACCTCGGAGACATGCTGAATGGAGAAGGTGGATCAGACTCGGCAACGGTTGCTCGAGTGAGATGTGCATGGAAGAAGTTTCGGGAACTGAGTGGCGTGCTGATGAGGAGGAGAGTGTCGCTGAAGCTGAAGGGAAAGGTGCATGCTGCATGTGTGAGAAGTGTTATGATTTATGGGAGCGAGACATGGGTAATGAACGTAGAGCAGCAACGAAGGCTGGAAAGGGTGGAAATGCGAATGGTTCGATGGATGTGCGGAGTATCGTTGAGAGAGAGGAAGACAAATGATGAATTGCGAAAGATGATGGGAATATTGCCTGTGATTGATGCTGTGAAGAGGAACAGGTTGAGATGGTTTGGTCATGTATTGAGGAAGGATGAAAGTGACTGGTTGAGAAGAGTGATGGAAGTTAATGTAGAAGGAAGTAGAGGACGGGGAAGACCGAGAAAGACTTGGCTAAAGATGGTGGAAGAAGAAATGCGGGCAAGGGGGTTAACAAGGAGAGATGCAGAAAATAGGGCAAAATGGAGAAGATTGTCATGGGGACTGCAAGGCTAACCCCCGCTCTAGCAGGGAACATGGCCTTAAAATGCATGTTGTTGTTGTTGTTGTTGTTGCACCTATATTTTAATATATTTTTTCTTATCTTCCTATACTTTTGTTTCTATTCTCAGAGAATAAATATAATTGTTTAATAATCACATTTGAAAACTTCTAATGCAGAGCCAAGTGTTCCTGATGTCAAATTGTGCACCACATTCTTTATTAAACAAATAAACCAAAACATGAGAAAGCTTCTGGTTTTGCTTGTGCTTCACTTTGAAGATTTCGAATATCATTTCACGATAACGGATTCCTGACAAATCAAAAATGTGCTTTGTCCTTGCATTTTTACCTTCTACAGAAAATGTAATCTTCCACACCTACACGTCCTCTTTCCTCTCCCTCTCTGTCTCCATCTTCCATTCTATACGACTTTCTATACAATCTCCTTCTTCCCTTACCCATACCCCACATATGTTTATGTGACTGTTGACAACAATAAGAGATATTTATCGATGTTCTTGAATGAAACGATAGTGCGTGAACCTTTTATAACTGTGCGTTAATGGACATGTCTGCTTTTCTGAGAACTACCCTTCAATATTCGAAAGACTATTTCACAAGTAACTCACATTATCTCCGATGCCCTTTTCCCTAAATTCCAATACTCCTCCTTTTGATCACTCCGAAATGAAAGACTTTCCGATCTGTAAGCATATCATCGATGTTTGCACCTATATTAGAATGGCCTAATGCAAAAAGACTGGAATCCACTGCTTTATTGTGTTGAATGTTATACATTACATTATTTGAGATATTATTTGTTGTTAAAGATTGTCAGACATTGTTGTATGAATAATGTTAAAATTGTTCTAATCTACTGTTTGTCTTTGTTTTTCCCCTTTTATTTAACCTCTGTGCTCATCAAACCATTTGTTTGCTTCTTTTTAAATTTATTTTTGGTAATCTTGGATTAAAAAAAAAAAAACCATTGGCTTCAAATATAAAATCTTGACTTTATGCCTCAAGCATCCATGCATGAGCTTGCTCTAGGAACACCAGCATCTACAGAAATGCCCCTAAAACATATAGATGTGACCAAAGAACCACCAGAATTATTTGAGAAGCAGGAGGTAGTTGTGGGAGGAACGTCACCGGGGGAGCACGATGGGGAACCAGTCGCACAGGATGTTACGTTGGTAATTTTGGAGATGGAGCCTTCCATGACTGGTGATGCCTTTTTGTCACCGGAAATGGTTTCTATAACAAAGGTTCAACTTGCCTTGCAGAAATCTCCACACATCTTCTCAGACGCAAAACCAACAACGATGACGCTGCATGAAATGCTTCAGGAATTTAAAACGGGACAACAGTCGACGCCATCACCAATTTCGGATAACGAGTCAAGTGAATGGGAAGAGTTCACAACGTCAGAAATTCAAGAAACGAAGCAATTTCAATTAGAGAAGTCTGTTGAAGATCTCACAGAAGTAGGACTTCTGGATGGTGGTGTCTGGGCGCAGAAGCTGAAAGTGTCCTCTGCTTCTCAAGTGTCGTTAGTGGAGAGTGACGTATTTCTCACTCCACCAAGTTCACCAACAGGATTATCAGCTGCTAAAGCAAAAAGGAAGGAGGGAAAGGAAAAATTCACACCCATGGAAGTTGCAAAGGATGAAATAAAACTCCGTCATGATGCAGAATCTTCAAGCAGAAGAGGCTCCACACAGGATATGAAGATAACAAAAGTAGAAGAATTAATAGAAGAGACCCTTGAGGAACAACTGGAAGAAGCTCAGGTTTCCGAGTTTCACATTACACCCACACTTGACAAAAATGCATTAGTGATGGCCACTGCTAGAAATGAATTTGAAGATGAGTCTGCAAGACTTCATGATATAAAGGAGGAATTACACAAAATCAGAGATGCTCTCCATTCTCCAGAAAATATAAAAGAAGAGACAGAAGCTGAAGATGCAGAAGTGGATGAAGAACAGATGTCCCAAATGAAAGTTTCCAAAGAAATCAAATTGCAGCTCATCAAAGACACTCTAGAGGAAATAAAGCAAATGCAGATAGAGCCTAAAATGGTAAAGAAGAAACCAATTAGAGTTCCTATTACCATTTCAACCAAGGAGGTGCAAGAGCTTGATGGTGGCAAGCCACATGTAACAGATGCAGGCCAAACCACAGATACAACAATGGGTGATATTGAAGGATCACCGGCAGAAAAAGCAGAACAGCCAAAACTTTTAAAGCCAATGGAACAAGAAGATGAATCAGATGCAGAGGTTAAAAACAAATCTGTTACTTACATGTTGACATATGTGACAGAGCTGCGCCTAGGTCCGGATGGACGTCGTGTAGCCTCGAGTGTCCAGGCCGTACCTGAATTGCACGCAACTGAGGCAACGAAGATGGTGGCCGATGTTACTTTGTCACCTCCTGAATCCAATTTGAAGAGCAAAGACCCTATAATAATGCCAGATGAGGATCATATTGACGATGTTATGGATAAATCACATGAGCGTGCTGACATACAAATGCCTACGGTACAGGATTTGTGTTTAGCATCCACAGTGCCATTATCGTTTAAAACTGAAGTGGAGGTATTTGAAAAGCCTGTACCTGTAGAAAGTGTGGAAAGTACTGAGCATGCTTTGCAGGCTGCTTTATCTTCACCAGAAGTTTTGATTGAACCTGATACGATTTTAACTGCCTCTGAAAGTTTTGAAATCTCTTCAAAATTTCAGCCTGAAAGTGAATCGGAAAGTCCACAATACTTTCCTCGGGAAGCGACGACGGATGTGACAAAAGCAGGATTACCGCAAACAATTCCTACTAGTGAAGAAAAAGCGCCTTTGGAGAAAAGAAAGGTCACACTGGAGGCGTATTCAAACTTAGATAAAGAAAAAGTCACCAAAGAAGTTAAAGCCTTTCCAAGTGAAGAACAATCATTGGTTGAGGAAGTTATTTGTTCCTCTATCATTGAAAGTGTTAAAGTGGTCACAGATATTGAGAAGATCTGGATTGGTTATGAAGATAAAAGTGACCTATCACTTGTTGAGGAGAAGTTCTCAGAGTCTCCTACAGAACCGATATCCACAATTCCAGAAGACTCTTTTGTATATATTGAAGAAACTGAGAAAAAAACAAAGGGAATCACATCCGAATCCCCAATAGATGTCCTTCCAACTTATTCTGAAATTGTTACCCAAGCACCAATGTCCACGGTATTCACTAAAGGACTATCAGAATCTGGAACGGATGAGGGCTACCCAGAATCTCTTGCAGCAGAGATGCCAGAATCACCGACAGACAAACAAAGTCTACACACGACTCCCATTACGGATGATGCTCAGGGTACTTTTATAAAAGCCGACAGTTTGCCAGAATCACTTTCTGATAAGTCAGTGGCATTCTCCAGCATGGTTGAGGTTTTCCTCCAGTCCATTCCTGAATCACCAGAAACAGACATGGTTGGAGACTCTCCGACAGAATGTGTTGTGCTTCCCACTGTTGAAGATGGTGTGCAAGAAATTTCAGCACAAGAAGAGGCAGCTGTAACGAAAGAAAACGAGGTGTGTACTGCCTTAACTCGAGGAGGAGAGGTTTCGTTAAGGAGTCTATCTTCTGAACTTTCAGGTGCATCTGTGGAAGGAGATTATTTCTTTGGTATAAAAGGGAAGATTCCTACTGTTGCAGATCTTTCAGCACAAGTGATTCAGTTCCGTGGTGAATTAAGTGACGAAGGTTCACCAAAACACCTTTCACGAAGCTTGTTATCCAAGAGTTTCTCTTACGGCGATGCTTCTGATACGGATTTTTATCGACTGAGGGACTCACCTCCATCTGGTTTGTTAGCTGCACCAGTCATTTTGGTAGAGCCTCCTTCTCCTTTGCCAAGTCCTCCAACTCCAACTTCACCATGTAGGATGCCATCCGCTGATCAGGAATCTGATCAAGAAGATGCTAAACCTCACCCAGTTGGCAAAGATGCTGACCGTGAAGAAGAACCAGCTATGTATCGTAAAACAATGTCTTCAGGACAAGACGAGGCACTGCAAGAAATTTTTCTCTTGCAAAAACGAAAAGCTCCCTTTGAGGAAGTGCAAATGATTGAGGAAATGCCTCAAATTGCAGAAGATGCAGAAGGAGAAGAATCCCCGAGTTATACAGCTGGTAGTTACATTGGTGAAACGTTTGCAACTGAACGATCAGATAAAGATTTTAAATCGCAAACTGATGAGTTAGATTATGATGGTGGTGCTTTGGTTACAAAAACAGTGACACATATTACAGAAACACAAGCAGAACCTGAAAAATTTGCAGGTTCAAGGAAAGGCTTACTGAGAGAGAAACGGGAGCATTTCGAAGGTGAGAGGATAAAAAATTTGAATAACAGAAAATTGTAATTAAAATTCAAACAAAATGTTTTACTGAAAATCTTTCGTAGATAAACAACTGGACATTCATTCAATCAATTGTGATCAAATTATCCATTTTTATTTATACCAGAAAGTTTACAGGAATAATATAGAGCAAGGTGGGGCAAGATGGCTACTGTTGGGAAACGTGGAGCGAACCCCTTCCTCCCATCCCTCAAACACTCCCTACCAATCCCCGAATATACATGCTCCTCGGTCCTTTTGTTCAGTGTCTTGATCATCATCATTTGAAATTGCACGTTATACGGTCAGCCACAGAGCTTCCTGGTGCAGACGTTCGATACACTGAACATATCACCATGACCGATGAGGTTATGGGGGAACGGGTGGTCGTGGAGATCATGCCCACCTTTCCTGACAGGGTCATCACGTCCCATCTCACTCTAAATTTTGACCTGAAATCTTCTTTGTCATATTTTAATTGAAATAATTGTCTAGTTTTTCAACACATTCACATTTTGTTATTACTCACATTCAGAACTATCATTTTGTTATCTGTGATAATAAATGGTGGGAATATTGCATGATTTGAGGGATTACAAAGACCATCACTTTATTTTAGCGAGATTTCCTACTTCTCATAATTTCAAGTTTTGATATCTGTCAACAGGAATAATGCAGTCACTGGATCAAAAGCTGACTTCCGGTTTGAGAGCCTTTGAGGAGTCTTGGCCAGAGACAACAGACCACACGAAACCGGAAGATGGAACACAAACGTGAGTGGAGCATTTTCTGGGGAACACACTCCCTGACATTTTTTTTTACAAGATTACAGCAGAGCAGAAATAGGTTGTGATTTATACGTACGTTTCCCTTTTTCAGTGATGATGCAGATCAGGTATCACCTGTTACCTCTGTCCAGGAGGCATTCGTTATACACAAGCTTTCTCTTCCTGTTCCAGCACCACAGGATATGACAAATATCTCTGCAGCAGACATTGAGGTAAGCAGTTCGATTGACAATATCTTCGTTTACACTTTCATGTTGTTCAAAATGTGGCGACACATTGAACTCTTACAATGAGCGATAAGAAAGTCTGTATCCCAACAACAAAAGTCACCCATTGTCATGATCGAAACCTTTTTCTTAACGTGGTCTATTTATTTATTATAATTGATACCTTTTGGATTAATCATCACATTTGTTTCATTTTCTACCTCTACATCAGACCATATCTCTGTCTACAGGAATAATATGGTATCTGTCAGACTACATCTTCATAGGCAGTTTGTTTGAGAATCAAAGTCAAAAGAAACAAAAAGAAGACAATAGGGACACAATTGGGCATATAATACAATATACTGTATACTTTGTTGTATATTTAAAATAACCTCAATTTTGTTTCTTCTGAATACATGTTTCAAATATTTATCACTGCTTTTCAAGATGAAAACCCAGTGTTGACATTATCAGACATGTTAACGACTCGTGAATTTTGTAAAATACAGTAAACCCTTAAATATCGTGGGTTTGAGTATCATGGTTTTGACCAATCGCAGGCAACCACTTCATGTACCGATTTAGATATGTTGGGGCTTAATCTCGACCAATCGCAGTTTTGCCGGTTATCATGACGTGTTGTGACGGTTATCTCGCATCATGAGCGTAAAACGATAGACAAAAGTGGTTATTTTTGTATTTGCTGCTTTACGGAGCTCTAGAACGATTTGTAAAAGAAACACATAGACAGATTACAAAAAGAAATGATTTAAGAGATTAATAGGGGAGGAATGGTGGAGGGTTTAGACACATTACGGAAGGGAGGGGCCACGTATCTGCTTCTGAGCATTCTGTTTCAACACAGCAGGAGACTTCATTGTAAAGCGGATTAATATTTATTTTTAAAGGTTTATTTCAAAAAAGTTTTTATTTTTGGCTGCCCCCCACCTTCCTCTGTATTCTCTCTAAGCTCAGGAACCTTACCCCCTTTTCTCATAGGCCCTTGGTTTTAAATATCGCAACATCTTCCAGGAATGTAACTCCCTCGATATTTAAGGGTTTACTGAATTATAATGAATTGTTAACATACTTTTACCTGTTTTGATTAATGCATTTCTTTCTTTCTGTGATGCACCATTGTAGACTACCAAGATGAAACAACTCGACATTACTGATCCACAGCGAAAAGACGAGGACATCAAAGCAGAGGATGATGTAGAATTGACAAAATCACAAAACGAGGTCGCGATGCTCAAGTTTTTAATGAGCCCATTATTTGGAAAAGAAGGAAAATTGGATAATGTTGCCACACTGGAGATGAAAACTGCTGATTTCCCAGAAATCTCATTGAAGAAAATATCTACTGAACAAGTTCCTGAAGCTGAAGCAGAAGTGTCCGGCAGAAAAGAGTTTAGGACCGAAGACAGTGAGAATAAAAATTTCATTTCTAATTTATTTCCTGAATTGAAAACCAGTCCAAAAGTACCTTTGGAAGAGACTCCACCAGAAGAAAAGGTTTCTACAAAATTCCCCACAGATATGAAACCACCACCGCATGCTCCGAAACAATTTATAGCTTCCACGGATGCCCTCAAAAGATCCCTGCTTTCAGATTTCACAGACTTTCCTCCTGCCGAATATGTTGAAAAATGTAAAACTTACAAAGAAAAACCCCTCACAACATCTCAGGATAAATCCCGAGATGAAAGCACGATACCTCGAGCAGTTCCTTCTACCACGGAGCCTGTTTCCAGTGAAAGTTATTCAGAAGAAATAGTTAGAGCAGAAGCCATTATACAAGAAGGTACCCCATTTTTTAAGGAGGGGATTATCAGAGATCGAGTTAGAGTTACAACTCAAATATGTAAGCCAGGCTTTACCACACAACATAGCACAATCACCATGGAGAAGGTTATTGGGGATGAGAGTACCAGAAAGATCAGCCCTCTTTCAGATGGAGCCACTTTTGAGGCTGTTTCTAAAGGCCCAACAGATGCCAAGCCTGCGGATATAATATCAGAGGCCCGTATGGATTTAACAAATGTCTTTGAGTCACAAGGCCCGAGCCTATCTACTTTAGTAAGTGAGCAAACGACAGAGAGATTTTCAATCCCACAGCCTGATTTCTCTTCTTCTGAAGATGACTTTGCTCAAAGAATTCCAACGGAAGATTCATCGCTATCAGAAGTAACTGTAATTGAGCTGCAAATGGAGGGGATGCATGTTGCTCCAGAGTTACCCATTGATGAAACCATGGAAACACATTCAGCAGAGATAGCAGATGCAAAATGTAAAGAAGAAGCAAAGAAATCTACAATTGAGGAGCAAAAGACAGAACATTCTATCAAAGCGTTAGATATTTTGCAGTCTTCCAGCTCCACTCGAACGTCTCCTGAAAAAACTGCAACCTTGCAAGATGTTCAGGTTGGTATTGACGTATTCATACCGTCATCATTATAATTGTCATCGATCATTACTGTCATTGCTATTGTTGTTGTTACCTCCACCAGCAAAGGTGGATGAGGTTATGTTTTCACCCCTGTCTGTCTGTCTGTTTGTCTGTGAAAAATATATCTCAAAAAGTTGTGGACGGGTTCGGACGAAATTTGGTGGAGATGTAGCGTATGTGACAAGGACGAAATGATTAGATTTTGGTGAACATCCGGATCCGCATTCGGATCCGGATACTAGAATTTTAAAAGTGATTCTTCACCATTGAGTGATATGGCTAAAACCGATACATAGCAGGATATCTCAAAAAGTTATGGACGGACTTGGATGAAACTTGGTGGACAGGTTGGGTGTGTGACAAGACTGAATCGATTCGATTGTGGTGAAGATCTGAATATGGATTCGGATACGAGAGTTATAAAAATTTTAAAGTGATTCTTCACCGTTGATAGATCGGGCGAAAAGCGATATATAACATGATATTTCAAAAAGTTATGGACGAGTTTTGACTAAACTTGGTGGATGAGTTGGTTAGGTGACAAGAACAAGCCGATTCGATTTTGGTTCAGGTCCGATTCCAGATCCGGCCTATCGGTGGGATACAAAACATAAACTGTTCAGCCTGGTGGAGGTATTCTCTCTACCGAGTGCTGTTCTAGTTACTGTTGTTACTATTTTATTTTGGTTTTCATGTCCCATACGTACTCATAAAATCTTTTTTTTTCTCGAGCTTTGATAACGTTTTGGGTATCTGCCTATTCTCTTATAATATTAATGTTAAAACATGATATGGTGAAGAAACCATCTGAAGACGATCCTAATATCATAATTTTGACTTACCCTGAACAAGATGGACTAGATCTGCCATTGTCTTGTTAATCTACATGAGAACACAGCTGTGATTCACAATAACCCAAAATGAAATATTATAAAAACAACCAAAGGGGTACTCTCGAAATTATTTTCCGATGGCAACAAATTCCTTACTGCCAATATTCCCAAATTATCTGTATTATTCCATTCCCGGTTAGGCGATTTGAATTTTGTGACCATATGACAGGAAGGATCATGGTATTCATACATTAATTAATAATCTCTTGCTCAGAGATTATATTTTCTGTATAATCTTTCTGTTAGCAGAAATCGTTCTGTTAACAAAATGAATTTTTTTTTTTTTACAAATAAGTAAATGTTATTTAATATGCCTGTGTTGCTAAAATAAAGAATAGGATTTTTAAATTTTTAATGCAATGTTTGTTTGTTTTTCCTTGTAGGCAGCCCCATGGATGTCGGACATATCTGATGTTGATAAGCCGCCTGTTGAGCATTCAGACAGATTTGCTGGTCAGGGTGACACGGAGAAGGAAGTCCAACTTGCTGCTCTACCTGACCAAAAATATGACAAAGTTGATTATTGGAAAACAACAGAAGAAGAAGGTGTGACAGACGTGAACAAAGAAAGAAGAGGATTTTCAGTGCATGATGATCCACAGTCTGAGGAAATTATATCACAATTTACTGATGGTAAAACGAGTCCCCAATCAAAACAATCACTGCATTCTGAGAGATATTCACCAACTGAAGAAAGGAGTGAGGAGGATCCATCAAAAGTACCAGAGGATTTGGAGCAATATACTGCATTAACAAGTGAAGAATATGATGAGGTGAAAATGGAAAAGACATACAAGTTCGAGGCTGTGCTAACAAGAACCGTCACATCGTATGAGCATAGAACAAGACAAGTACACGAAGATGCTTCAACAAAAAGTACAATCCCTGCAGAGGACAAAACAAAGAGCTTGTTTATGCCGTCACGGCATGAGATTTTGCAAGAGGATGAGGGAGCTTCCAGGAAAGGGACGTTGAAAGCTTGGACACCTGAAATAGAAGTTGCAAATATTAGGACATTGAAATCCTGGAAGTCATTGGAACGTGAAGAATTCCCAGAGAAGAGACTGGCAGATGAAAAAGTCTGTTCAGCACCGAGTGAAAAAGATAGCAAAGAGAGTAAAGAGCAATTCAAATCAAATGTAGATCTCAAAAAGTCAGACATTCAAGTGTGCGATGAATCACCCGAACTGGAACATTCTCATGAACCTGACATGATTACTGAAGAACCACAAGAGAGGAAAGAAGAAAAGGAGATTTTGGAGACGAAGGAGCACGAAGTGAAAGGCAAGGAGGATATGGATGTGATGGAGGAATTAGGAGACAAAAAGGCAGAAAAGAAAGATTACAAAGATGAAGAAGTAAATGTAGAAGCGGGAGAGACACAAGAGGAGGAAAAAAAAGGAGAAGTAGAGCTGCAAGTGAAGTTGAAAAAGACAGAGAAAGAGAAGGAAACGGTTAAAGAAGAACAAAAGGAGAAAGAAATAGATTACAAGGAGAAGAGGAAAGATGAAAGTGATAACATTATGGAAGGGTGGAAGGAAAAGGAGGTAGAAAAAGATAAGGAACCATTAAAAGACACAATGACAGAGTCACATCCGCCAATCACAGAAGCCCTTATTGAGGGAGACGACAAAGCTACACCGGAAGTTTCACTTGAAAAGGTTGGTAATTTCTTTTTGTCTAAAGTTTGTCTAAAGTCTTATTTCTGGGTATTTATCAAATGTCTAATGTCTAATCTGATGTTTGTCTGAAGTATTTATCAAACATGCGTTATACGCGTTTTTTATGTGAATCCCATTACTAGTTTTGATGTTTGTCTAATGAAAAAAAACAAACAAACATTTTGTCAAAAAAGAAAACACATCAACAAAGTCACCTTCTTAAGCTTTTAGAACATCATTTGGTCCATTCGTATATATGAGCTTATAAAGAAAAACCGAAGCCATGAGACTAAAGCCTGAGCCTGAATGACAAACCCCAAGGCAGGATAGAATTACAAATGTCTTTTGATGTAATGATTGCTCAATACCAACAGGAAGTGGCTGAAGAATTGGGAGCTCGAAGTACAAGCTCCGATGAGGAAGAGTTGGTGACGACCAGAGTCATCCGCAGACGGGTTATTATCAAGGTAGACCTGAACCTAACTACTGTAGGAAAAATAAAATCTGGAAATGCGTTGTGATTATTCCAAAAAGGCAATCATGCTTTGAAGGAAACATGACGTTTTTCTTTCGCCAGGGGGATGGTTTCGAGGACGTGCCAGGTGAATCCGTCACCGAGGAGCAATATACAGATGAACAAGGAAATGTCATCACTCGGAAGGTACAGATGCTGCAGAATGTTGGTAACTAACACTGAGAGCCTTGAAGCATGTTTCTCTGACTTTTATATACTAGGGCATGCCCGTACTATATATAAGCTAGGACGTGCCCGTACGTGGGTGCCCGTTCCTTGCCAAAAAAAAAAAAAAAAAAAATTTGTGTAGGGGTGTGTGTGTGTAATAAAGGTGATATAATATAACAAATATCATGAAACATTTATATTTTATAGTCCATTATATAATTTAAATAAACCTAAATGCAAATTTCGCATGTGGAAAAAGTAAGTACACCCCTACATTTATCACGACTTCAAATACCTAAAATTAGAATCAGGTGCACCAGCTCTGGTGCAAATGATTAGAACATCGTTGGAGAGGATCTTGGAGGAACCTGTCTTATTTAAACCTCAGACATTTAGTTTGGTTTGCTCTTTGTTGTTGAAGTGTGCGGAATCACCATGCCTAGATCAAAAGAGCTCTCTGAGGCCTTCAGAAAGAAGGTTATAGATGCCTACGAGTCTGGGAAGGGATTTAAAAAGATCTCCAAACTATTTGAAATCAATCATTCGACTGTCCGGAAGATCATCTACAAGTGGAGAAGATTCCAAACAACTGCCAACTTGTTCAGGCCAGGCCGCCCCAGAAAGTTCAGCCCGAGAGCAGACCGCAAGATGCTGAAAGAAGTCTCTAAGAACCCAAGAATGTCATCACGGGACCGACAGGTAGCACTTGCAACTGTTGATGTCAAAGTGCACGAGTCTACCATTAGAAAGAGGCTGCACAAATTTGATATACATGGGAGGTGTGCCAGGAGGAAACCTTTGCTGTCTAGAAAGAACATCAGGGCAAGACTAAAGTTTGCCAATGAACACCTAGGCAAAGACCAGCACTTCTGGAACAATGTGCTCTGGACAGATGAGTCAAAGGTAGAGCTATTTGGCCACAGTACCAGAAGACATGTTTGGCGAAAACCAAAGGCAGCATTTGACCACAATAACCTGATACCAACTGTAAAGCATGGTGGTGGATATATTATGGTTTGGGGCAGCTTTGCTGCATCAGGGCCTGGGCAGCTCACCATCATACATACAATCCACGATGAATTCTTCATTGTACCAGAGGGTGCTTGAGGATAATGGGAGGCCATCTGTCGGAAAGTTGAAGCTCAACCGAAGATGGACCTTGCAACATGACAATGACTCTAAACATACCAGTAAATCCACCAAGGAATGGCTGAAAAGAAAGAAATGGAGGGTTCTGGAATGGCCAAGTCAAAGCCCGGATCTAAATCCCATCGAGATGTTGTGGGGGGATTTGAAACGAGCTGTGCATGCAAGAAACTCCTCAAACATCGCACAGCTGAAAGAATTCTTCATGGAGAAGTGGGCAAAAATTTCTCCCAGTCGATGTCAGAGACTGGTAGACAGTTATAAGAAACGCTTACTTGAGGTTGTTTCTGCCAAAGGGGGCAATACCACCTATTAGAGCCAAGGGTGCACTTACCTTTTCCACATGCGAAATTTGCATTTATGTTTATTTAAATTATACAATGGACTACAAAATGTAAATGTTTCATGATATTTGTTATATTATATCGCCTTTATCTATCAATATTGTTGAAATGAATATCAAATAGCTGTATGTTGAAATATGTTGAAAAAGTCAAAACTTTACATGGGGTGTACTTACTTTTTCACATCTATATATATATATATATATATATATATATATATATATATATATATATATATATATATATATATATATAGATATATATATATATATATATATATATATATATATACTATATATATATATATATATATATATATATATATATATATATATATATATATATATATACACACATATGTATATGTATATATACAGTACATATATATATATATATATATATATATATATATATATATATATATATATAGTCAAAACTTTACATGGAGTGTACTTACTTTTTCATGTCACTATATATATATATATATATTGTTACAGACGTGGCTTGGATGTTATTCACCGAGCGGTTTTGGGATGACCACGTCTGCGCAAGATTATGCTCGATATTATACCCGAACGTTGACTAGTCGCGCGATGCTGGCTCAACAAGGAAAAGAAGACACCCGGCTGGATTACAATAACACAATACGACACCAATGTTTCAATTCTCAAGACCTCCGGAGGAGATTATATTCGTACGGAAAGGTTAGATTACAAGGACGAGAGGTACATCATAGGAAGACAGGCACTTAGACACAATCTTATATTATTCCCAACAGACGACAGATAAACGGGACAAAGCTGACTCACACGGGGGTTGATGGCAGGAAAGCGGTTGTCGATGGCTCCAGGTGCACCTGTGCTCAAAGGTTAGAATCGACCCGGTCCGGTCCAGAGATGCGGGAGGTTTCACAGCGCTCGGAGGGGACGTTCTTTCACAGGCGGGCCTTTCTCTCTCAGCGCTCGCAGGTCCTTCTTTCTCCAGCTCGGGGCGCATCTCTCGTCACATCCGGCGCGTGGCCGCGTATATCCGGCGGGGAGTGACACGCCCTCGGCTCGTTAGCTCCGCCTCGTGGAATCGGCACGTTGCTTCTCATTGGGTGCGTGCGGGGGGTTTACCAGGCTCCGCCCTTGACGAGGAGCTGACAAGGAGCCCCTTCGTGGTAACCCCGTGGAGCGCATGGTCTGGAGCTAATCGAGCCGGTGTGAGGACGCATCCTCCCCCGCTCCGCCGCCATCTCCTCTGTTGTTGTTGTAATTGTTGGGGAAGAAGATGGAAGGAGGTATGGGAAAGGTCCTAAACTCACTACTGATGCCATATAATCACATTCTGGTGCAACGAAGAGTCATAATTAATGGAGACGAGGCCTTAACTGACATAGAATAAGAATAACTAGGAAGATGTCCGAAAGTTGTCTACGTGTGGTGCGGTGGACCTGGGCACGACATTTAATGGGGGAATAAGGGGAAGGTCGGCTCTACTGATTGTTATTTACATGCAATGGGACTAGGGAATGGGGGATTGGGGAAAGTTGGGGAGTATTGGAGAAAATAGGGGAATATTTACAAGCGGATATGGAGGCCAAATTCCATATTCGCAACATTGCACCCTTCTCTACCCTCGGGGCGTCCCGACCCGATAAATTTTTACCTACTTTAGTGTGGCACGCAATGTAGTTCCCTCTACTATTAACTCTACCCTGAGTGCGACAGTTTTACAGATATTCACAAATGAGTAAATATGTCCCCCTGCGACGTTGCACCCTTCTCCTCACAGAAACACACCCACAGGATAACCGAATCCGGAAAGAATTCTCAAACTACACATACAGCCGGTAGGGAGCATTATTTACAAGACTACGCTGCTATTTACACTACGATCCAGGACCTGTTTTTGGAGGAACACATGCAGATGTTATGCATAGAGAGAGCGCGCTTGCCAGCATCGATACACCAACCCACGAGTGCTCTGTGGCCGACGGCCTTTAATAACGTGCAGAGCACCCTTCCCGAGCATCAAAAGCACCACCCCTCCACCAATCGGTGCAGTCACCATTGTTCATTGGAATAAAAATAAATTCGACAACCCCTAACCCTGCAGGTGTCTCTTGCTCTTCTTGTGGTGCACTTGGTGTTAACTAAAAGTGGTTCACCTGTATGGCATAGGTGCCACGTTGACCCATAGGTCCATCCCCGGGTGGTGCTTGGCCGCAAACGAACTGCGGTCCATTGTGGGTGGCCACAAACATTGCGGTCCATATGGTGTATCGATCCCGGCAGCAAACAGCGAAAGTGCAGGCCCACAACTGCGCAGCCAGCACCTCTCTCTCCTCTCTCTCTACCCCAAAGCCAGATCCTCGGAGGTGGGAGACAAAAGAAGCAGACAAGTGAGTAAGGTGGTAAGGGCGCAAAAGTGCACGCAATGTAAGGTGATGCACACTGGGGGCACATGGGAACCAGGTGAGACAGGTACGTTCCTATCGTACGCCCCCCCCCCCCCCCCCCCCCACCAGGTAACCTACATGGCCCCTCCCTTACCCCTTACTGTATCCACAAAACACAACACTACCCATAAACATCTACTTTACAAATCAACAAACATCCCTACTGTCTTCCCCGTTCCTCCCATATACCAAATTCGTCTTCTCTCCCTCCTAACCAATCAAATTTGCCATTTTCAACTCTCATCAAAATTTGCCATCTCCAACTCAACATCATAATTTGCCATTACCAATTCATCATCAGTCCCTCCTAGGGAGGGAGAGATGGAATCACCCCAATGTCTCATCCACGTCGTGATGCGTCTCACAAATCCACACAGCGATTCATCTCCTGCAACAGAACAAAGAAAACACAGGTGTGGAGTCATCATCATCACCACAGGTAAGTGGCTGCGTATGGTGCGACAGGTTCATCAATCCTAACTATTTCCTAAATGACTTTAACAACTTTACACTACCCGGGGTCTTTCTCCGGCCAAACCATTGGCCCTCTTACACTATGGGTTCTAAAAACCAATTCCCATTGGCCAAACTGTGGTGCTTTTCAATTTGGGGTCTCACTCCCCCGATTCATCTCCCGGTGCCCTCGTACAATTTCTGGGCTGCGACGTGTACCTCTCCCAGTGGGTCTACCCACCTGCACACCTCCACCACTGCAGTTGCCTCCTAGCTTACCTGCTCCTTACCCTAACCTAACTACCTGGGGAAGGCCCTCTGGCTCTCTCCCCACTCGGTGCCCTCTCTGGCACTGGGCTACCCGGGTCCGTCCTCCGGATCCTCGGGCCCCATCCACAACTCTACCGGCTCCCAGAGCCCACCTGCGGCCTCACCTGGCCGACATCCTCACAGTGGTGGAGTGCCCAACCAACTACACACACTAACAGGCTACACGCCCAGCCATTTCCACAACACTAATGCACCCATTCACAACACCATTCTGCAACCGCACCACAAATGCCAATATCCAACCACAATTTACCTGCACCCTCTACCTAACACTTACACTACCCGCCCCGGGTGCTCGTGAAAGGGGTCCACTCTTCCCCCATCCACACCTTCGCACCATGCACACCACTTCGTACCACTCACTCCAACTCTCTCCACACACCTGTACCTGCACACCTGTGCTCTCACACCTGGTGCCACCTGCACCCTTCTCTCCCCAAGCGCATTCGCGCTGATCCACACACTCACTACTCATACACTGCTCCACACACCTGTCCAGTTGCACACCTGTGCAATCACACCTGTTCAATTCTCACAAACACGGCATCATCTCAGCTAACTACTCCCTTCTGAAACTTGCGCTTCCCAGTCGTCCCTTTAAACTATTGCGCTCCCTCGTCATTATCATCCATACTAATCTACCTGCGTCCCAACTACAGGTATCAGTCACTAACTAATCTTAACGTTACCTAATGTCATCTTCTAGATCCCTACACACAATATCCTAACCCACCCGGGCTAGTTTTCACTGCCATACACCCCATAAGCTATTGCTCCTTTGCCCCACGCATGGGAAGGGTGGCAGATTTGCCATCCCACCCCATCGGGGGTCTCTCACTACCAATTTTGCACATCAAATTTCAATAAATCAAAAATTTGCCAATCACTACCCATCATCTGCCAATCACTACTGCCAATCCCTTGCCAATCATCAAATTTTGTTTTTCTCTAATTTTGGGTCCAAAACACTAACCTCATCACCCAGTCTACTCACTAATACCTCTCGGTGCGCCAATCCCTGTCCAAAGCCCGGCTTCGTAAAGCCAAGCAATGGATGCTGGTTGTTTTGTGCCAGCGGCTGGATGCGTCCGGCACTCGGTGCAGGGACGGGGGCTTACCCGGGCCGAGATCCCACGCATCACCTCGGCGTGGAGCCATCCAATGTCCCGATCTCGACCTGCCGGAATGCCTCAACAAAAAGTGGTCGCCATGACGACCCTTTCTATCGGGCCGCCCGCTCCGCCTAGTGGAGCACGGACGCGGCCGTTCAAAGCGAGGCCCAGCACGCACCGAGGGCCCGATTCGGCTAAAAGTCGACCTAACCTCTAACCCGTTTAATGTCGATGCTTCACCTGCATGCTTACACCCCGCAGCCCGTTCCTTGCTCACACATCCAGCCGTTTCCATGCCCCTCGTACCTTTCCTTACACACCTAGGTACTCTCATTCCACTCACAGACTTGGTCACACACCTGACCACCGAACACTTTGGCACACATTCGTTGGTAGCACACCTCACCAATACACCTCTTCGCGCCCCCTCCTCGGTCACCTCCTCTGTGACAATCACAGGTGTGCTCTCATTCGCACACCCAACCACGTGCCTCACCACCAACTCCAGCGTGCATTCCCACTCACGCTCTACCATTCCAGGTGTGCATCCTTCCATCCCAGGTGTACATCCTCGCTCACCTGTCACAACTAACTCGCGCTCCATGTCACTCCCACTACTTTCACCACCACTCTTGACAACGCACTCACCCTTACTCTTGACAGCGCACTCTTTCCTCGTGCACCTGTCCGTCACACACCTTTCTCGCGCACACTCTCCCGTTACACCCTCTGTAACACTCACCACTGGTGGACACTCTTCCTTACTCCTGACAGCGCACTCTTTCCTCACACACCCCAGAGTCGGACTTTTTCGCACACCTCCTTTTTCGCACACCAGACCTGTCGCACACTTCACCAACGGCCTCTCAGGAACACCCGGGTCTATCTCGACCCCCAAGCTTCTTAAATCCCCTGGCGCATCATACGCACGACCATATTGGTCACCACTTACACCGGGTCCTCTTCCTCTTCGCTTCTCCTCCATCACCTGCGAATCCCTCATCCGGTTAACGAGCACATCACGATCCAAACACAGACTTTGGACCAATTCTTTTATCTCCTCTTTTATCTCTTTGTTATCCCCTCTCCGTCGCTTCTTAATTTCGCTCACCCCTTCTTCCACTTCTTCTAATTTGTGCCTCACCTCTTTTATTCCCCGGTACGTCTCCTCAAGCTCGTCCTCCAAGGCTACCTTGACCGTTTCCATGTGCGTCCTCACCTGCCGGTCCTTCGTCTCCATTACCTCTATCACCTCGTCCAACCTCGTTGTCAGTCCCTCACGTACCATCTGACATTCCCTCTTCGTCGCTACCAAGTCATCTTTTAGTTCTTTCTGTGTCGCCTTTAAACCTCCTAATACCGCAGTGTTCCTTTGAACCTGCTCCACTAACTCCGTCTGTCCCACCGTCAGCTGCTCCACCTCCTGCGTCAGGTCCTCTATGCCCCCTTGTAACTTTACAGTCCCCTTTCTCACCTCCTTCTCCATGCGCTCCTTACAGTGCCTCACCTCCTCGCGCACTCCTCCGACCTCCTCACTCACTCCTCTTCTGATCTCCTCTCCCATCACTTGCATCTCCTGCCCAGATGCCACCCTCATCTGCTCCATTTCCTCCCTGTGAGCATCCAGTTTGGTTTCTACCCCCATTCTGACCCCCTCTATCTGCTGCCCCATTTGGTTAACTTCCCTTTCCGCTTGGTCCCTCATGTCCCTCAATTTGCCTTCCATGGTGTTTTCTAACCCCTCTAACCCTTTTTGCATCCCTTCCATTTGATTCTCTTGAGCGGCCATTCTGTTTTCTACCCCCGTTAACCCAGTTTTCACTCCCTCTATCTGATTCTCCTGGGCAGCCATTCTATTTTCTACCCCCTCTAACCCATTTCTCACCTCTTTTATCCCATTGTCTAACCCCTCAAAATTTTTGTCTAACTTCCCAATTTTCTTGTCTAACTCCTCAAAATTATTGTCTAACTTCCCAATTTTCTTGTCTAACTCCTCAAAATTATTGTCTAACTTCCCAATTTTCTTGTCTAACTCCTCAAAATTATTGTCTAACTTCTCACCGGTACCCCTTGCTTCGTCCCTCATTACCCCCAATTGCTCACTCCGAGCCCTCGCTTCGTCCCTCATTACCCCCAATTGCTCACTCCGAGCCCTCGCTTCGTCCCTCATTACCCCCATTTGGTTTTCCAATCGCTCACTATTCTTTTCCATAAGGGCCGTCATTTGTATAAAAAAAAGTTCCAATCTTCCCAGCGGCGCTACTTCGGTCGCGGGCACGGTGACCAGCGAGGCGCCTTTTTGCGCGCCTGAAGCATCGTGCGCGAGAGCGCCATTTTGTGCACCTGCTACCCCCGCTGTTTCGCTCTCCTCATGTCCCTCATGTCCCTCAATTTGGTCCTGGACCGACCCTGCCTCACTCTCCCCTACCGGACCCCAGCCGTCTTGATCCGCCATAGCGCGACTTGCAAAATTCGAGTTTCGTAAAACAAATACAAATTTTGCTGTTATAATTTCGTCGAGCGCAGTAACCGCGGGACCGCGCTCCGGATCGATTTGGTCGAGCGCCGTACGCGCTCCGGCTCGATTTTCCCTCCCAAAATTTGGGCCTAACTAATTTAGTCCCGGGTCCGAATCTCACTCCTCGACACCAATTGTTACCCTAATAGTACAATTGGTGTTCCAAAATTTGGGCTAAATAAATTTAGTCCCAGGTTCGAATCCAACTCCTGACAACCAATTGTTACAGACGTGGCTTGGATGTTATTCACCGAGCGGTTTTGGGATGACCACGTCTGCGCAAGATTATGCTCGATATTATACCCGAACGTTGACTAGTCGCGCGATGCTGGCTCAACAAGGAAAAGAA